>NC_142460.1:165498337-165850925 GCF_049115385.1 Moschus berezovskii
AAATACCTCATTTTTGCTTATGACATTTCACCACACACAAAATACAGGAAGCACTAAAGTCTATCCTAAAAAATTTGCAAAATTTATAACTTGAACTTTAAACATTATACATTTATACTATGAAAAACCTGATTCACAAAACTTAAACACAAGCCACAGAAAAATATATTTACAAAATACATATTTGGTAAAGAATTTTACTCCAATGATACCCCAAAATCTGTAACAATCAACCACATTAAAAATGTATAAATCTCTACGCCTTTGCAAACAAAATATACAGATATTAACTCAACATATCAAAATCACTCAAAATCATTTATTGTTAGGAAATTACATGGTAAACAACAGTGAAGTAGCAATGCCCACCTATTATATCCAGGAAACTCAAAGAAATTTGGGGGTGGGGCTTCTTTGTTTGTTCAGTGGTAAAGAATCTGCCTGACCTTGCAAGGCACCCATGTTCGATCCCTTACCCAGGAAGATCCCACATGCCAGAGAAACTTAGCTGGATTTTTCCACAGCTAAACAAGTCTCACCTGTGGCCTGAACACTTCACCTCGAGCACTTAGTACACAGCTTTGAAAACGTGTCCAGACAAAAAGTATCACACGATTATACACACCTAAACACTTTCACATAGCTGTATATCTTCAGTAGATGACTCTGTGAGCAAATTGGGATGCATCCAAAGTGAAGGGGAGCTGATGCTACCCCAAAATATACCTCTTCAGCATGAGAATTAGTTGGACTTTTCTTTTCTTTTAAGAGGACGCATGATCATCTCTGAAACCCAAGTTCAAGACGGCTCTTCTGTGAGTCACACTGACACGAGAAATGTCATTTCAAAGGAATCCTTGGTATATACCACATAGAAGCATGACAGTCTTGTGAAATCTTTTTTATCCATAGGGAAAGCTAAGATGTAAATCTTCACAACAACCACACCCTTCCTTTCCTTTGGTTTTATTTTTTGAATATTTATTTGCTTCTTTATTTGGCTGTGCCAGGTCGCCCTTTGCTGAGGCAACCCAGATATCTAGCTGCAGAATGCAAACTCTTCACTGTGGCATAGGAGATCTAGCTCTAGGATCAGGGATTGAACCTGGGCCTCATTCTTTGGGAATGTACAGTCTTAGCCACTGGACCACCAGGAAGCCCCTGTTTTGTTTTAGATGAAGATGGTATCTAAGATGACACCTTGGGCCATTTCAGTCACCGACTCAGTTTCCCGAGTTTCTCCAAAGCACACACAAGGTACACATTATTAAAGAGGTTTGCAAAACAAGTAAAGGTAGTTCATACTACAACACTATATGCTAACAAATATCTAAATGGTAAATGGCACGTTATTGATTTTTAATCACTACGGGGGAAAAAAGAATGCAGGATTCATACGTGTTACAACATGAAGAAACATGAAAACCCTCTTTAGGGGAAAATATCCATATAGAAAAGCCCCCCCAGATCCCATAGTCACCATGTCTGCTTTAAATCCATCAAGTTTGTCCAAATAACTGAAAATCTCAGTAACACTCTAAAAAAAAAAAGAGGAGGAAAAGGAGGGTAAGAAAAGATTAATTCATACAACTGAACAATTGCTGAAAGGGAAATGGGGCTGTGGATTGCATTATAATGCAGAAACCATATGATTTCCGGATTTGGGAGGTTATATGCTGGTTCTGCAGGAGAATGCACCCATTGTGGATAAAACACATAGAGTATTTTTGATGATGTGGCAAATGCGAGCACTTTTCCCCATTGCTAGCAGTTTGCTGTACATTCTAAATTACTGGAAAGTCAATGATGTTTCAAAACAACCAAGTCAATACCATACAAGAAAATCAGAGTAGACAGGCATGAAACTTTCTTATACAGGCCAAGACTAACCCAGACGAAGTTGAAGGGATGCTGTGATGCTCACTGCCCTTGAAGGAGTCCACATGGAATGAAGACATACTGTGCGAAGTCTATTAGGAACCACCTTGGCCTGGGTCCTCTGGATGACCTATTGCAGGAAAAACAGATTTTACAAAGAATATTTTCACCATACCGTCACAAAAAGTTGTTAGACTATATTCAGTCAAGTTGAATCATTTCGGATCAATTGACAATCACATAAAATACTACAATTTACAATCCCAATCAATATACAAAAATCACTTGCATTTCTATACACAAATACGATCAGAAACAAAAATTAAGAAAATCCCACTTAGCATCGCAACAAAAAGAATAAAACATCTAGCAACAATCTTCATCAAGGACATAAAAGACCAGTAGTCACAAAACTAGAGAGCACTGATAAAGTAACCAAAGGAAACACAAAGAAACCGAAAACTGTTCCACGCTCATGCACTGGAACAATGAGGAATTAAAATGTCCATTCCAACCAAAGCCATCCACAAAGACAATGACTGCAATCAGAAAATAATATTCAACGGCATTTTGCACAGAAATATAAATATTCCTAATATGAAGCTGATAATATGGAACAGGACCTTAAACAGCCAAAAAG
The DNA here is from genome assembly GCF_049115385.1 of Moschus berezovskii. Taxonomy (NCBI): domain Eukaryota; kingdom Metazoa; phylum Chordata; class Mammalia; order Artiodactyla; family Moschidae; genus Moschus; species Moschus berezovskii. The sequence goes on from NC_142460.1 coordinate 165,500,856, forward strand.
ACTCAGAAAGAAGAACACAGCTGGAGGCATCTTCCTCTCCGACTTCAAACTACATCACGGAGCTGGAGTAACCACAACAGTCAGGAACTGGCACGAACACAGACACATGGACTCAAGGAAAGAACAGAGAGCCCAGGAATGAACCCACATGTACGCGGTCAGTTCATGAAAATCAAACCGGGAACAAGCGAAGAGGAAAGGACAGTTCTCTCAAGAAACAGTGGCAGGAAAACTGGCCACCTACACTGAAGAACATCAGTCAAGGTCATCCTCTAGATCGTCTAACAGAAATCGAGCTGAAAACCCACCATTTTGCACATGGAGCTTTTCCCGCCCCGCCCCGCCCCTCCCCCCGCCCCCGCCCGAGTCCTTTGAGATGGACCTCCGGTAAGCGCTCAGCTGGACACGGGAAGCGTCGACTTTGTCCTCATTCCTCTTTCAGCGCCTCCCTGTTGGCGGGCACTGAGGCAAGCCTGCTCCTCTCAGCCTGGACGCAGCCCCGTTTTCCAAAAGCCCGAGCGCTGACGGCCCTGAGGAGACAAAGCTCCCGCCAGCTGGTCCCCGAGCCCAGTCTGAAGGCAAAGCGTCCTGTGCTCGCGGGTCGGAGCCAGATTTGGCGCCCCCTGCCGGCCGCCAGAGAAGAGCGCGCAGCCCCGCCCTCACAGAGCCTAAAGGGCTCACCCGGAAGCAGCTCTGCTGTGAGCACTCAGACTGCGAGCCCAAACTCAAATGGAGCAGAGGAGCTCCATGACCCTCCTCGAAACATGGCTAAGGAACAATCAGAGCCTGGATGAAATGCAGCCATAAAAAGGAATACATTTGAGTCAGTTCTAATGAAGGGGATGAATCTAGAGCGTATTAAACAGGGAAGTCAGTCAGAAAGACATAAACATGGAATCTAGAAGGATGGTACTGGTGAATCTGTTCACATAGTAGCGATGGAGATGCAGACATAGAGAAGAGACTTATGGATAAGAGTGGGGAACAAGAGGGAACGGGTGAGATGAATGGAGAGAGCAGCATGGATGCATGTACACCAACATTTGTAAATAGACAACCAGTGGGAATTTGCTGTATGACTCAGGGAACTCAGATTGGGGCTCTGTAATAACCTAGAGAGGTGGGAATGGGTGGGACGTGGGAGGGAAATTCAAGAGCGAGGGGACATACATACACCTATGGTTAATTCATGTTGATGTATGACAAATCAAACCCATATTTTAAAGTGATGAGCAATCCACTAAAAATAAATAACTTTAAAAAAAAAGATGGAATGAAATGAAGAGAAACACAAACTTTGCAACTAACACCGTAATTCAATGTAAAAAACTCTAAAAATTTTAGAAGAGAACAAAAGATCTAGATGACCTTTGGTCTGGTGATGAGTTCGAACACACAACAAAAAAGCCAACTTACCAAATATGAATATAAATTATTGAAAACATTGACTTTTACAATTGTGTACATTTACTCTGTGAAGGACCTTATTTGAGAGAACCAAAAGACAAACTGTTAAATGAACCACTGACCACCCACCCTTGCCAGGCAACAGAGAAGAGAAAACACTTGCTGGGGTCATCTTACAACAAGAGGTCCTGGTAAGGAACAAGGAACTCACAAGCTACCACCAACCAGGATTCTGGAGAGGTCAAAAGGAAATGGGAGACTCCAGTCCAGAGGTCCTACCAGCCTCCCAGGATCCTCCTCGCTGGAATCCATCTCGGCTGAGTGATGCGTGTACCCCCAGGAAGGACCCCAATTCAGAATGACTGGCAAGAGACAAACCAGAAAGGAACCCAATGACCATAAAACCTGAGACCGTGAGCCACGTGGCAGAGCGGTTCTCTCCGTTTCCCTCACCCTCTTGCCCTCCGCCCCAGCAGCCCTTCCCAGTCACGTCTCTCGCTTGAACAGCACTCCTCTTCTTGGACAATTCACTTCCATTGTCAGCAAAGAACACACTCTCAAGCCCTGGAAGGGATCCCCCTTCCTTCATCAGAACCACAATCCAGGAGAAAATAGCTTCAAAATGCTATCTTGTAGAGAAGGAAATGGCACCCCCTCCTGTATTCTGGCCTGAGAAATCGAAGGGACAGAGGAGCTTGCTGGGCTACAGTCCAACAGCAGGGCATCTCTGAGGGGAAGAAACAGTCCCAGGAAAGTTGAGGCACTCACCAAAGGCCCCGGAGCTTTTGATGGCACAGCCAGAACTGTGGCTGAGCATTCCCAGCTGCCAGGCTTCTTGATCCTGACCTCTCTCACCAGGTACATGTGTGGAAAACTAGAATCAAAAATATGCCTGAGGGCTTCCCTGGTGGCTCCGTGGTAAAGAATCCGCCTACCAGTGCTGGAGATGCAGGTGTGATCCCTGGTATGGGAAGATCTCACATGCTATGGAGCCCGTGTGCCAACTGCCGAGCCTGTGCTCTAGATCCTGGAAGCCACAATGCTGAGCTCACATACTTCAACTACTGAAGCCCGTGAACCTGTGCCCCACAACAAGAGGAGCCACTGTGAAAGGTTGTTGCGGAATGACACAAAGACACCGGGATCTTGGCCTCCAGAGGAGAAGAATTCAATCCTGGGCCAGAGACGAGGCTTGATCGCTCAGAGCTTTTGTGTTTTATTAAAGTATAAAGGAGATAGAGAAAACTTCTGACATAGACATCAGAAGGGGGCAGAAAGAGTACCCCCCTGCTAGTCTTCAGCTGGATGGTATATAGTCACTAGCAGTCTGTTCATGAAAGAAAGGAATGTCTTAAGGCTCAGAATGGCACCAGGCCCCTCACCCATAAGACGTCTTTTGGGATAATTTTGACACCGGACGATTAATCTCAGGCCATAAAATGATTAACTTGAAACCCTATAGAAGGGCAGATTACCATACAAATAGTTTCATTTTACATAGATTAAGGGAACAATATCTGAGTATAACATACAGGTATGTCAAGTAGGTTCTGAGCCATCTGGCGGAACCGACTTGAAGCTAGAGTCTGGGGCAAATGCGTAGTACATTAACATAGCTTTAGACCAACATTTCCATAAGAAAAATGCATTGGTTAACTCAAGATTTGAGAATAGTTAACTTCAGGTGAAACCAAGTGTCATTATGGCAACACAGTATTTTAAGAGAAACTTCCTTTTAAATTTGTAGAGAGAAGAAAAAAATATCGCTAGTTTGTTTCCTCCTGCCGCTTAAGAGAGATGAAAATGTCTGACACCTGCAGGCTATTTCCTCCGTTTGGAGATCCCTGGCCTTCCTGCCTGTTACCCTCTCAACTGTATTGAGAAGCCCACACACCCCTAGTTATGGCCCATGCTCACCCAAATTAGGGAAAAGCCCACACACAAAGACCCAACACAGTCAAAAGTAAATAAAACTGTTTTCCTAAAAAATGCATATCTGACAAAGAACCTGTACTCAAATTATCCAAGAACACTAGTGCAAACAAACCCATTCATAATTGGTGAAGACTGAAATAGACACCTGGCCACGGAGGGGATACTGATAGGAAAGTATCATGTAGAAACATACTCAAGATACTGGTAGAATGCATGCACAGACCCCTTTGGAAGACAGTCTGACAATTTTTTCAGTAACCACGTGGGACAAGCACTGAATTCTATACATGACAAGTGGTGGAAGCCAGGTATCTTACCATTGGAATGGGAAGTTACAGATAAACAAAAAGAAAGGTTACAAGATCCATGGAGACATCATCACAAATTACCTTTAACTGAATATGTTCAAAGTGAAGCTAGAATACATGTATATATTTCCAGGTATTGTCAGCTGAGCAGATTTAGTTTCTACATGTATGTTTTACATATCATTATCTAATGAAAGGGAACAGGAAACTTCCCTGGTGGTCCAGTGGTAAAGGATCTGCCTACCAATGCAGGGAACACAGATTTAATCCCTGGTCCTAGAAGATTCCACATGCCCAGGGGCAACTAAGCCCCCGTACAACTATTGAGGTACTTGCATGCTCCAGAGCCCAAGTTTTGCAACCAGAGAAAGCGCTGCAATGAGAAGCCATGGCACGGCAACGAGAGGGTAGCCTCTGCTCACTACAACTAGACATCTAACAACAAAGACCCAGCATAGTCAAACCTAATTTCATGAGAAAAAATAAAAGACAGGCAGCGGCTTCGGCTTCCACGACCTGTGTTCGGGCTAAACGGTCACAGCAGATGCCGCTGCCGGTCCCCGTGTGCCTGCTTCTGTCCATATTCGTTCCCAGGAGACCACCCCGCTTACGGCCGACATGTTGTGAGGTGGTGGCGCGGGTGTCTGAAGGACGGTTTGGCCGAGGTGGTGGCATCGGGTGCTGGTGGTGGTGGCGGCGGCAGCGGGGGCTCCTGTTCTGTAGAGCCTTGCCTGCTAAGTGTCCGCCCTGTTCCACGGCCAGACCAGTGCCCCTGGACCTTGCCTCTGCTCTGCGCCGTTGGGGAATGGTTAGACGACAGCGCACGCCTCTCTGAGGAGACACGAAGGGGGTTCTCCAGTGCTCAGATTCTGGACCGCTTTGCCTTCCCGTCTCCGACGTGGGCAGTGCTGTCCCCAGAATCCTCAGCATCCCCCCCACTCCAACTTTGCTCCCAACCTCGCCTTAAATCCTTAACACACACAGGTGTTCCCCTCTCTCTCCAGCCACCCCTGGCCTCTTCATTTTCTGCATGCTCATCTCAGAGGGACACCTGGATCGCTCTCCGGGGGCGGCCTTTTGAAAAATCATCGTGGACCAGAGTTGAGGAGTTTTTAAAAGTCGGGGCGCGAGAGATTAGCTGCGATGGTGTCCTCATCTGGCAACGATGATGATCTCACTATACCCAGAACTGCTATCAATAAGATGATCAAAGAGACTCCCCCCAATGTCTGGGTGGCCAACGAGGCCCGGGAGCTGGTGGTGAACTGCTGCACTGAATTCATTCACCTTATATCTTCTGAAGCCAATGAGATTTGCAACAAATCGGAAAAGAAAACCATCTCGCCAGAGCACGTCATACAAGCACTGGAAAGTTTAGGCTTTGGCTCTTATATCAGTGAAGTAAAAGAAGTCTTACAAGATTGCAAGACAGGAGCATTAAAAAGAAGAAAGGCCAGTTCTCATTTGGAAAATCTTGGCATTCCCAAAGAAGAATTATTGAGACAGCAACAGGAATTATTTGCAAAAGCTAGACAGCAACAAGCGGAATTGGCCCAACAGGAGTGGATTCAAAGGCAGCAAGCTGCCCAACAAGCACAGCTTGCTGCCGCATCAGCAAGTGCATCCAACCAGGCAGGATCTTCTCAGGATGAAGAAGAAGATGATGGTATCTGAAATTCACCAGCTGAGTTTCTGTTTCCTCTAAAATGTTTTTCCCTGCACAAGAAAACAGTGAAAAAATGCTTCCCTGTAATTTTGCATCTTGGTGGACTTGCCATTGGTATTCTAGGGATATCTGCTATTAAGTTTCATCTCTTGTGTGCTATTCATGTAAAATCTGTCTCTTTGAACTGTTGAAAATTTGAGGTTCAGTATAATATCAACTTTGAATTTTTAATGGTGTTTATGAAATTTTAGATAGCAGTGAGTCTGTTTGATCAATAAAGTGTTACAGAAAACTTCAAGTTCATAAAAATACAGTGAAATTTATCCAGAAGCTCTAAATCTTCATTTCCATTTCCTCTGCCCTTTGAACTAAATTAAAAATTGGGAATTTTAAATTACTGGGGGGAGGTGCTGTGTGATATAGTAGACATTAGATAAGGTTGGTGAAAAAACAAAGCTCGGTTTTACAGTATCTGGATTTTGTCTTTTAAAATGAGTATATCTATACAGGCAATAAACATATATGCTCAGATAAATATACTCACTTTAAAAAGATCTCAAAACAAGGCATTCATAAACTAGGAAGGAGTATGTTCAATAGTAGTTGTAAAATTTGGTAGGTTATATTTTCAATTTGGTTTTTATTTTATGTAGAGCTAAAAACTTAAGTTTTATTATAGCATAATTCATCTTCAGCTACACTATGACATTTCAAAGACTGCCCAGTTTTGAGGTCTGTCATGATTCTTAGTATTTCACTCCAGTAATCATTAATAGTATTACTTGCTTAGCCCATCTTGGGAAACAATTGCTTAGGTTGCATTGGTTGGTTCACGAATAGTAAGACCTTTCCTAGGGGAAAGAAATGACAGTTAATGAGCATGCTTGTTATAAGAGGGGATTCTTTTGTAATTTAACTTGTAGTTATAATTTCCTTGTTGTTTGTCTTTAGCATTATTTTACAGTTTCTTGATTAGATGGCCTAGAGTGTCCAATACTTCCTTTGAAATGGCATCATTATCTCCATCATAATTTAGTGATAGCTTTAAAAAAGGATTGGTTTTGTTTTGGTTAAGAAAATGTGTCATAATTGATTAGCCCTATATGAAACATAAATAATTTTCAACTGCTTGTTAAAAGGGAAAAGCTTTAATTTCGTTCTAATAAGTAAAGTATGATAGTGATTTTTATAGGAATCCAGTGTTTTGAAGAACTGGCCTATTGTGTTTATATTTTGGAAAAACAATTGAAAAGCCACTTAAAATAGTATGAAGTAATCTAAATTACTACGTCAGTTGCCAAATCTTTTAAATTTGTGTATTCACTAGGTCTAAAGATAGATTGTGGCTGCTAGAATTCCAGTTTTACTTGAAAAGCTAAATAACTCAAGTATACAAGTATTAGATTTCTTAATGATCATATTTTTCAGTTTTAGAAAAAGTGAAATATTGTTACACATTTACTAAATACACTTCTGCCATGCCACAAATAGGTTAATCCTACTGAGTGTTTTGAGTTAAAGTTGATACTGTATCCATGAGTGCTCTTGAACAAGATAGAAGGGATTTTTTTTTGTTTGTTTCCTAAGCATTAAAAAAACTCCCTTTATTTTTATACGAGATACATTTGAGAAAAGGCACACACAGAAACCACTTTTTCCAATAAGGTCTTCAATAACTGAGTGTTAAGTACGCCTGCTGAAGTCCTTCTTTGCATTATCTAAAAACAAGTAATTTGAAAACTTGCAAACCATAAAAGGCAAGCTGTTGGAAGATGAAAAACAAAAAAAGAATTATTACACCTTATTCAAACAAGGTTAATAATTTTGCATATTTACTTTAGAATTTGTTCATAGCACAGAAGCTAAAAAATTATAAAACTACTGTCATGCTAGTGAGTACCCTGTTACTTTCCTTCTATTCCTAAACAGATCCAAACTATTATTGTCCCTGCTATTTCATAAGGACAAATCAAATCTAGTTTCTCATCTCCTCTCAGAGTTCTACATTAAATCCCAAGCTTCAATGAAAAAAAACATGATTTCCCATACAATTGCAGAAACCTCCTTCAAGTAGTGAAGAATTAGAAAATACAGAAAAATGAAGACAGTTTCATCTTACACATCTAAATGGGGATGCCAGTAATGACAACAACTCCAACAAAAGTCAAGAAGGCGTAATCTGAATATTCACCATTTTAATAAAAGAATATGCTGAAATCTTAAAGGTGGCGCCCTGTCCTCAAGTCACCCGATTGTGACTCACTTTTGCAGACTGTATGGTAGGAAATAACTGTTACTTTTCAAAGATCTTTGCAGTTACACCCAAGCCAAAATCAGGACAGAGATCCACCCTTAATTACAGCAATTAACTGTCTCATGCAAAGCAAGGTAGAAACTAAAACGTCCCCCTGAAATCATGGCTAAATAAGCCCACTTCATATACAAGTTCTCAAAGGCTCCCTTTAAGGAACATGTTTCTATTTACTTCAAATCTAAACTCACCAGGACAAAAAAAGGAAAAGAAGGGGGGGGTGGCAGGGGAACCAAATGAAACGCTCAAGTATAAAAAGCAGATTCTCCTCCAATTCCTTTAATTCCCCTCAATCCGCCTCTGCCACACACAAGGGCAGGGAGTCTGGGGAAGGCTGGCAGCAGGACGAGCGGTGAAGGCCCTTCATTCACTCACGTGCGTTACTATCCAAAGGGTTACACACCCTCTGCCCGACGAGAGCCTCACACAAAGCAGAGCCTCACAAGTACTACTTCTTATAAAATACACCCACGCTGAACAAGAGCTTTATTTTAAAATAAGACTGTCCTCAGGTAGGGGAGGTTAAACACAACAAAGCCTTCCATGTTGAAAGGCAGACAGTCCAAATAGATGCATATACCTACACTCCGAGGAAGACAAATCCATAGAACTAATTTATCATAAACGGCAATCGATACCAACTGGGGCCATTAGATTATTAAGAAACCCAGAAAAGTACCGTGCACAGAGGCCCGAAGTGGCTGTCTGCTGCGCTCCCACCCGAGGAAGGGCACAATTACGCCTGCAGAGGAGGATCAAGGCTTTCACTGGTTGAAAGACCACCCTGGCACCTCTGGCCCGCCCCGGCACCGCTGCACCGTACAGGATTCGGGCACTCCCGGCGTTGCCAGTCCCGAGACGCACTCCTGGCGTCTGCCAGGTGCCAGAAAACTGGTGAATGAAATGCGCACAGACACCAACCTGGCCAGGGACCGCGGCGCAGAACCAGGGCTCGCTAACTCGCCTAGCCAGAGGATTCGCCCACAGGATGGAATCAAGGGAGCACACCACCCCCCTACCCCCGCGAATGCGGTTCCTACTGACCCTTCCAAAAAAAGAGTGGAGGACCAAGATTTTTTTTTCTTTTAAACTAAGTCTAAGAACGCGAATCGGACGGAAGCAACCATGAATATCCTGGGGGGCCAGACTGGAGACGCCGGGAGAAAGGCGAGGCGGTTCTTCAACTCCCGGGGAATCATCGTCCGGTGTGACACACATCAATTAGCTAGCCCGAGTCGGGGGTCCGCTCTCCGCCCGCGGAGCGCCAGTGGGGCCGAAGCCAGGGATTAGAGGGGTGACCCTCCCGGGGCGCCGGGAAAGAGTGCCGGGCACCGCTGCCCTCAAGGTCACCAGGCGCCGGGGCGGGGGCGGCCGGCCGCAGGATGGGCTACGGCGCGGCCGAGGCGGCTAGGAGAAGCCATAAAAAGCTGCGGCTGTCGACGCGAAGTCCCACTGAACCCCGTCCCTCGAGCCCTAGGCGGGGACTCCGGGTCGGACACGGCGCTGGGGCGCACGCCAAGGAACCCGCTCACCTTCACGATCTGCCGGGGCGGGCGCAGCCAGAGACCACCTGCCAGGGGCCCCGCGGACCGCCCCCGCCAACTTCGCCCGAATCGGCGCTGTCCGCGGAGCACCCCGCCTTCAGGATCCCCGCCGCGCCGCCCGGCCCTCCGCGTTCCGCCCGGCCTCCCCCGCAGGTGACCTGCCCAGCCGCCCCCGCAGCTGGCGGGCGGCGGCCGCGACTCACCTCGCCCGGCAGCAGGAACCATTTTCCGAAGGGGAAAGAAAGGGGAGGCTGCAGGAGGGTCGGGGGAGAGCGCGGTGGAAGCTGCGGGAAGCGCGGAGATGGAGGGCTCGCTCCTCGGCTCGTCCGCAGGCGGCTCGGAGCACTCGGGGCGCCACGCGGAGGATCGGCTGTACCTCGAGGAGGAGGTGACCGCGCAGCCGAGAGGCTCGGCGTCCACCAGCCTGGGCTCCCTACTCACGCTGCACTGCGAGGAGGCGGCAGCGGCGGAGGAGGAGGCGGCGCCCGGGCCGGCCCCGCCCAGAGCCCGGCAGCCGCCCAGTGGCCGCCCGCGTCCCCGCAGGACCCGCCTCCCGGGCTCCGCAGAGCCGCACACAGGGCGCGCCGCGCTCAGCACGGGCAGCTCCGCCCGCCTCGAGCCGCCGTCCGCAAAGGCAGCGGCGGGCGGGGGTGCAGCCCCCTCGCTGAACAGCGCGGCGCGACCCGCTCGGGGCGGGAGCCGCAGCCCCCCGAGAGCCGACCACCGAGCACGAGGGGGGCTGCGCAAACCTTCACGCAGGGGCCCCGCTGCACCGGGTGGCGCGCAGGATTGCCGGGGGAGGCAAGGGGAGGAGGACGCTCACCCGTTCCAGTCTGGCGCTCCCCGCTCTCCAAACCCTCTTGCCTCCCGCTCCACGCTGGCGGTGCAGCTGCTGCCGCTGCCACTGCCGCCTCCGCCGCCGCCGCAGCTCGAGCCGCCGCCGCTGCCGCCATGGCTAGGCGCGGTCACGTGACGCGGCCCGCGGAGAGCCTGGGGGCGGGCAGTCGCGCGCGCGCGCGCAGGAGGACGCGCGACTCGGACGGAGACGGGGAGTCGAGCGTCGCGGAGAGGGCGTTTAAGGGGAGGACCCGGCGAGCGCGTTCCCGGCTGCCGAGCACGCGCCCGGCGATTAGAACTTGCCGCGCGGTGGGGCAAGGGTGGCCGGAGTGAGGGGCGGGGACTCGCGCCGCCGCGCGCCTCCGGGATTTTTTTTTTAAAGTTGAAGTACCAAAGGTAGTCTAGTCTAAGAAATAATAAGTTAATAAGTGTTGGCTTTTCTAATTTGTACTGTAACATCCTTATACTTTCTATTTGAAGTATATCTTTTTCTTAGCGAAAAACGTAGATATTTTCCATCCTTTTTTTGGATGCAGAGTTCAGGTTAATATTTTACTGCATCTGATAATGTATTATATGTTCAAATCCTAGTGACTTTCATGTTGACATTCTTGTGATTTTCATATGCTGTTTTCTTCAAGCAATAAAATCTGATGTCTTTTATAAGAGAAAATAAAAGACAGAAGTTCTTTGAATAAATGACTGAGACTAGGGGTGAGAGTAAATATATGAGCCAGGATAATCTTAAAGCATGACAAAGTAAAGAGAGGAAAGACAACTATCAAGCTGTCCAAACTGATAAAAATGAATGATTACACAGTTTTATCTGTATACACTAGAGAATAATCATCTGAAAAGGAATTTTTTTAAAAATTCCGCTTCAATAATATCAACATCAATAAAATCTTTTGCCATGGATGTAACAAGGATGACAAGACTGTCACATTGGAAATTATACACGATTGTTGAAAAAATATCCTGAATACATGCAGAGATATTCAATAGCGATGGAAAGACTTAAGATGGCAATACCATGGATTGTATCTTCAATCTGAAATGAAGATTCAATATGAATTACAAAAGACTGAAAGGTCATTGCTGAACCACGAAAGGCGGCAGGATTCTTGTCCTCCAGAGGAGAAGAATTCAGTCCAGGGCCAGTTGAAGAAGCTGGATTGCTCAGAGCTTTTGTGTCATAAAGTTTTATTAAAGTGTAAAAGAGATAGAGAAAGCTGCTGACATAGACATCAGACGGGGACAGTCAGAGTAACCCCTGCTAGTCTTTAGCCAGATGTTATACAACCATTCAATTCAGTTCAGTTCAGTCACTCAGTCGTGACCGACTCTTTGCAACCCCATGAATCACAGCACGCCAGGCCTCCCTGTCCATCACCAACTCCCGGAGTTCACTCAAACTCATGTCCATCGAGTCAATGATGCCATCCAGCCATCTCATTCTCTGTCGTCCCCTTCTCCTCCCGCCCCCAATCCTTCCCAGCATCAGTCTTTTCCAGTGAGTCAACTCGTTGCATGAGGTGGCCAAAGTATTGGAGTTTCAGCTTTAGCATCGGTCCTTCCAATGAACACCCAGGACTGATCTCCTTTAGAATGGACTGGTTGGATCTCCTTGCAGTCCAAGGGACTCTCAAGAGTCTTCTCCAGCACCACAGTTCAATAGCATCAATTCTTCAGCGATCAGCTTTCTTCACAGTCCAACTCTCACATCCATACATGACCACGGGAAAAACCATAGCCTTGACTAGACGGACGTTTGTTGGCAAAGTAATGTCTCTGCTTTTTAATATACTATCTAGGTTGGGAATAACTTTCCTTCCAAGGAGTAAGCATCTTTTAATTTCATGGCTGCAATCAGCATCCGCAGTGATTTTGGAGCTCCCCAAAACAAAGTCTGACACTGTTTCCACTGTTTCCCCATCTATTTCCCATGAAGTGATGGGACCAGATGCCATGATCTTCGTTTTCTGAAGGTAGAGCTTCAAGCCAACCTTTTCACTCTCCTCTTTCACTTTCCTCAAGAGGCTTTTGAGTTCCTCTTCACTTTCTGCCATAAGGGTGGTATCACTTGCATATCTGAGTTTATTGATATTTCTCCTGGCAATCTTGATTCCAGCTTGTGCTTCTTCCAGCCCAGCGTTCTTCATGATGTACTCTGCATAGAAGTTAAATAAGCAGGGTGACAATACACAATTTGACGTACTCCTTTTCCTATTTGGAACCAGTCTGTGGTTCCATGTCCAGTTCTAACTGTTGCTTCCTGACCTGCATTCAGGTTTCTCAAGAGGCAGGTCAGGTGGTCTGGTATTCCTATCTCTTTCAGAATTTTCCACAGTTTATTGTGATCCACACAGTCAAAGGCTTTGGCATAGTCAATGAAGCAGAAATAGATGTTTTTCTGGAACTCTCTTGCTTTCTCCAAGATCCAGCAGATATTGGCAATTTGATCTCTGGTGCCTCTGCCTTTTCTAAAACCTGCTTGAACATCTGGGAGTTCACGGTTCACATATTACTGAAGCCTGGCTTGGAGAATTTTGAGCATGACTTTACTAGCGTGTGAGATGAATGCAATTGTGCGGTAGTTTGAGCATTCTTTGGCATTGCCTTTCTTTGGGATTGGGATGAAGACTGACCTTTTCCAGTCCTGTGGCCACTGCTGAGTTTTCCAAATTTGCTGGCATATTGAGTGCAGCACTTTCACAGGATCTTTCAGGATTTGAAATAGCTCAACTGGAATTCCATCACCTCCACTAGCTTTGTTCATAGCGATGCTTTCTAAGGCCCACCTGACTTCACATTCCAAGATGTCTGACTCTAGGTCAGTCATCACGCCATCGTGATTATCTTGGTCGTGAGGATCTTTTTTGTACAGTTCTTCCGTGTATTCTTGCCACCTCTTCTTAATATCTTCTGCTTCTGTTAGGTCCACACCATTTCTGTCCTATATTGACAGCCACTAGCAGTCTGCTAATGAAAGAAAGGCAATATCTCAGAGAATGGCACCAGGCCCCTCACCCACAACATGCTTTAAGGAACATTGACAGCAGGTGAGTCATCCTGGGCCATAAAATGATTGACATGAATCTTGAAGAAAGGCAGATTTTCAAGCAAATAAATTGTTTCATTAAGATAGATTAGGAGAACAAGTTATGAGTAAAACATACTGGTTTGTCAAGTCAGTTCTGAGCCTTAAGGGGGAACCGACCTGAAGACAGAGTCCAGCGGAAATACATTGTATATTAACACAGCCTGAGACAAATACTTCCTTAAGAAAAAAAATGCATTGCTTAGCTCAAAGTTTGAGAAAAGTTAAGTTCAGGAGTCATCATGTCAACACAGAATTTTCAGAAACACCTCTTTTTAAATTTGTATCGAGAAGGGGAAAAAAATGTAACAATAGTTGGTTTCCTCCAGCTGCTTAAGAGAGAGAGAAAAAAAAACGTCTGACACTTGCAGCCTATTCCCTCTGTCTGGAGACCCCTGGTCTTCCTGCCTGTTACCCTCTAGAGGCCTTTAGGAAGCAATACACAAGCTGACCCTAACATACACGTGGAATGACAAGGGACTCCAAAGAGCCAAAACAATCCCATGAGTCTGCACTTCAAAGGTCCTCTGGTATGCTGTACGAAGTAGCTTCAGTCACGTCTGACTGTCAGAGTCCACCAGGCTCATCTGTCCATGGGACTTTTCCAGGCACGAATACTGGAGTGGGTTGCTGTGCCTTCCTTCAGGGGATCTTCCCAACCCAGGGATAGGGTTCCTGCATTGGCAGGTAGGTTCTTTAACACTAGCACCACCTGGGGCAAAAGTGCCCAAATGGAGATCGGGGAAACCCACTTAGGAGAAGGGACTCAGAGGAAAGGATGTGAGGGAAGGGAGACTTTTAGCCACACTCAGAGAAGCCAGACAGGTAGTTTTGCAGGTGAAAGAGGAGGAGGAAGCAGTCTGGAGCTGTGTAGAAGATGAAAGATGAAACTAAAGCAGGGGCCCCCAACCTCTAGGTCGAATGCTTGATGATCTGAGGTGGAGCTGATGAAATAAGAATAGAAATAAGTGTTTGGTCACTCAGCCATGTCCAACCCTTTGGGGCCCACCAGGCTTCTCAGTCCACTGAATTCTTCAGGCAAGATTACTGGAGTGGGCTGTTATTTCCTTCTCCAGGAGATCTTCCAAACCCAGGGGCTGAAGCCAGGGCTCCCACATTGCCGTCAGACTGAGCCACCAGGGAACAGAAAAAGAAATAGAGTGCACAATAAATGGACTGCACTTGTAACATCCCAAAACATTCTCCAACCCCTGTCGGTCAAAAAAATGTCTTCTAAAAAAACTCGTGAGGTCAAGAAAGAAACTTCAAGTGTACTCAGCTGTCCCAGGTGGCTGGCTTAGGGAGGTGCTGAAGTAGGGGTATCCCGAGAGGTAGAACCTCCTTTGCCTGGGGTCAATAGACCTCTGCTAGCCTTGGTGATGATCAGAGAGATTTGTTTGGTTTTTGAAATATCCTTGTGGGATAAACTTAAAACTTAGCAATTCTTTTACAGACTTCCTAGTAAAAACTTTTCCTTTTTCACTGATCTGTGAAGTACCAACTGTGACAATCACTCTTCTAATATACCTCATAGTTTTGCTGACACTATGGATATAATTATGTGAAATTGAACTTATTTATCAAAATGATGAAGCATCTGCCCTGTGCCCAGCACTTTCCAAGGGTTGGGGAGTACAGTGAAAATACTCCATAAGATGAAGAGCTGGTAGACACATTCTTAGAAAGAGCCTTTTACATTTCCACCAATACTTGATTCTCAAGGTCAACACTTGCCGATTAATGAACAAGCTGGTTAGGAAGCTCATTAACAAACCCAGGAGCCACGGTCCTTGGAAGGATATTCCATACTGCCTTGGATGATGCCTTTCCAGTCAAACTAGGCCCCAGACCTACTTGGAGAGGAGGAGGGGCCCAGTTGTCTCCAAACTGCCAAGGTATAGAGCAGTGAGAACTCTGTCAGAGGTAAGGGAAGAGCAATTGGATAGGTGTTTAAGTTGTTGCTTGGCAGCACTGCTTCAGCACCCCTCAGGGACAAAAAGGCACCCTGGGCGCCTAGGGTGTGTATGAACATTCACACCCAGAGTGTGTCTCCAAAGGAGCCAAAAATGTTCCTGACAGACTTAGGCTCACTGCAGCTCTCAAGAAGAGCAAAGACATGTGCATGAATTTAGGCCTTCCCCTATGAGTGTGGGTCCGCTCCCTCAGCCCTAGTAACAGGGGAAAGAGCCATTGAGGAAAGAGCTCAATAAATGCTTTTCCCACAGGCTGAGAAGTGGAGGTCGCAGAAGGCGGGGAAAGTAAGCCTCCTTCGGGGAAGAAGAGGCATCCAACAAGCTTGTGTTTTTCCAAACGTGTATTTGGAAGAAAAGGGTTGGCTTCTACAATGGGAGACCTCGAGATCTGCTCAATGGACCGATATTTCAGAGGCACGGCCGAGCATCTCCCTTGCCCTTTGCGAGCTTGCAAAGGCATTCCTAGCTTAAAGCGGCTCTGTCCATGAAGGAGCAGACTGCGGGAGAGTGTCAGACAAGACTGGGCACCTTACTGTGGTTACCTCTGCTATTGCCTTTAACTTTGACCTAGGCACCAGGCCTACTTGGAGAGGGTGATGGGCCCGGTTGTTTCCAGACTGCCAAGGGCTAGAACATTTAGAGCTCTGTCAGAGGTAAGGGAAGAGCAATTGGATGGATACTCAAGCTGTTGTTTGGCCACACTGCTTAAGCGCCCCTCGGGGACACGCAGACACCCTGGGCCCCTAGGTCTTGTATGCACATTCACGCACAGAGTATCCAAGAATGTTCCTGACAGACAGACACATTAGAGCTCTCATGAAGAGCAAAGAGGTGTGGTTGAATTTCGAGCTTCCACTGTGAGTGTGCGTCTCCTATATCGGCCCCAGGCTCAGGGGAAAGAGCCACTCAGAAGAAACTTCCAAGGAGTGGCTTTCCCGCAGGCTGGGAAACGGAGTTCACAGGATGCGGGGAATGTGAAACTCCTTCAGCAAGAAGAGGCTGCCTACAGGCTTGTGTTTACAAAGCTGTATTTGGAAGAAACGTGTTAGCTTCTACAAAGGAACACCTAGAGAACTTCTCAATTGACCAATATTTCAGAGTCAGGGCTGAGCATCTCCCCTGCCCTTCGTGAGCTCGCAAAAGCATTCCTAGCTTATAGCGGTTCTGCCCATGAAGGAGCAGGATGTGGGAGAGTGTCAGGCAAGACGGGGGGCCTTAATGTAGTTACCTCCGCTAGTGCCTTTAATTTTGACATAAGCCCCAGGCCTGCTTGGAAAGTGTGAGGGGCCCGGTTGTCTTCAAATTGCCAGGGGCTGGAGCACTGACAGCTCTGTCAGATGTAAGGGAAAAGCAATTGAATCAATGTTCAAGTTGTTGCTTGGCTGCACTGCTTCAGGGTCCCTCAGGGACAAACAGGCACCATGGGCCCATAGGTAGGTTATGCAGGATCACACACAGAGTGTTTCTGCGTAGGAGCCAAGAATGTTCCTGACAGACATAGGCTGACTGCAGCTCTCAAGAAGAGCAAAGACATGTGGAAGAATTTCGGCCTTCCCTTGTGGGTGTTGGTCTTCACCCTCGGTGCCAGGCACAGGTTAAACAGCCGTTTGAAAGAGAGCTTTTCCCGCAGGCTGAGAAGCCGAGGTCGCAGAATGCTGGAAAAGTGAGACTCCTTTGGCAAAGGAGAGGCAGCCTCCTGGCTTGTGTATGCAAAGCTTTTACAACGGGGGACCACGAGGTCTTCTCAATGAACAGATATTTCAGAGTTAGGACCGAGCATCTCCCCTGCCCTTTGTGAGCTTGTAAAGGCATTCCTAACTTATAGTGGTTCTGCCCATGGAGGACCAGACTGCGGCAGGGTGTCAGACATGACTGGGCGCCTTACTGTGGTTACCTCCACTATAGCCTTTAAATGTGTACTAGGCTTCAGGGCTACTTGCAGAAGGGGGAGGGGCCAAACTGCCAAGGGCTGTAACACTGAGAACTCTGTCACAGGGAAGGGAAGAAAAATTAGATGGATGTTCAAGCTGTTGCTTGGCCCCATTGCTTCAGCGACCCTCGGGGACAAACAGGCACACAGGGCCCCTAGGGCATGTATGAACATTCACACACAGAGTGTGTCTCCAACAGAGCCAAGAATGTTCCTGACAGACTTAGGCTCACTGCAGCTCTCAAGAAGAGCAAACACAACTGGATCAATTTCAGCCTTCCCCTCTGAGTGTGGGTCCATTCCACAGCCCCAGGAACAGGGGAAACAGCCGTTTGTGAAAGAGCTAGTTAAGTGCTTTTCCTGCAGGCTGAGAAGAGGAGTTTGCAGAATGCCAGGAAAGTGAGCCTCCTTCAGGGAAGAAGAGGCAGCCTACTAGCTTGTGTTTCCAAAACTGGATTTAGAAGAAACGGGTCAGCTTCTACAAAAGGAGACCTCGAGATCTGCTCAATGGATCGATATTTCAGAGTAAGGGCTGAATATTCCCCTGCCCTTTGTGAGCTTGCAAAGGTATCCCTAGCTTATAGCGATTCTGCTCATAAAGGAGCAGGCTGCCAGAGAGTGTCAGACAAGACTGGGCACTTTACTGTTTTTAACTCCGCTATAGCCTTTAAATCTGACATAGGCCCCAGCCTTACTTGGAGAGGGTGGGGTGCCCAGCTGTTTCCAAACTGCCAAGGGCTAGAGCACAGAGAGCTCGGTCAGAGGTAAAGGAAGAGCAATTGGATGGATGTTCAAGCTGTTGCTTCAGTGCAGTGCATCAGCGACCCTCTGGGACAAACAGGCACCAGGAGCCCATAGGTACAGAATGCAGGATAACACACAAAGTGTTTCTGCGTAGGAGCCAAGAATGTTCCTAAAAGACTTAGACTCACTGCAGCTCTCAAGAAGAACAAAGACATGTCGATGAATTTTGTCCTTTCCGTGTGAGTGTGGATCTGCGACCTCAGCGCGAGGCACAGGGGAAACAACGGGAGACCTGTTCAATGGACCAATATTACAGGGTCAGGGGTCAGCATCTCCCCTGCCCTTTCTGATCTTGCAAAGGTATTCCTAGCTTAAAGCAGTGCTGCCCATGAAGGAGCAGGCTAAGGGAGTGTGTCAGACATGACTGGGTGCCTTCGTGGGCTTCCCTATGGTATTGCCATTCAATTCAAACTAGGTCCCAGGCCTACTTGGAGAGGAGGAGGGGCACAGTTCTCTCCAAACTGCCAAGGTCTAAAGTAGAGCACTGAGAATTCTGTCAGAGGTAAGCGAAGAGCAGTTGGGGAGATGGTAAAGTTGTTCCTTGGCCGCACTGCTTCCGCACCGCACACAGAGAAAACAGGCACCCTCGGTGTCCAGTCAGGGTATGCAGGATCACACACAGAGTGTTTCTTCATAGCAGCCAAGAAGGTTTCTGACAGACTTAGGCTCCCTGCACCTTTCAAGAAGAGCAAATCCAAGTGGAGGAAGTTTGCCCTTTCTCTGTGAGTGTGGTGCCCTTCACTCAGCCCCAGGCACAGGGGAAACTGCCCCTGAGGAAAGACCTCTCTAAGTGCTTTTCACTTCGGCTGAGAAGCAGAGATTGCAAGAGGCAGGATAAGTGAGCTTCCTTCGCGGGAAAAGAGGCAGCCAACCGGCCTGTGTTTGCAAAGCAGTATTTGGCAGAGACAATTTCGCTTTGACACCGGGAGACCCCGAGATCTGCTCAAAGGACAGATATTTCTGGGTCCGGGACCAACACCTCCCCGGTCCTTTCTGAGCTTGCAAAAGCATTCCTATCTTAGAGCGGTGCTGCCCATGAAGAAGCAGGCTGACGGAATGTGTCAGACATGACTGGGCACCTTCCTGGGCTTACCTGTGGTATTGCCTTTCAATTCAAACTAGGCCCCAAGGCTACTTGGAGAGGAGGAGGGGCCCGGTTGTCTCCAAGCTGTCAAGGTCTACAGAAGACAACTAACTACTCTCTCAGAAAAGGGGGAAGAGAAGTTGGGTAGATGGTGAAGTTGTTGCTAGGTGGCACTGCTTCCGCACTGCACAGAGAAAAACAGTCATCCTGGGGCTACAGGCAGGTTGTGCAGGATCACAAACAGAGTGTTTCTATGAAGCATCCAATAGGGATCCTGACAGGCTTAGGCTCCCTGCATCTCTTAAGACGAGCAAAGGTATGTGGAGAAAGTTTGGCCTTTCCCTTTGAGTGTGGTTCCCTTCCCACAGCACGAGGCACAGGGGAAAGAGGCACTGAAGAAAGACTCTCTAAGTGCTTTTCACTCTGGCTGAGAAGCAGAGTTCTCAGGAGGCAGATAAGTGAACTGCAAATGCAGAATAAGACGCAGCCTACAGGCCTGTATTTGCAAAGCTGTATTTGGCACAGATGAATTCGCTTTGACACCAGGAGAACCCGAGATGTCATCAAAGGAACGATGTTTCCAGGTCAGGGACCAGCATCTCCTCTACTCTTTCTGATCTTGAAAGGCATTCCTAGGTTACAGTGGTGCTGTCCATGAAGGAGCAGGCTGAGGGAGTGTGTCAGACATGACTGGGTTCTTTGTTGGCTTTACCGGTAGTATGGCGTCTCAATTCAGACTAGGTGTCAGGACATCTTAGAGAGGAGGATGGGCCCGGTTGTCTCCTAACTACCTAGGTCTAGAGTAGAGCACTGAGAACTCTGTCAGCGGTAAGGGAAGAGCTGCTGGATAGTTGGTTATGATGTTACTTGGCCACAATGTTTAAGCAAAGCATAGACAGAAACAGGCACCATGGGACTACAGTCAGGGTAAGAAGGATCACACCAAGAGTGTTTATGCATATCAGCTGAGAAGCTACCTCACAGTTTAAGGCTCACTGCAGCTCTCAAGAAGAGTAAAGCCTTGTGGAGTGTGTTTGGCCTTTCCCTGTGAGTGTGGTGCCTTTCCCACAGCCGCAGGCACAGGAGAAAGTGCCCCTGAGGAAAGACTTCTCCAAGTGCTTTTTGCTCAGGCTGAGAAGCAAATTTCACAGGAAGCAGGATAAGAGAGCTTCCTTGGCGGATGTAGAGGCAGCCTACCGGGTTGCATTTGCAAAGCTGGATTTGGCAGAGAGGCGATCGCTTTGCCACTGGGAGACGCTGAGATTGGCTCCAAGCACCGAGATTTCCGGGTGCGTGGCCTGCATCTCTCTTGCACTTTCCGAGCTTGAGAAGGCTTTCCTAGCTCACAGCGTTGCTTCCCTGAAAGGAGCAGGCTGAGGAAGTGTGTCCGACATGACTCAGCCCTTTCCTAGGCTTCCCTGTGCTATTGCCTTTCAGTGCAATCGAAGGCGCAGGACTCCTTGGAAAGGAGGCTGGGCTCGGTTGTCTCCCCACTTCAGAGGTCTAGAGCAGAGCACTGAGAAGTCTGTCAGATGGAAGGGAAGCGCTGTTGTGTCCGTGGTGAAGATGTTGCTTGGCCGCACTTTTGAAGCAAAGCCCAGAGAGAAACAGGCACCGTGGGCTTCCAGGCAGGGCTGCGGGATCACAGCCAGAAGGTCCCTGCGTCTCAGCTGAGAAGCTACTTCCCAGTTGGAGACTCCCTGCCGCCCTCCAGAATAGAAAAGACGTGTGGAGTGTGTCTGGCCTTTCCTTGGGACTCTGGTTCCACTAAATCTTCCCCAGGCACAAGAGAAACTGCCCCTGAGCAAAGACCTCTCCAAGGGATTTTCACTTAGGCTGAAGCAGATTTCACAGGAAGCGGGCCTAGACACCTTCCTTCGTGGATGCAGAGGCAGCAGAGCGGCCTGCGTGTGCAAAGCTGCATTTGGCAGAGAGGAGCTCGCTTTGGCACTGGGAGGCTGTGAGGCCTGCTCCAAGCACCGGGATTGCTGGGTTGGGGCCTGCATCTCGCTTCCACTTGCTGAGCTTCCAAGACTTCCCTAGATCACAGCCTCGCTAGCCATGGAGGAGCAGGCTGAGGGAGTGTGTCAGACATGACTCAGCACTTTCCTGGGCTTGCCTGTGGTTTTGCCTTTCCACTCCAACTGGGCCCCGGGACTCCTTGCAGAGGAGGAGGAGCCCGGTTGTCTCCAAACTTCCTAGGGCTAGAGTAGAGCAGGGAGAACGCTGTCAGCTGGAAGGGAAGAGCAGAAGGGTAGATGGGGCAGATGTTGCCTGGCCGCTCTGGTGAAGCAACGCCCAGGGAGAAACAGGCACCATGGGCCTCCAGGCAGGGGATGCGAGATCCCAGCCAGAGTGCTTCTGCGTCTCAGCCGAGAAGCTTCCTGAGAGTTTGAGGTTGCCTGCAGCTCTCCAGAGGAGCAAAGACATGTGGGGTGTGTTTGGCCTTTCCCTGTGAGGGTGGTGCCCTTGCGGCAGCCCCAGGCACAGGAGCAACGGCCCCAGAGGAAAGACCGTTCCCACTGAGATTCGCTCAGGCTGAGAAGCAGATTTCGCAGGAAGCGGGAGGAGAGAGCTTCCTTCGCCAATGCAGAGGCAGCCTAGCGGCCTGCGTCTGCAAAGCTGGATTTGTCAGAGAGGCGTTCGCTTTGCCCCTGGGAGACGCTGAGATTGGCTCCAAGCACCGAGAGTTCCGGGTGCGCGGCCTGCATCTCTCTTGCACTTTCCGAGCTTGAGAAGGCTTTCCTAGCTCCCAGCGTTGCTTCCCTGAAAGGAGCAGGCTGAGGAAGTGTGTCCGACATGACTCAGCCCCTTCCTAGGCTTCCCCGTGCTATTGCCTTTCAGTGCAATCGAAGGCGCAGGACTCCTTGGAAAGGAGGCTGGGCTCGGTTGTCTCCCCACTTCAGAGGTCTAGGGCAGAGCACTGAGAAGTCTGTCAGATGGAAGGGAAGCGCTGTTGTGCCCATGGTGAAGATGTTGCTTGGCCGCACTGTGGAAGCAACGCCCAGAGAGAAACAGGCACCGTGGGCCTCCAGACACGGGCTGCGGGATCAAAGCCAGAATGCTCCTGCGTCTCAGCTGAGAAGCTACCTCCCAGTTGGAGGCTCCATGCGGCCCTCCAGAAGAGCAAAGACGTGTGGAGTGTGTCTGGCCTTTCCTTGGGAGTGTGGTGCCCTTCCCTCTTCCCCAGGCACAGGAGCAACTGCCCCTGAGCCAAGACCTCTCCAAGGGCTTTTCCCTCAGGCTGAAGCAGATTTCGCAGGAAGCGGGCCTAGAGAGCTTCCTTCGTGGATGCAGAGGCAGCAGAGCGGCCTGCGTGTGCAAAGCTGCATTTGGCAGAGAGGAGCTCGCTTTGGCACTGGGAGGCTGTGAGGCCTGCTCCAAGCACCGGGATTGCTGGGTTGGGGCCTGCAGCTCGCTTCCACTTGCTGAGCTTCCAAAGATTTTCCTAGCTCACAGCCTCGCTAGCCATGGAGGAGCAGGCTGAGGGAGTGTGTCAGACATGACTCAGCCCCTTCCTAGGCTTCCCCGTGCTATTGCCTTTCAGTGCAATCGAAGGCGCAGGACTCCTTGGAAAGGAGGCTGGGCTCGGTTGTCTCCCCACTTCAGAGGTCTAGGGCAGAGCACTGGGAAGTCTGTCAGATGGAAGGGAAGCGCTGTTGTGCCCATGGTGAAGATGTTGCTTGGCCGCACTGTGGAAGCAACGCCCAGAGAGAAACAGGCACCGTGGGCCTCCAGACACGGGCTGCGGGATCAAAGCCAGAATGCTCCTGCGTCTCAGCTGAGAAGCTACCTCCCAGTTGGAGGCTCCATGCGGCCCTCCAGAAGAGCAAAGACGTGTGGAGTGTGTCTGGCCTTTCCTTGGGAGTGTGGTGCCCTTCCCTCTTCCCCAGGCACAGGAGCAACTGCCCCTGAGCAAAGACCTCTCCAAGGGCTTTTCCCTCAGGCTGAAGCAGATTTCGCAGGAAGCGGGCCTAGAGAGCTTCCTTCGTGGATGCAGAGGCAGCAGAGCGGCCTGCGTGTGCAAAGCTGCATTTGGCAGAGAGGAGCTCGCTTTGGCACTGGGAGGCTGTGAGGCCTGCTCCAAGCACCGGGATTGCTGGGTTGGGGCCTGCAGCTCGCTTCCACTTGCTGAGCTTCCAAAGACTTTCCTAGCTCACAGCCTTGCTAGCCATGGAGGAGCAGGCTGAGGGAGTGTGTCAGACATGACTCAGCACTTTCCTGGGCTTGCCTGTGGTTTTGCCTTTCCACTCCAACTGGGCCCCAGGACTCCTTGCACAGGAGGAGGAGCCCGGTTGTCTCCAAACTTCCTAGGGCTAGAGTAGAGCAGGGAGAACGCTGTCAGCTGGAAGGGAAGAGCAGAAGGGTCGATGGGGCAGATGTTGCCTGGCCGCTCTGGTGAAGCAACGCCCAGGGAGAAACAGGCACCATGGGCCTCCAGGCAGGGGATGCGAGATCCCAGCCAGAGTGCTTCTGCGTCTCAGCCGAGAAGCTTCCTGAGAGTTTGAGGTTGCCTGCAGCTCTCCAGAGGAGCAAAGACATGTGGGGTGTGTTTGGCCTCTCCCTGTGAGGGTGGTGCCCTTGCGGCAGCCCCAGGCACAGGAGCAACGGCCCCAGAGGAAAGACCGTTCCCACTGAGATTCGCTCAGGCTGAGAAGCAGATTTCGCAGGAAGCGGGAGGAGAGAGCTTCCTTCGCCAATGCAGAGGCAGCCTAGCGGCCTGCGTCTGCAAAGCTGGATTTGGCAGAGAGGCGTTCGCTTTGCCCCTGGGAGACGCTGAGATTGGCTCCAAGCACCTAGAGTTCCGGGTGCGCGGCCTGCATCTCCCTTGCACTTTCCGAGCTTGAGAAGGCTTTCCTAGCTCCCAGCGTTGCTTCCCTAAAGGAGCAGGCTGAGGAAGTGTGTCCGACATGACTCAGCCCCTTCCTAGGCTTCCCCGTGTTATTGCCTTTCAGTGCAATCGAAGGCGCAGGACTCCTTGGAAAGGAGGCTGGGCTCGGCTGTCTCCCCACTTCAGAGGTCTAGGGCAGAGCACTGAGAAGTCTGTCAGATGGAAGGGAAGCGCTGTTGTGCCCATGCTGAAGATGTTGCTTGGCCGCACTGTGGAAGCAACGACCAGAGAGAAACAGGCACCGTGGGCCTCCAGACACGGGCTGCGGGATCAAAGCCAGAATGCCCCTGCGTCTCAGCTGAGAAGCTACTTCCCAGTTGGAGGCTCCATGCGGCCCTCCAGAAGAGCAAAGACGTGTGGAGTGTGTCTGGCCTTTCCTTGGGAGTGTGGTGCCCTTCCCTCTTCCCCAGGCACAGGAGCAACTGAGCCTGAGCAAAGACCTCTCCAAGGGCTTTTCCCTCAGGCTGAAGCAGATTTCGCAGGAAGCGGGAAGAGAGCTTCCTTCGTGGATGCAGAGGCAGCAGAGCGGCCTGCGTGTGCAAAGCTGCATTTGGCAGAGAGGAGCTCGCTTTGGCACTGGGAGGCTGTGAGGCCTGCTCCAAGCACCGGGATTGCTGGGTTGGGGCCTGCAGCTCGCTTCCACTTGCTGAGCTTCCAAAGACTTTCCTAGCTCACAGCCTCGCTAGCCATGGAGGAGCAGGCTGAGGGAGTGTGTCAGACATGACTCAGCACTTTCCTGGGCTTGCCTGTGGTTTTGCCTTTCCACTCCAACTGGGCCCCAGGACTCCTTGCACAGGAGGAGGAGCCCGGTGGTCTCCAAACTTCCTAGGGCTAGAGTAGAGCAGGGAGAACGCTGTCAGCTGGAAGGGAAGAGCAGAAGGGTCGATGGGGCAGATGTTGCCTGGCCGCTCTGGTGAAGCAACGCCCAGGGAGAAACAGGCACCATGGGCCTCCAGGCAGGGGATGCGAGATCCCAGCCAGAGTGCTTCTGCGTCTCAGCCCAGAAGCTTCCTGAGAGTTTGAGGTTGCCTGCAGCTCTCCAGAGGAGCAAAGACATGTGGGGTGTGTTTGGCCTCTCCCTGTGAGGGTGGTGCCCTTGCGGCAGCCCCAGGCACAGGAGCAACGGCCCCAGAGGAAAGACCGTTCCCACTGAGATTCGCTCAGGCTGAGAAGCAGATTTCGCAGGAAGCGGGAGGAGAGAGCTTCCTTCGCCAATGCAGAGGCAGCCTAGCGGCCTGCGTCTGCAAAGCTGGATTTGGCAGAGAGGCGTTCGCTTTGCCCCTGGGAGACGCTGAGATTGGCTCCAAGCACCGAGAGTTCCGGGTGCGCGGCCTGCATCTCTCTTGCACTTTCCGAGCTTGAGAAGGCTTTCCTAGCTCCCAGCGTTGCTTCCCTGAAAGGAGCAGGCTGAGGAAGTGTGTCCGACATGACTCAGCCCCTTCCTAGGCTTCCCCGTGCTATTGCCTTTCAGTGCAATCGAAGGCGCAGGACTCCTTGGAAAGGAGGCTGGGCTCGGTTGTCTCCCCACTGCAGAGGTCTAGGGCAGAGCACTGAGAAGTCTGTCAGATGGAAGGGAAGCTCTGTTGTGCCCATGGTGAAGATGTTGCTTGGCCGCACTGTGGAAGCAACGCCCAGAGAGAAACAGGCACCGTGGGCCTCCAGGCAGGGGCTGCGGGATCACAGCCAGAATGCCCCTGCGTCTCAGCTGAGAAGCTACCTCCCAGGTGGAGGCTCCATGCCGCCCTCCAGAAGAGCAAAGACGTGTGGAGTGTGTCTGGCCTTTCCTTGGGAGTGTGGTGCCTTTCCCTCTTCCCCAGGCACAGGAGAAACTGCCCCTGAGCAAAGACCTCTCCAAGGGCTTTTCCCTCAGGCTGAAGCAGATTTCGCAGGAAGCGGGCCTAGAGAGCTTCCTTCGTGGATGCAGAGGCAGCAGAGCGGCCTGCGTGTGCAAAGCTGCATTTGGCAGAGAGGAGCTCGCTTTGGCACTGGGAGGCTGTGAGGCCTGCTCCAAGCACCGGGATTGCTGGGTTGGGGCCTGCAGCTCCCTTCCACTTGCTGAGCATCCAAAGACTTTCCTAGCTCACAGCCTCGCTAGCCATGGAGGAGCAGGCTGAGGGAGTGTGTCAGACATGACTCAGCACTTTCCTGGGCTTGCCTGTGGTTTTGCCTTTCCACTCCAACTGGGCCCCAGGACTCCTTGCACAGGAGGAGGAGCCCGGTTGTCTCCAAACTTCCTAGGGCTAGAGTAGAGCAGGGAGAACGCTGTCAGCTGGAAGGGAAGAGCAGAAGGGTCGATGGGGCAGATGTTGCCTGGCCGCTCTGGTGAAGCAACGCCCAGGGAGAAACAGGCACCATGGGCCTCCAGGCAGGGGATGCGAGATCCCAGCCAGAGTGCTTCTGCGTCTCAGCCGAGAAGCTTCCTGAGAGTTTGAGGTTGCCTGCAGCTCTCCAGAGGAGCAAAGACATGTGGGGTGTGTTTGGCCTCTCCCTGTGAGGGTGGTGTCCTTGCGGCAGCCACAGGCACAGGAGCAACGGCCCCAGAGGAAAGACCGTTCCCACTGAGATTCGCTCAGGCTGAGAAGCAGATTTCGCAGGAAGCGGGAGGAGAGAGCTTCCTTCGCCAATGCAGAGGCAGCCTAGCGGCCTGCGTCTGCAAAGCTGGATTTGGCAGAGAGGCGTTCGCTTTGCCCCTGGGAGACGCTGAGATTGGCTCCAAGCCCCGAGAGTTCCGGGTGCGCGGCCTGCATCTCTCTTGCACTTTTCGAGCTTGAGAAGGCTTTCCTAGCTCCCAGCGTTGCTTCCCTGAAAGGAGCAGGCTGAAGAAGTGTGTCCGACATGACTCAGCCCCTTCCTAGGCTTCCCCGTGCAATTGCCTTTCAGTGCAATCGAAGGCGCAAGACTCCTTGGAAAGGAGGCTGGGTTCGGTTGTCTCCCCACTTCAGAGGTCTAGGGCAGAGCACTGAGAAGTCTGTCAGATGGAAGGGAAGCTCTGTTGTGCGCATGGTGAAGATGTTGCTTGGCCGCACTGTGGAAGCAACGCCCAGAGAGAAACAGGCACCGTGGGCCGCCAGGCAGGGGCTGCGGGATCACAGCCAGAATGCCCCTGCGTCTCAGCTGAGAAGCTACCTCCCAGGTGGAGGCTCCATGCCGCCCTCCAGAAGAGCAAAGACGTGTGGAGTGTGTCTGGCCTTTCCTTGGGAGTGTGGTGCCCTTCCCTCTTCCCCAGGCACAGGAGAAACTGCCCCTGAGCAAAGACCTCTCCAAGGGCTTTTCCCTCAGGCTGAAGCAGATTTCGCAGGAAGCGGGTGTAGAGAGCTTCCTTTTTGGATGCAGAGGCAGCAGAGCGGCCTACGTGTGCAAAGCTGTATTTGGCAGAGAGGAGCTCGCTTTGGCACTGGGAGGCTGTGAGACCTGCTCCAAGCACCGGGATTGCTGGGTTGGGGCCTGCATCTCGCTGCCACTTGCTGAGCTTCCAAAGACTTTCCTAGCTCACAGCCTCGCTAGCCATGGAGGAGCAGGCTGAGGGAGTGTGTCAGACATGACTCAGCACTTTCCTGGGCTTGCCTGTGGTTTCGCATTTCCACTCCAACTGGGCCCCGGGACTCCTTGCAGAGGAGGAGGAGCCCGGTTGTCTCCAAACTTCCTAGGGCTAGAGTAGAGCAGGGAGAACTCTGTCAGCTGGAAGGGAAGAGCAGAAGGGTAGATGGGGCAGAGGTTGCCTGGCCGCTCTGGTGAAGCAACGCCCAGGGAGAAACAGGCACCATGGGCCTCCAGGCAGGGGATGCGAGATCCCAGCCAGAGTGCTTCTGCGTCTCAGCCGAGAAGCTTCCTGAGAGTTTGAGGTTGCCTGCAGCTCTCCAGAGGAGCAAAGACATGTGGGGTGTGTTTGGCCTTTCCCTGGGAGGGTGGTGCCCTTGCGGCAGCCCCAGGCCCAGGAGCAACGGCCCCAGAGGAAAGACCGTTCCCACTGAGATTCGCTGAGGCTGAGAAGCAGATTTCGCAGGAAGCGGGAGGAGAGAGCTTCCTTCGCCAATGCAGAGGCAGCCTAGCGGCCTGCGTCTGCACAGCTGGATTTGGCAGAGAGGCGTTCGCTTTGCCCCTGGGAGACGCTGAGATTGGCTCCAAGCACCGAGATTTCCGGGTGCGCGGCCTGCATCTCTCTTGCACTCTCCGAGCTTGAGAAGGCTTTCCTAGCTCCCAGCGTTGCTTCCCTGAAAGGAGCAGGCTGAGGAAGTGTGTCCGACGTGACTCAGCCCCTTCCTAGGCTTCCCCGTGCTATTGCCTTTCAGTGCAATCGAAGGCGCAGGACTCCTTGGAAAGGAGGCTGGGCTCGGTTGTCTCCCCACTTCAGAGGTCTAGAGCAGAGCACTGAGACGTCTGTCAGACGGAAGGGAAGCGCTGTTGTGCCCATGGTGAAGATGTTGCTTGGCCGCACTGTGGAAGCAACGCCCAGAGAGAAACAGGCACCGTGGGCCTCCAGGCAGGGGCTGCGGGATCACAGCCAGAATGCCCCTGCGTCTCCGCTGAGAAGCGACCTCCCAGTTGGAGGCTCCATGCCGCCCTCCAGAGGAGCAAAGACGTGTGGAGTGTGTCTGGCCTTTCCTTGGGAGTGTGGTGCCCTTCCCTCTTCCCCAGGCACAGGAGCAACTGCCCCTGAGCCAAGACCTCTCCAAGGGCTTTTCCCTCAGGCTGAAGCAGATTTCGCAGGAAGCGGGCCTAGAGAGCTTCCTTCGTGGATGCAGAGGCAGCAGAGCGGCCTGCGTGTGCAAAGCTGCATTTGGCAGAGAGGAGCTCGCTTTGGCACTGGGAGGCTGTGAGACCTGCTCCAAGCACCGGGATTGCTGGGTTGGGGCATGCATCTCGCTGCCACTTGCTCAGCTTCCAAACACTTTCCTAGCTCACAGCCTCGCTAGCCATGAAGGAGCAGGCTGAGGAAGTGTGTCAGACATGACTCAGCACTTTCCTGGGCTTGCCTGTGGTTTCGCCTTTCCACTCCAACTGGGCCCCGGGACTCCTTGCACAGGAGGAGGAGCCCGGTTGTCTCCAAACTTCCTAGGGCTAGAGTAGAGCAGGGAGAACGCTGTCAGCTGGAAGGGAAGAGCACAAGGGTCGATGGGGCAGATGTTGCCTGGCCGCTCTGGTGAAGCAACGCCCAGGGAGAAACAGGCACCATGGGCCTCCAGGCAGGGGATGCGAGATCCCAGCCAGAGTGCTTCTGCGTCTCAGCCCAGAAGCTTCCTGAGAGTTTGAGGTTGCCTGCAGCTCTCCAGAGGAGCAAAGACATGTGGGGTGTGTTTGGCCTCTCCCTGTGAGGGTGGTGCCCTTGCGGCAGCCCCAGGCACAGGAGCAACGGCCCCAGAGGAAAGACCGTTCCCACTGAGATTCGCTCAGGCTGAGAAGCAGATTTCGCAGGAAGCGGGAGGAGAGAGCTTCCTTCGCCAATGCAGAGGCAGCCTAGCGGCCTGCGTCTGCAAAGCTGGATTTGGCAGAGAGGCGTTCGCTTTGCCCCTGGGAGACGCTGAGATTGGCTCCAAGCACCGAGAGTTCCGGGTGCGCGGCCTGCATCTCTCTTGCACTTTCCGAGCTTGAGAAGGCTTTCCTAGCTCCCAGCGTTGCTTCCCTGAAAGGAGCAAGCTGAGGAAGTGTGTCCGACATGACTCAGCCCCTTCCTAGGCTTCCCCGTGCTATTGCCTTTCAGTGCAATCGAAGGCGCAGGACTCCTTGGAAAGGAGGCTGGGCTCGGTTGTCTCCCCACTTCAGAGGTCTAGGGCAGAGCACTGAGAAGTCTGTCAGATGGAAGGGAAGCTCTGTTGTGCCCATGGTGAAGATGTTGCTTGGCCGCACTGTGGAAGCAACGCCCAGAGAGAAACAGGCACCGTGGGCCGCCAGGCAGGGGCTGCGGGATCACAGCCAGAATGCCCCTGCGTCTCAGCTGAGAAGCTACCTCCCAGGTGGAGGCTCCATGCCGCCCTCCAGAAGAGCAAAGACGTGTGGAGTGTGTCTGGCCTTTCCTTGGGAGTGTGGTGCCCTTCCCTCTTCCCCAGGCACAGGAGAAACTGCCCCTGAGCAAAGACCTCTCCAAGGGCTTTTCCCTCAGGCTGAAGCAGATTTCGCAGGAAGCGGGTCTAGAGAGCTTCCTTCTTGGATGCAGAGGCAGCAGAGCGGCCTACGTGTGCAAAGCTGTATTTGGCAGAGAGGAGCTCGCTTTGGCACTGGGAGGCTGTGAGGCCTGCTCCAAGCACCGGGATTGCTGGGTTGGGGCCTGCAGCTCGCTTCCACTTGCTGAGCATCCAAAGACTTTCCTAGCTCACAGCCTCGCTAGCCATGGAGGAGCAGGCTGAGGGAGTGTGTCAGACATGACTCAGCACTTTCCTGGGCTTGCCTGTGGTTTTGCCTTTCCACTCCAACTGGGCCCCAGGACTGGTTGCACAGGAGGAGGAGCCCGGTTGTCTCCAAACTTCCTAGGGCTAGAGTAGAGCAGGGAGAACGCTGTCAGCTGGAAGGGAAGAGCAGAAGGGTCGATGGGGCAGATGTTGCCTGGCCGCTCTGGTGAAGCAACGCCCAGGGAGAAACAGGCACCATGGGCCTCCAGGCAGGGGATGCGAGATCCCAGCCAGAGTGCTTCTGCGTCTCAGCCGAGAAGCTTCCTGAGAGTTTGAGGTTGCCTGCAGCTCTCCAGAGGAGCAAAGACATGTGGGGTGTGTTTGGCCTTTCCCTGGGAGGGTGGTGCCCTTGCGGCAGCCCCAGGCCCAGGAGCAACGGCCCCAGAGGAAAGACCGTTCCCACTGAGATTCGCTGAGGCTGAGAAGCAGATTTCGCAGGAAGCGGGAGGAGAGAGCTTCCTTCGCCAATGCAGAGGCAGCCTAGCGGCCTGCGTCTGCACAGCTGGATTTGGCAGAGAGGGGTTCGCTTTGCCCCTGGGAGACGCTGAGATTGGCTCCAAGCACCGAGATTTCCGGGTGCGCGGCCTGCATCTCTCTTGCACTCTCCGAGCTTGAGAAGGCTTTCCTAGCTCCCAGCGTTGCTTCCCTGAAAGGAGCAGGCTGAGGAAGTGTGTCCGACGTGACTCAGCCCCTTCCTAGGCTTCCCCGTGCTATTCCCTTTCAGTGCAATCGAAGGCGCAGGACTCCTTGGAAAGGAGGCTGGGCTCGGTTGTCTCCCCACTTCAGAGGTCTAGAGCAGAGCACTGAGACGTCTGTCAGACGGAAGGGAAGCTCTGTTGTGCCCATGGTGAAGATGTTGCTTGGCCGCACTGTGGAAGCAACGCCCAGAGAGAAACAGGCACCGTGGGCCTCCAGGCAGGGGCTGCGGGATCACAGCCAGAATGCCCCTGCGTCTCCGCTGAGAAGCGACCTCCCAGTTGGAGGCTCCATGCCGCCCTCCAGAGGAGCAAAGACGTGTGGAGTGTGTCTGGCCTTTCCTTGGGAGTGTGGTGCCCTTCCCTCTTCCCCAGGCACAGGAGCAACTGCCCCTGAGCAAAGACCTCTCCAAGGGCTTTTCCCTCAGGCTGAAGCAGATTTCGCAGGAAGCGGGCCTAGAGAGCTTCCTTCGTGGATGCAGAGGCAGCAGAGCGGCCTGCGTGTGCAAAGCTGCATTTGGCAGAGAGGAGCTCGCTTTGGCACTGGGAGGCTGTGAGACCTGCTCCAAGCACCGGGATTGCTGGGTTGGGGACTGCATCTCGCTGCCACTTGCTGAGCTTCCAAAGACTTTCCTAGCTCACAGCCTCGCTAGCCATAGAGGAGCAGGCTGAGGGAGTGTGTCAGACATGACTCAGCACTTTCCTGGGCTTGCCTGTGGTTTTGCCTTTCCACTCCAACTGGGCCCCAGGACTCCTTGCACAGGAGGAGGAGCCCGGTTGTCTCCAAACTTCCTAGGGCTAGAGTAGAGCAGGGAGAACGCTGTCAGCTGGAAGGGAAGAGCAGAAGGGTCGATGGGGCAGATGTTGCCTGGCCGCTCTGGTGAAGCAACGCCCAGGGAGAAACAGGCACCATGGGCCTCCAGGCAGGGGATGCGAGATCCCAGCCAGAGTGCTTCTGCGTCTCAGCCGAGAAGCTTCCTGAGAGTTTGAGGTTGCCTGCAGCTCTCCAGAGGAGCAAAGACATGTGGGGTGTGTTTGGCCTCTCCCTGTGAGGGTGGTGCCCTTGCGGCAGCCCCAGGCACAGGAGCAACGGCCCCAGAGGAAAGACCGTTCCCACTGAGATTCGCTCAGGCTGAGAAGCAGATTTCGCAGGAAGCGGGAGGAGAGAGCTTCCTTCGCCAATGCAGAGGCAGCCTAGCGGCCTGCGTCTGCAAAGCTGGATTTGGCAGAGAGGCGTTCGCTTTGCCCCTGGGAGACGCTGAGATTGGCTCCAAGCACCGAGAGTTCCGGGTGCGCGGCCTGCATCTCTCTTGCACTTTCCGAGCTTGAGAAGCTTTCCTAGCTCCCAGCGTTGCTTCCCTGAAAGGAGCAGGCTGAGGAAGTGTGTCCGACATGACTCAGCCCCTTCCTAGGCTTCCCCGTGCTATTGCCTTTCAGTGCAATCGAAGGCGCAGGACTCCTTGGAAAGGAGGCTGGGTTCGGTTGTCTCCCCACTTCAGAGGTCTAGGGCAGAGCACTGAGAAGTCTGTCAGATGGAAGGGAAGCTCTGTTGTGCCCATGGTGAAGATGTTGCTTGGCCGCACTGTGGAAGCAACGCCCAGAGAGAAACAGGCACCGTGGGCCGCCAGGCAGGGGCTGCGGGATCACAGCCAGAATGCCCCTGCGTCTCAGCTGAGAAGCTACCTCCCAGGTGGAGGCTCCATGCCGCCCTCCAGAAGAGCAAAGACGTGTAGAGTGTGTCTGGCCTTTCCTTGGGAGTGTGGTGCCCTTCCCTCTTCCCCAGGCACAGGAGATACTGCCCCTGAGCAAAGACCTCTCCAAGGGCTTTTCCCTCAGGCTGAAGCAGATTTCGCAGGAAGCGGGTCTAGAGAGCTTCCTTCTTGGATGCAGAGGCAGCAGAGCGGCCTACGTGTGCAAAGCTGTATTTGGCAGAGAGGAGCTCGCTTTGGCACTGGGAGGCTGTGAGGCCTGCTCCAAGCACCGGGATTGCTGGGTTGGGGCCTGCAGCTCGCTTCCACTTGCTGAGCATCCAAAGACTTTCCTAGCTCACAGCCTCGCTAGCCATGGAGGAGCAGGCTGAGGGAGTGTGTCAGACATGACTCAGCACTTTCCTGGGCTTGCCTGTGGTTTTGCCTTTCCACTCCAACTGGGCCCCAGGACTGGTTGCACAGGAGGAGGAGCCCGGTTGTCTCCAAACTTCCTAGGGCTAGAGTAGAGCAGGGAGAACGCTGTCAGCTGGAAGGGAAGAGCAGAAGGGTCGATGGGGCAGATGTTGCCTGGCCGCTCTGGTGAAGCAACGCCCAGGGAGAAACAGGCACCATGGGCCTCCAGGCAGGGGATGCGAGATCCCAGCCAGAGTGCTTCTGCGTCTCAGCCGAGAAGCTTCCTGAGAGTTTGAGGTTGCCTGCAGCTCTCCAGAGGAGCAAAGACATGTGGGGTGTGTTTGGCCTCTCCCTGTGAGGGTGGTGCCCTTGCGGCAGCCCCAGGCACAGGAGCAACGGCCCCAGAGGAAAGACCGTTCCCACTGAGATTCGCTCAGGCTGAGAAGCAGATTTCGCAGGAAGCGGGAGGAGAGAGCTTCCTTCGCCAATGCAGAGGCAGCCTAGCGGCCTGCGTCTGCAAAGCTGGATTTGGCAGAGAGGCGTTCTCTTTGCCCCTGGGAGACGCTGAGATTGGCTCCAAGCACCGAGAGTTCCGGGTGCGCGGCCTGCATCTCTCTTGCACTTTCCGAGCTTGAGAAGGCTTTCCTAGCTCCCAGCGTTGCTTCCCTGAAAGGAGCAGGCTGAGGAAGTGTGTCCGACATGACTCAGCCCCTTCCTAGGCTTCTCCGTGCTATTGCCTTTCAGTGCAATCGAAGGCGCAGGACTCCTTGGAAAGGAGGCTGGGTTCGGTTGTCTCCCCACTTCAGAGGTCTAGGGCAGAGCACTGAGAAGTCTGTCAGATGGAAGGGAAGCTCTGTTGTGCCCATGGTGAAGATGTTGCTTGGCCGCACTGTGGAAGCAACGCCCAGAGAGAAACAGGCACCGTGGGCCGCCAGGCAGGGGCTGCGGGATCACAGCCAGAATGCCCCTACGTCTCAGCTGAGAAGCTACCTCCCAGGTGGAGGCTCCATGCCGCCCTCCAGAAGAGCAAAGACGTGTAGAGTGTGTCTGGCCTTTCCTTGGGAGTGTGGTGCCCTTCCCTCTTCCCCAGGCACAGGAGAAACTGCCCCTGAGCAAAGACCTCTCCAAGGGCTTTTCCCTCAGGCTGAAGCAGATTTCGCAGGAAGCGGGTCTAGAGAGCTTCCTTCTTGGATGCAGAGGCAGCAGAGCGGCCTACGTGTGCAAAGCTGTATTTGGCAGAGAGGAGCTCGCTTTGGCACTGGGAGGCTGTGAGGCCTGCTCCAAGCACCGGGATTGCTGGGTTGGGGCCTGCAGCTCGCTTCCACTTGCTGAGCATCCAAAGACTTTCCTAGCTCACAGCCTCGCTAGCCATGGAGGAGCAGGCTGAGGGAGTGTGTCAGACATGACTCAGCACTTTCCTGGGCTTGCCTGTGGTTTCGCCTTTCCACTCCAACTGGGCCCCAGGACTCCTTGCACAGGAGGAGGAGCCCGGTTGTCTCCAAACTTCCTAGGGCTAGAGTAGAGCAGGGAGAACGCTGTCAGCTGGAAGGGAAGAGCAGAAGGGTCGATGGGGCAGA
This sequence comes from Moschus berezovskii, assembly GCF_049115385.1. NCBI lineage: Eukaryota > Metazoa > Chordata > Mammalia > Artiodactyla > Moschidae > Moschus > Moschus berezovskii. The sequence goes on from NC_142460.1 coordinate 165,535,403, forward strand.
TGTTGCCTGGCCGCTCTGGTGAAGCAACGCCCAGGGAGAAACAGGCACCATGGGCCTCCAGGCAGGGGATGCGAGATCCCAGCCAGAGTGCTTCTGCGTCTCAGCCGAGAAGCTTCCTGAGAGTTTGAGGTTGCCTGCAGCTCTCCAGAGGAGCAAAGACATGTGGGGTGTGTTTGGCCTTTCCCTGGGAGGGTGGTGCCCTTGCGGCAGCCCCAGGCCCAGGAGCAACGGCCCCAGAGGAAAGACCGTTCCCACTGAGATTCGCTGAGGCTGAGAAGCAGATTTCGCAGGAAGCGGGAGGAGAGAGCTTCCTTCGCCAATGCAGAGGCAGCCTAGCGGCCTGCGTCTGCACAGCTGGATTTGGCAGAGAGGCGTTCGCTTTGCCCCTGGGAGACGCTGAGATTGGCTCCAAGCACCGAGAGTTCCGGGTGCGCGGCCTGCATCTCTCTTGCACTCTCCGAGCTTGAGAAGGCTTTCCTAGCTCCCAGCGTTGCTTCCCTGAAAGGAGCAGGCTGAGGAAGTGTGTCCGACGTGACTCAGCCCCTTCCTAGGCTTCCCCGTGCTATTGCCTTTCAGTGCAATCGAAGGCGCAGGACTCCTTGGAAAGGAGGCTGGGCTCGGTTGTCTCCCCACTTCAGAGGTCTAGAGCAGAGCACTGAGACGTCTGTCAGACGGAAGGGAAGCGCTGTTGTGCCCATGGTGAAGATGTTGCTTGGCCGCACTGTGGAAGCAACGCCCAGAGAGAAACAGGCACCGTGGGCCTCCAGGCAGGGGCTGCGGGATCACAGCCAGAATGCCCCTGCGTCTCCGCTGAGAAGCGACCTCCCAGTTGGAGGCTCCATGCCGCCCTCCAGAGGAGCAAAGACGTGTGGAGTGTGTCTGGCCTTTCCTTGGGAGTGTGGTGCCCTTCCCTCTTCCCCAGGCACAGGAGCAACTGCCCCTGAGCAAAGACCTCTCCAAGGGCTTTTCCCTCAGGCTGAAGCAGATTTCGCAGGAAGCGGGCCTAGAGAGCTTCCTTCGTGGATGCAGAGGCAGCAGAGCGGCCTGCGTGTGCAAAGCTGCATTTGGCAGAGAGGAGCTCGCTTTGGCACTGGGAGGCTGTGAGACCTGCTCCAAGCACCGGGATTGCTGGGTTGGGGCCTGCATCTGGCTGCCACTTGCTCAGCTTCCAAAGACTTTCCTAGCTCACAGCCTCGCTAGCCATGAAGGAGCAGGCTGAGGGAGTGTGTCAGACATGACTCAGCACTTTCCTGGGCTTGCCTGTGGTTTCGCCTTTCCACTCCAACTGGGCCCCGGGACTCCTTGCACAGGAGGAGGAGCCCGGTTGTCTCCAAACTTCCTAGGGCTAGAGTAGAGCAGGGAGAACGCTGTCAGCTGGAAGGGAAGAGCACAAGGGTCGATGGGGCAGATGTTGCCTGGCCGCTCTGGTGAAGCAACGCCCAGGGAGAAACAGGCACCATGGGCCTCCAGGCAGGGGATGCGAGATCCCAGCCAGAGTGCTTCTGCGTCTCAGCCCAGAAGATTCCTGAGAGTTTGAGGTTGCCTGCAGCTCTCCAGAGGAGCAAAGACATGTGGGGTGTGTTTGGCCTCTCCCTGTGAGGGTGGTGCCCTTGCGGCAGCCCCAGGCACAGGAGCAACGGCCCCAGAGGAAAGACCGTTCCCACTGAGATTCGCTCAGGCTGAGAAGCAGATTTCGCAGGAAGCGGGAGGAGAGAGCTTCCTTCGCCAATGCAGAGGCAGCCTAGCGGCCTGCGTCTGCAAAGCTGGATTTGGCAGAGAGGCGTTCGCTTTGCCCCTGGGAGACGCTGAGATTGGCTCCAAGCACCGAGAGTTCCGGGTGCGCGGCCTGCATCTCTCTTGCACTTTCCGAGCTTGAGAAGGCTTTCCTAGCTCCCAGCGTTGCTTCCCTGAAAGGAGCAAGCTGAGGAAGTGTGTCCGACATGACTCAGCCCCTTCCTAGGCTTCCCCGTGCTATTGCCTTTCAGTGCAATCGAAGGCGCAGGACTCCTTGGAAAGGAGGCTGGGCTCGGTTGTCTCCCCACTTCAGAGGTCTAGGGCAGAGCACTGAGAAGTCTGTCAGATGGAAGGGAAGCTCTGTTGTGCCCATGGTGAAGATGTTGCTTGGCCGCACTGTGGAAGCAACGCCCAGAGAGAAACAGGCACCGTGGGCCGCCAGGCAGGGGCTGCGGGATCACAGCCAGAATGCCCCTGCGTCTCAGCTGAGAAGCTACCTCCCAGGTGGAGGCTCCATGCCGCCCTCCAGAAGAGCAAAGACGTGTGGAGTGTGTCTGGCCTTTCCTTGGGAGTGTGGTGCCCTTCCCTCTTCCCCAGGCACAGGAGAAACTGCCCCTGAGCAAAGACCTCTCCAAGGGCTTTTCCCTCAGGCTGAAGCAGATTTCGCAGGAAGCGGGTCTAGAGAGCTTCCTTCTTGGATGCAGAGGCAGCAGAGCGGCCTACGTGTGCAAAGCTGTATTTGGCAGAGAGGAGCTCGCTTTGGCACTGGGAGGCTGTGAGGCCTGCTCCAAGCACCGGGATTGCTGGGTTGGGGCCTGCAGCTCGCTTCCACTTGCTGAGCATCCAAAGACTTTCCTAGCTCACAGCCTCGCTAGCCATGGAGGAGCAGGCTGAGGGAGTGTGTCAGACATGACTCAGCACTTTCCTGGGCTTGCCTGTGGTTTTGCCTTTCCACTCCAACTGGGCCCCAGGACTGGTTGCACAGGAGGAGGAGCCCGGTTGTCTCCAAACTTCCTAGGGCTAGAGTAGAGCAGGGAGAACGCTGTCAGCTGGAAGGGAAGAGCAGAAGGGTCGATGGGGCAGATGTTGCCTGGCCGCTCTGGTGAAGCAACGCCCAGGGAGAAACAGGCACCATGGGCCTCCAGGCAGGGGATGCGAGATCCCAGCCAGAGTGCTTCTGCGTCTCAGCCGAGAAGCTTCCTGAGAGTTTGAGGTTGCCTGCAGCTCTCCAGAGGAGCAAAGACATGTGGGGTGTGTTTGGCCTTTCCCTGGGAGGGTGGTGCCCTTGCGGCAGCCCCAGGCCCAGGAGCAACGGCCCCAGAGGAAAGACCGTTCCCACTGAGATTCGCTGAGGCTGAGAAGCAGATTTCGCAGGAAGCGGGAGGAGAGAGCTTCCTTCGCCAATGCAGAGGCAGCCTAGCGGCCTGCGTCTGCACAGCTGGATTTGGCAGAGAGGGGTTCGCTTTGCCCCTGGGAGACGCTGAGATTGGCTCCAAGCACCGAGATTTCCGGGTGCGCGGCCTGCATCTCTCTTGCACTCTCCGAGCTTGAGAAGGCTTTCCTAGCTCCCAGCGTTGCTTCCCTGAAAGGAGCAGGCTGAGGAAGTGTGTCCGACGTGACTCAGCCTCTTCCTAGGCTTCCCCGTGCTATTCCCTTTCAGTGCAATCGAAGGCGCAGGACTCCTTGGAAAGGAGGCTGGGCTCGGTTGTCTCCCCACTTCAGAGGTCTAGAGCAGAGCACTGAGACGTCTGTCAGACGGAAGGGAAGCGCTGTTGTGCCCATGGTGAAGATGTTGCTTGGCCGCACTGTGGAAGCAACGCCCAGAGAGAAACAGGCACCGTGGGCCTCCAGGCAGGGGCTGCGGGATCACAGCCAGAATGCCCCTGCGTCTCCGCTGAGAAGCGACCTCCCAGTTGGAGGCTCCATGCCGCCCTCCAGAGGAGCAAAGACGTGTGGAGTGTGTCTGGCCTTTCCTTGGGAGTGTGGTGCCCTTCCCTCTTCCCCAGGCACAGGAGCAACTGCCCCTGAGCAAAGACCTCTCCAAGGGCTTTTCCCTCAGGCTGAAGCAGATTTCGCAGGAAGCGGGCCTAGAGAGCTTCCTTCGTGGATGCAGAGGCAGCAGAGCGGCCTGCGTGTGCAAAGCTGCATTTGGCAGAGAGGAGCTCGCTTTGGCACTGGGAGGCTGTGAGGCCTGCTCCAAGCACCGGGATTGCTGGGTTGGGGCCTGCAGCTCGCTTCCACTTGCTGAGCATCCAAAGACTTTCCTAGCTCACAGCCTCGCTAGCCATGGAGGAGCAGGCTGAGGGAGTGTGTCAGACATGACTCAGCACTTTCCTGGGCTTGCCTGTGGTTTTGCCTTTCCACTCCAACTGGGCCCCAGGACTCCTTGCACAGGAGGAGGAGCCCGGTTGTCTCCAAACTTCCTAGGGCTAGAGTAGAGCAGGGAGAACGCTGTCAGCTGGAAGGGAAGAGCAGAAGGGTCGATGGGGCAGATGTTGCCTGGCCGCTCTGGTGAAGCAACGCCCAGGGAGAAACAGGCACCATGGGCCTCCAGGCAGGGGATGCGAGATCCCAGCCAGAGTGCTTCTGCGTCTCAGCCGAGAAGCTTCCTGAGAGTTTGAGGTTGCCTGCAGCTCTCCAGAGGAGCAAAGACATGTGGGGTGTGTTTGGCCTCTCCCTGTGAGGGTGGTGCCCTTGCGGCAGCCCCAGGCCCAGGAGCAACGGCCCCAGAGGAAAGACCGTTCCCACTGAGATTCGCTCAGGCTGAGAAGCAGATTTCGCAGGAAGCGGGAGGAGAGAGCTTCCTTCGCCAATGCAGAGGCAGCCTAGCGGCCTGCGTCTGCAAAGCTGGATTTGGCAGAGAGGCGTTCTCTTTGCCCCTGGGAGACGCTGAGATTGGCTCCAAGCACCGAGAGTTCCGGGTGCGCGGCCTGCATCTCTCTTGCACTTTCCGAGCTTGAGAAGGCTTTCCTAGCTCCCAGCGTTGCTTCCCTGAAAGGAGCAGGCTGAGGAAGTGTGTCCGACATGACTCAGCCCCTTCCTAGGCTTCCCCGTGCTATTGCCTTTCAGTGCAATCGAAGGCGCAGGACTCCTTGGAAAGGAGGCTGGGTTCGGTTGTCTCCCCACTTCAGAGGTCTAGGGCAGAGCACTGAGAAGTCTGTCAGATGGAAGGGAAGCTCTGTTGTGCCCATGGTGAAGATGTTGCTTGGCCGCACTGTGGAAGCAACGCCCAGAGAGAAACAGGCACCGTGGGCCGGCAGGCAGGGGCTGCGGGATCACAGCCAGAATGCCCCTACGTCTCAGCTGAGAAGCTACCTCCCAGGTGGAGGCTCCATGCCGCCCTCCAGAAGAGCAAAGACGTGTAGAGTGTGTCTGGCCTTTCCTTGGGAGTGTGGTGCCCTTCCCTCTTCCCCAGGCACAGGAGAAACTGCCCCTGAGCAAAGACCTCTCCAAGGGCTTTTCCCTCAGGCTGAAGCAGATTTCGCAGGAAGCGGGTCTAGAGAGCTTCCTTCTTGGATGCAGAGGCAGCAGAGCGGCCTACGTGTGCAAAGCTGTATTTGGCAGAGAGGAGCTCGCTTTGGCACTGGGAGGCTGTGAGGCCTGCTCCAAGCACCGGGATTGCTGGGTTGGGGCCTGCAGCTCGCTTCCACTTGCTGAGCATCCAAAGACTTTCCTAGCTCACAGCCTCGCTAGCCATGGAGGAGCAGGCTGAGGGAGTGTGTCAGACATGACTCAGCACTTTCCTGGGCTTGCCTGTGGTTTCGCCTTTCCACTCCAACTAGGCCCCAGGACTCCTTGCACAGGAGGAGGAGCCCGGTTGTCTCCAAACTTCCTAGGGCTAGAGTAGAGCAGGGAGAACTCTGTCAGCTGGAAGGGAAGAGCAGAAGGGTCGATGGGGCAGATGTTGCCTGGCCGCTCTGGTGAAGCAACGCCCAGGGAGAAACAGGCACCATGGGCCTCCAGGCAGGGGATGCGAGATCCCAGCCAGAGTGCTTCTGCGTCTCAGCCGAGAAGCTTCCTGAGAGTTTGAGGTTGCCTGCAGCTCTCCAGAGGAGCAAAGACATGTGGGGTGTGTTTGGCCTTTCCCTGGGAGGGTGGTGCCCTTGCGGCAGCCCCAGGCCCAGGAGCAACGGCCCCAGAGGAAAGACCGTTCCCACTGAGATTCGCTGAGGCTGAGAAGCAGATTTCGCAGGAAGCGGGAGGAGAGAGCTTCCTTCGCCAATGCAGAGGCAGCCTAGCGGCCTGCGTCTGCACAGCTGGATTTGGCAGAGAGGCGTTCGCTTTGCCCCTGGGAGACGCTGAGATTGGCTCCAAGCACCGAGATTTCCGGGTGCGCGGCCTGCATCTCTCTTGCACTCTCCGAGCTTGAGAAGGCTTTCCTAGCTCCCAGCGTTGCTTCCCTGAAAGGAGCAGGCTGAGGAAGTGTGTCCGACGTGACTCAGCCCCTTCCTAGGCTTCCCCGTGCTATTGCCTTTCAGTGCAATCGAAGGCGCAGGACTCCTTGGAAAGGAGGCTGGGCTCGGTTGTCTCCCCACTTCAGAGGTCTAGAGCAGAGCACTGAGACGTCTGTCAGACGGAAGGGAAGCGCTGTTGTGCCCATGGTGAAGATGTTGCTTGGCCGCACTGTGGAAGCAACGCCCAGAGAGAAACAGGCACCGTGGGCCTCCAGGCAGGGGCTGCGGGATCACAGCCAGAATGCCCCTGCGTCTCCGCTGAGAAGCGACCTCCCAGTTGGAGGCTCCATGCCGCCCTCCAGAGGAGCAAAGACGTGTGGAGTGTGTCTGGCCTTTCCTTGGGAGTGTGGTGCCCTTCCCTCTTCCCCAGGCACAGGAGCAACTGCCCCTGAGCAAAGACCTCTCCAAGGGCTTTTCCCTCAGGCTGAAGCAGATTTCGCAGGAAGCGGGCCTAGAGAGCTTCCTTCGTGGATGCAGAGGCAGCAGAGCGGCCTGCGTGTGCAAAGCTGCATTTGGCAGAGAGGAGCTCGCTTTGGCACTGGGAGGCTGTGAGACCTGCTCCAAGCACCGGGATTGCTGGGTTGGGGCCTGCATCTGGCTGCCACTTGCTGAGCTTCCAAAGACTTTCCTAGCTCACAGCCTCGCTAGCCATGAAGGAGCAGGCTGAGGGAGTGTGTCAGACATGACTCAGCACTTTCCTGGGCTTGCCTGTGGTTTCGCCTTTCCACTCCAACTGGGCCCCGGGACTCCTTGCAGAGGAGGAGGAGCCCGGTTGTCTCCAAACTTCCTAGGGCTAGAGTAGAGCAGGGAGAACTCTGTCAGCTGGAAGGGAAGAGCAGAAGGGTAGATGGGGCAGAGGTTGCCTGGCCGCTCTGGTGAAGCAACGCCCAGGGAGAAACAGGCACCATGGGCCTCCAGGCAGGGGATGCGAGATCCCAGCCAGAGTGCTTCTGCGTCTCAGCCGAGAAGCTTCCTGAGAGTTTGAGGTTGCCTGCAGCTCTCCAGAGGAGCAAAGACATGTGGGGTGTGTTTGGCCTTTCCCTGGGAGGGTGGTGCCCTTGCGGCAGCCCCAGGCCCAGGAGCAACGGCCCCAGAGGAAAGACCGTTCCCACTGAGATTCGCTGAGGCTGAGAAGCAGATTTCGCAGGAAGCGGGAGGAGAGAGCTTCCTTCGCCAATGCAGAGGCAGCCTAGCGGCCTGCGTCTGCACAGCTGGATTTGGCAGAGAGGCGTTCGCTTTGCCCCTGGGAGACGCTGAGATTGGCTCCAAGCACCGAGAGTTCCGGGTGCGCGGCCTGCATCTCTCTTGCACTCTCCGAGCTTGAGAAGGCTTTCCTAGCTCCCAGCGTTGCTTCCCTGAAAGGAGCAGGCTGAGGAAGTGTGTCCGACGTGACTCAGCCCCTTCCTAGGCTTCCCCGTGCTATTGCCTTTCAGTGCAATCGAAGGCGCAGGACTCCTTGGAAAGGAGGCTGGGCTCGGTTGTCTCCCCACTTCAGAGGTCTAGAGCAGAGCACTGAGACGTCTGTCAGACGGAAGGGAAGCGCTGTTGTGCCCATGGTGAAGATGTTGCTTGGCCGCACTGTGGAAGCAACGCCCAGAGAGAAACAGGCACCGTGGGCCTCCAGGCAGGGGCTGCGGGATCACAGCCAGAATGCCCCTGCGTCTCCGCTGAGAAGCGACCTCCCAGTTGGAGGCTCCATGCCGCCCTCCAGAGGAGCAAAGACGTGTGGAGTGTGTCTGGCCTTTCCTTGGGAGTGTGGTGCCCTTCCCTCTTCCCCAGGCACAGGAGCAACTGCCCCTGAGCCAAGACCTCTCCAAGGGCTTTTCCCTCAGGCTGAAGCAGATTTCGCAGGAAGCGGGCCTAGAGAGCTTCCTTCGTGGATGCAGTGGCAGCACAGCGGCCTGCGTGTGCAAAGCTGCATTTGGCAGAGAGGAGCTCGCTTTGGCACTGGGAGGCTGTGAGACCTGCTCCAAGCACCGGGATTGCTGGGTTGGGGCCTGCATCTCGCTGCCACTTGCTGAGCTTCCAAAGACTTTCCTAGCTCACAGCCTCGCTAGCCATGAAGGAGCAGGCTGAGGGAGTGTGTCAGACATGACTCAGCACTTTCCTGGGCTTGCCTGTGGTTTCGCCTTTCCACTCCAACTGGGCCCCGGGACTCCTTGCAGAGGAGGAGGAGCCCGGTTGTCTCCAAACTTCCTAGGGCTAGAGTAGAGCAGGGAGAACTCTGTCAGCTGGAAGGGAAGAGCAGAAGGGTAGATGGGGCAGAGGTTGCCTGGCCGCTCTGGTGAAGCAACGCCCAGGGAGAAACAGGCACCATGGGCCTCCAGGCAGGGGATGCGAGATCCCAGCCAGAGTGCTTCTGCGTCTCAGCCGAGAAGCTTCCTGAGAGTTTGAGGTTGCCTGCAGCTCTCCAGAGGAGCAAAGACATGTGGGGTGTGTTTGGCCTTTCCCTGGGAGGGTGGTGCCCTTGCGGCAGCCCCAGGCCCAGGAGCAACGGCCCCAGAGGAAAGACCGTTCCCACTGAGATTCGCTGAGGCTGAGAAGCAGATTTCGCAGGAAGCGGGAGGAGAGAGCTTCCTTCGCCAATGCAGAGGCAGCCTAGCGGCCTGCGTCTGCACAGCTGGATTTGGCAGAGAGGCGTTCGCTTTGCCCCTGGGAGACGCTGAGATTGGCTCCAAGCACCGAGATTTCCGGGTGCGCGGCCTGCATCTCTCTTGCACTCTCCGAGCTTGAGAAGGCTTTCCTAGCTCCCAGCGTTGCTTCCCTGAAAGGAGCAGGCTGAGGAAGTGTGTCCGACGTGACTCAGCCCCTTCCTAGGCTTCCCCGTGCTATTGCCTTTCAGTGCAATCGAAGGCGCAGGACTCCTTGGAAAGGAGGCTGGGCTCGGTTGTCTCCCCACTTCAGAGGTCTAGAGCAGAGCACTGAGACGTCTGTCAGACGGAAGGGAAGCGCTGTTGTGCCCATGGTGAAGATGTTGCTTGGCCGCACTGTGGAAGCAACGCCCAGAGAGAAACAGGCACCGTGGGCCTCCAGGCAGGGGCTGCGGGATCACAGCCAGAATGCCCCTGCGTCTCCGCTGAGAAGCGACCTCCCAGTTGGAGGCTCCATGCCGCCCTCCAGAGGAGCAAAGACGTGTGGAGTGTGTCTGGCCTTTCCTTGGGAGTGTGGTGCCCTTCCCTCTTCCCCAGGCACAGGAGCAACTGCCCCTGAGCAAAGACCTCTCCAAGGGCTTTTCCCTCAGGCTGAAGCAGATTTCGCAGGAAGCGGGCCTAGAGAGCTTCCTTCGTGGATGCAGAGGCAGCAGAGCGGCCTGCGTGTGCAAAGCTGCATTTGGCAGAGAGGAGCTCGCTTTGGCACTGGGAGGCTGTGAGACCTGCTCCAAGCACCGGGATTGCTGGGTTGGGGCCTGCATCTCGCTGCCACTTGCTGAGCTTCCAAAGACTTTCCTAGCTCACAGCCTCGCTAGCCATGAAGGAGCAGGCTGAGGGAGTGTGTCAGACATGACTCAGCACTTTCCTGGGCTTGCCTGTGGTTTCGCCTTTCCACTCCAACTGGGCCCCGGGACTCCTTGCAGAGGAGGAGGAGCCCGGTTGTCTCCAAACTTCCTAGGGCTAGAGTAGAGCAGGGAGAACTCTGTCAGCTGGAAGGGAAGAGCAGAAGGGTAGATGGGGCAGAGGTTGCCTGGCCGCTCTGGTGAAGCAACGCCCAGGGAGAAACAGGCACCATGGGCCTCCAGGCAGGGGATGCGAGATCCCAGCCAGAGTGCTTCTGCGTCTCAGCCGAGAAGCTTCCTGAGAGTTTGAGGTTGCCTGCAGCTCTCCAGAGGAGCAAAGACATGTGGGGTGTGTTTGGCCTTTCCCTGGGAGGGTGGTGCCCTTGCGGCAGCCCCAGGCCCAGGAGCAACGGCCCCAGAGGAAAGACCGTTCCCACTGAGATTCGCTGAGGCTGAGAAGCAGATTTCGCAGGAAGCGGGAGGAGAGAGCTTCCTTCGCCAATGCAGAGGCAGCCTAGCGGCCTGCGTCTGCACAGCTGGATTTGGCAGAGAGGCGTTCGCTTTGCCCCTGGGAGACGCTGAGATTGGCTCCAAGCACCGAGAGTTCCGGGTGCGCGGCCTGCATCTCTCTTGCACTCTCCGAGCTTGAGAAGGCTTTCCTAGCTCCCAGCGTTGCTTCCCTGAAAGGAGCAGGCTGAGGAAGTGTGTCCGACGTGACTCAGCCCCTTCCTAGGCTTCCCCGTGCTATTGCCTTTCAGTGCAATCGAAGGCGCAGGACTCCTTGGAAAGGAGGCTGGGCTCGGTTGTCTCCCCACTTCAGAGGTCTAGAGCAGAGCACTGAGACGTCTGTCAGACGGAAGGGAAGCGCTGTTGTGCCCATGGTGAAGATGTTGCTTGGCCGCACTGTGGAAGCAACGCCCAGAGAGAAACAGGCACCGTGGGCCTCCAGGCAGGGGCTGCGGGATCACAGCCAGAATGCCCCTGCGTCTCCGCTGAGAAGCGACCTCCCAGTTGGAGGCTCCATGCCGCCCTCCAGAGGAGCAAAGACGTGTGGAGTGTGTCTGGCCTTTCCTTGGGAGTGTGGTGCCCTTCCCTCTTCCCCAGGCACAGGAGCAACTGCCCCTGAGCCAAGACCTCTCCAAGGGCTTTTCCCTCAGGCTGAAGCAGATTTCGCAGGAAGCGGGCCTAGAGAGCTTCCTTCGTGGATGCAGTGGCAGCACAGCGGCCTGCGTGTGCAAAGCTGCATTTGGCAGAGAGGAGCTCGCTTTGGCACTGGGAGGCTGTGAGACCTGCTCCAAGCACCGGGATTGCTGGGTTGGGGCCTGCATCTCGCTGCCACTTGCTGAGCTTCCAAAGACTTTCCTAGCTCACAGCCTCGCTAGCCATGAAGGAGCAGGCTGAGGGAGTGTGTCAGACATGACTCAGCACTTTCCTGGGCTTGCCTGTGGTTTCGCCTTTCCACTCCAACTGGGCCCCGGGACTCCTTGCAGAGGAGGAGGAGCCCGGTTGTCTCCAAACTTCCTAGGGCTAGAGTAGAGCAGGGAGAACTCTGTCAGCTGGAAGGGAAGAGCAGAAGGGTAGATGGGGCAGAGGTTGCCTGGCCGCTCTGGTGAAGCAACGCCCAGGGAGAAACAGGCACCATGGGCCTCCAGGCAGGGGATGCGAGATCCCAGCCAGAGTGCTTCTGCGTCTCAGCCGAGAAGCTTCCTGAGAGTTTGAGGTTGCCTGCAGCTCTCCAGAGGAGCAAAGACATGTGGGGTGTGTTTGCCCTCTCCCTGGGAGGGTGGTGCCCTTGCGGCAGCCCCAGGCCCAGGAGCAACGGCCCCAGAGGAAAGACCGTTCCCACTGAGATTCGCTGAGGCTGAGAAGCAGATTTCGCAGGAAGCGGGAGGAGAGAGCTTCCTTCGCCAATGCAGAGGCAGCCTAGCGGCCTGCGTCTGCACAGCTGGATTTGGCAGAGAGGCGTTCGCTTTGCCCCTGGGAGACGCTGAGATTGGCTCCAAGCACCGAGAGTTCCGGGTGCGCGGCCTGCATCTCTCTTGCACTCTCCGAGCTTGAGAAGGCTTTCCTAGCTCCCAGCGTTGCTTCCCTGAAAGGAGCAGGCTGAGGAAGTGTGTCCGACGTGACTCAGCCCCTTCCTAGGCTTCCCCGTGCTATTGCCTTTCAGTGCAATCGAAGGCGCAGGACTCCTTGGAAAGGAGGCTGGGCTCGGTTGTCTCCCCACTTCAGAGGTCTAGAGCAGAGCACTGAGACGTCTGTCAGACGGAAGGGAAGCGCTGTTGTGCCCATGGTGAAGATGTTGCTTGGCCGCACTGTGGAAGCAACGCCCAGAGAGAAACAGGCACCGTGGGCCTCCAGGCAGGGGCTGCGGGATCACAGCCAGAATGCCCCTGCGTCTCTCCGCTGAGAAGCGACCTCCCAGTTGGAGGCTCCATGCCGCCCTCCAGAGGAGCAAAGACGTGTGGAGTGTGTCTGGCCTTTCCTTGGGAGTGTGGTGCCCTTCCCTCTTCCCCAGGCACAGGAGCAACTGCCCCTGAGCAAAGACCTCTCCAAGGGCTTTTCCCTCAGGCTGAAGCAGATTTCGCAGGAAGCGGGCCTCGAGAGCTTCCTTCGTGGATGCAGAGGCAGCAGAGCGGCCTGCGTGTGCAAAGCTGCATTTGGCAGAGAGGAGCTCGCTTTGGCACTGGGAGGCTGTGAGACCTGCTCCAAGCACCGGGATTGCTGGGTTGGGGCCTGCATCTCGCTGCCACTTGCTGAGCTTCCAAAGACTTTCCTAGCTCACAGCCTCGCTAGCCATGAAGGAGCAGGCTGAGGGAGTGTGTCAGACATGACTCAGCACTTTCCTGGGCTTGCCTGTGGTTTCGCCTTTCCACTCCAACTGGGCCCCGGGACTCCTTGCAGAGGAGGAGGAGCCCGGTTGTCTCCAAACTTCCTAGGGCTAGAGTAGAGCAGGGAGAACTCTGTCAGCTGGAAGGGAAGAGCAGAAGGGTAGATGGGGCAGAGGTTGCCTGGCCGCTCTGGTGAAGCAACGCCCAGGGAGAAACAGGCACCATGGGCCTCCAGGCAGGGGATGCGAGATCCCAGCCAGAGTGCTTCTGCGTCTCAGCCGAGAAGCTTCCTGAGAGTTTGAGGTTGCCTGCAGCTCTCCAGAGGAGCAAAGACATGTGGGGTGTGTTTGGCCTTTCCCTGGGAGGGTGGTGCCCTTGCGGCAGCCCCAGGCCCAGGAGCAACGGCCCCAGAGGAAAGACCGTTCCCACTGAGATTCGCTGAGGCTGAGAAGCAGATTTCGCAGGAAGCGGGAGGAGAGAGCTTCCTTCGCCAATGCAGAGGCAGCCTAGCGGCCTGCGTCTGCACAGCTGGATTTGGCAGAGAGGCGTTCGCTTTGCCCCTGGGAGACGCTGAGATTGGCTCCAAGCACCGAGAGTTCCGGGTGCGCGGCCTGCATCTCTCTTGCACTCTCCGAGCTTGAGAAGGCTTTCCTAGCTCCCAGCGTTGCTTCCCTGAAAGGAGCAGGCTGAGGAAGTGTGTCCGACGTGACTCAGCCCCTTCCTAGGCTTCCCCGTGCTATTGCCTTTCAGTGCAATCGAAGGCGCAGGACTCCTTGGAAAGGAGGCTGGGCTCGGTTGTCTCCCCACTTCAGAGGTCTAGAGCAGAGCACTGAGACGTCTGTCAGACGGAAGGGAAGCGCTGTTGTGCCCATGGTGAAGATGTTGCTTGGCCGCACTGTGGAAGCAACGCCCAGAGAGAAACAGGCACCGTGGGCCTCCAGGCAGGGGCTGCGGGATCACAGCCAGAATGCCCCTGCGTCTCCGCTGAGAAGCGACCTCCCAGTTGGAGGCTCCATGCCGCCCTCCAGAGGAGCAAAGACGTGTGGAGTGTGTCTGGCCTTTCCTTGGGAGTGTGGTGCCCTTCCCTCTTCCCCAGGCACAGGAGCAACTGCCCCTGAGCCAAGACCTCTCCAAGGGCTTTTCCCTCAGGCTGAAGCAGATTTCGCAGGAAGCGGGCCTAGAGAGCTTCCTTCGTGGATGCAGTGGCAGCACAGCGGCCTGCGTGTGCAAAGCTGCATTTGGCAGAGAGGAGCTCGCTTTGGCACTGGGAGGCTGTGAGACCTGCTCCAAGCACCGGGATTGCTGGGTTGGGGCCTGCATCTCGCTGCCACTTGCTGAGCTTCCAAAGACTTTCCTAGCTCACAGCCTCGCTAGCCATGAAGGAGCAGGCTGAGGGAGTGTGTCAGACATGACTCAGCACTTTCCTGGCTTGCCTGTGGTTTCGCCTTTCCACTCCAACTGGGCCCCGGGACTCCTTGCAGAGGAGCAGGAGCCCGGTTGTCTCCAAACTTCCTAGGGCTAGAGTAGAGCAGGGAGAACTCTGTCAGCTGGAAGGGAAGAGCAGAAGGGTAGATGGGGCAGAGGTTGCCTGGCCGCTCTGGTGAAGCAACGCCCAGGGAGAAACAGGCACCATGGGCCTCCAGGCAGGGGATGCGAGATCCCAGCCAGAGTGCTTCTGCGTCTCAGCCGAGAAGCTTCCTGAGAGTTTGAGGTTGCCTGCAGCTCTCCAGAGGAGCAAAGACATGTGGGGTGTTTTTGCCCTCTCCCTGGGAGGGTGGTGCCCTTGCGGCAGCCCCAGGCCCAGGAGCAACGGCCCCAGAGGAAAGACCGTTCCCACTGAGATTCGCTGAGGCTGAGAAGCAGATTTCGCAGGAAGCGGGAGGAGAGAGCTTCCTTCGCCAATGCAGAGGCAGCCTAGCGGCCTGCGTCTGCACAGCTGGATTTGGCAGAGAGGCGTTCGCTTTGCCCCTGGGAGACGCTGAGATTGGCTCCAAGCACCGAGAGTTCCGGGTGCGCGGCCTGCATCTCTCTTGCACTCTCCGAGCTTGAGAAGGCTTTCCTAGCTCCCAGCGTTGCTTCCCTGAAAGGAGCAGGCTGAGGAAGTGTGTCCGACGTGACTCAGCCCCTTCCTAGGCTTCCCCGTGCTATTGCCTTTCAGTGCAATCGAAGGCGCAGGACTCCTTGGAAAGGAGGCTGGGCTCGGTTGTCTCCCCACTTCAGAGGTCTAGAGCAGAGCACTGAGACGTCTGTCAGACGGAAGGGAAGCGCTGTTGTGCCCATGGTGAAGATGTTGCTTGGCCGCACTGTGGAAGCAACGCCCAGAGAGAAACAGGCACCGTGGGCCTCCAGGCAGGGGCTGCGGGATCACAGCCAGAATGCCCCTGCGTCTCCGCTGAGAAGCGACCTCCCAGTTGGAGGCTCCATGCCGCCCTCCAGAGGAGCAAAGACGTGTGGAGTGTGTCTGGCCTTTCCTTGGGAGTGTGGTGCCCTTCCCTCTTCCCCAGGCACAGGAGCAACTGCCCCTGAGCAAAGACCTCTCCAAGGGCTTTTCCCTCAGGCTGAAGCAGATTTCGCAGGAACCGGGCCTCGAGAGCTTCCTTCGTGGATGCAGAGGCAGCAGAGCGGCCTGCGTGTGCAAAGCTTCATTTGGCAGAGAGGAGCTCGCTTTGGCACTGGGAGGCTGTGAGACCTGCTCCAAGCACTGGGATTGCTGTGTTGGGGCCTGCATCTCGCTGCCACTTGCTGAGCTTCCAAAGACTTTCCTAGCTCACAGCCTCGCTAGCCATGAAGGAGCAGGCTGAGGGAGTGTGTCAGACATGACTCAGCACTTTCCTGGGCTTGCCTGTGGTTTCGCCTTTCCACTCCAACTGGGCCCCGGGACTCCTTGCAGAGGAGGAGGAGCCCGGTTGTCTCCAAACTTCCTAGGGCTAGAGTAGAGCAGGGAGAACTCTGTCAGCTGGAAGGGAAGAGCAGAAGGGTAGATGGGGCAGAGGTTGCCTGGCCGCTCTGGTGAAGCAACGCCCAGGGAGAAACAGGCACCATGGGCCTCCAGGCAGGGGATGCGAGATCCCAGCCAGAGTGCTTCTGCGTCTCAGCCGAGAAGCTTCCTGAGAGTTTGAGGTTGCCTGCAGCTCTCCAGAGGAGCAAAGACATGTGGGGTGTGTTTGCCCTCTCCCTGGGAGGGTGGTGCCCTTGCGGCAGCCCCAGGCCCAGGAGCAACGGCCCCAGAGGAAAGACCGTTCCCACTGAGATTCGCTGAGGCTGAGAAGCAGATTTCGCAGGAAGCGGGAGGAGAGAGCTTCCTTCGCCAATGCAGAGGCAGCCTAGCGGCCTGCGTCTGCACAGCTGGATTTGGCAGAGAGGCGTTCGCTTTGCCCCTGGGAGACGCTGAGATTGGCTCCAAGCACCGAGAGTTCCGGGTGCGCGGCCTGCATCTCTCTTGCACTCTCCGAGCTTGAGAAGGCTTTCCTAGCTCCCAGCGTTGCTTCCCTGAAAGGAGCAGGCTGAGGAAGTGTGTCCGACGTGACTCAGCCCCTTCCTAGGCTTCCCCGTGCTATTGCCTTTCAGTGCAATCGAAGGCGCAGGACTCCTTGGAAAGGAGGCTGGGCTCGGTTGTCTCCCCACTTCAGAGGTCTAGAGCAGAGCACTGAGACGTCTGTCAGACGGAAGGGAAGCGCTGTTGTGCCCATGGTGAAGATGTTGCTTGGCCGCACTGTGGAAGCAACGCCCAGAGAGAAACAGGCACCGTGGGCCTCCAGGCAGGGGCTGCGGGATCACAGCCAGAATGCCCCTGCGTCTCTCCGCTGAGAAGCGACCTCCCAGTTGGAGGCTCCATGCCGCCCTCCAGAGGAGCAAAGACGTGTGGAGTGTGTCTGGCCTTTCCTTGGGAGTGTGGTGCCCTTCCCTCTTCCCCAGGCACAGGAGCAACTGCCCCTGAGCAAAGACCTCTCCAAGGGCTTTTCCCTCAGGCTGAAGCAGATTTCGCAGGAAGCGGGCCTCGAGAGCTTCCTTCGTGGATGCAGAGGCAGCAGAGCGGCCTGCGTGTGCAAAGCTGCATTTGGCAGAGAGGAGCTCGCTTTGGCACTGGGAGGCTGTGAGACCTGCTCCAAGCACCGGGATTGCTGGGTTGGGGCCTGCATCTGGCTGCCACTTGCTGAGCTTCCAAAGACTTTCCTAGCTCACAGCCTCGCTAGCCATGAAGGAGCAGGCTGAGGGAGTGTGTCAGACATGACTCAGCACTTTCCTGGGCTTGCCTGTGGTTTCGCCTTTCCACTCCAACTGGGCCCCGGGACTCCTTGCAGAGGAGGAGGAGCCCGGTTGTCTCCAAACTTCCTAGGGCTAGAGTAGAGCAGGGAGAACTCTGTCAGCTGGAAGGGAAGAGCAGAAGGGTAGATGGGGCAGAGGTTGCCTGGCCGCTCTGGTGAAGCAACGCCCAGGGAGAAACAGGCACCATGGGCCTCCAGGCAGGGGATGCGAGATCCCAGCCAGAGTGCTTCTGCGTCTCAGCCGAGAAGCTTCCTGAGAGTTTGAGGTTGCCTGCAGCTCTCCAGAGGAGCAAAGACATGTGGGGTGTGTTTGGCCTTTCCCTGGGAGGGTGGTGCCCTTGCGGCAGCCCCAGGCCCAGGAGCAACGGCCCCAGAGGAAAGACCGTTCCCACTGAGATTCGCTGAGGCTGAGAAGCAGATTTCGCAGGAAGCGGGAGGAGAGAGCTTCCTTCGCCAATGCAGAGGCAGCCTAGCGGCCTGCGTCTGCACAGCTGGATTTGGCAGAGAGGCGTTCGCTTTGCCCCTGGGAGACGCTGAGATTGGCTCCAAGCACCGAGAGTTCCGGGTGCGCGGCCTGCATCTCTCTTGCACTCTCCGAGCTTGAGAAGGCTTTCCTAGCTCCCAGCGTTGCTTCCCTGAAAGGAGCAGGCTGAGGAAGTGTGTCCGACGTGACTCAGCCCCTTCCTAGGCTTCCCCGTGCTATTGCCTTTCAGTGCAATCGAAGGCGCAGGACTCCTTGGAAAGGAGGCTGGGCTCGGTTGTCTCCCCACTTCAGAGGTCTAGAGCAGAGCACTGAGACGTCTGTCAGACGGAAGGGAAGCGCTGTTGTGCCCATGGTGAAGATGTTGCTTGGCCGCACTGTGGAAGCAACGCCCAGAGAGAAACAGGCACCGTGGGCCTCCAGGCAGGGGCTGCGGGATCACAGCCAGAATGCCCCTGCGTCTCCGCTGAGAAGCGACCTCCCAGTTGGAGGCTCCATGCCGCCCTCCAGAGGAGCAAAGACGTGTGGAGTGTGTCTGGCCTTTCCTTGGGAGTGTGGTGCCCTTCCCTCTTCCCCAGGCACAGGAGCAACTGCCCCTGAGCCAAGACCTCTCCAAGGGCTTTTCCCTCAGGCTGAAGCAGATTTCGCAGGAAGCGGGCCTAGAGAGCTTCCTTCGTGGATGCAGTGGCAGCACAGCGGCCTGCGTGTGCAAAGCTGCATTTGGCAGAGAGGAGCTCGCTTTGGCACTGGGAGGCTGTGAGACCTGCTCCAAGCACCGGGATTGCTGGGTTGGGGCCTGCATCTCGCTGCCACTTGCTGAGCTTCCAAAGACTTTCCTAGCTCACAGCCTCGCTAGCCATGAAGGAGCAGGCTGAGGGAGTGTGTCAGACATGACTCAGCACTTTCCTGGCTTGCCTGTGGTTTCGCCTTTCCACTCCAACTGGGCCCCGGGACTCCTTGCAGAGGAGCAGGAGCCCGGTTGTCTCCAAACTTCCTAGGGCTAGAGTAGAGCAGGGAGAACTCTGTCAGCTGGAAGGGAAGAGCAGAAGGGTAGATGGGGCAGAGGTTGCCTGGCCGCTCTGGTGAAGCAACGCCCAGGGAGAAACAGGCACCATGGGCCTCCAGGCAGGGGATGCGAGATCCCAGCCAGAGTGCTTCTGCGTCTCAGCCGAGAAGCTTCCTGAGAGTTTGAGGTTGCCTGCAGCTCTCCAGAGGAGCAAAGACATGTGGGGTGTTTTTGCCCTCTCCCTGGGAGGGTGGTGCCCTTGCGGCAGCCCCAGGCCCAGGAGCAACGGCCCCAGAGGAAAGACCGTTCCCACTGAGATTCGCTGAGGCTGAGAAGCAGATTTCGCAGGAAGCGGGAGGAGAGAGCTTCCTTCGCCAATGCAGAGGCAGCCTAGCGGCCTGCGTCTGCACAGCTGGATTTGGCAGAGAGGCGTTCGCTTTGCCCCTGGGAGACGCTGAGATTGGCTCCAAGCACCGAGAGTTCCGGGTGCGCGGCCTGCATCTCTCTTGCACTCTCCGAGCTTGAGAAGGCTTTCCTAGCTCCCAGCGTTGCTTCCCTGAAAGGAGCAGGCTGAGGAAGTGTGTCCGACGTGACTCAGCCCCTTCCTAGGCTTCCCCGTGCTATTGCCTTTCAGTGCAATCGAAGGCGCAGGACTCCTTGGAAAGGAGGCTGGGCTCGGTTGTCTCCCCACTTCAGAGGTCTAGAGCAGAGCACTGAGACGTCTGTCAGACGGAAGGGAAGCGCTGTTGTGCCCATGGTGAAGATGTTGCTTGGCCGCACTGTGGAAGCAACGCCCAGAGAGAAACAGGCACCGTGGGCCTCCAGGCAGGGGCTGCGGGATCACAGCCAGAATGCCCCTGCGTCTCCGCTGAGAAGCGACCTCCCAGTTGGAGGCTCCATGCCGCCCTCCAGAGGAGCAAAGACGTGTGGAGTGTGTCTGGCCTTTCCTTGGGAGTGTGGTGCCCTTCCCTCTTCCCCAGGCACAGGAGCAACTGCCCCTGAGCAAAGACCTCTCCAAGGGCTTTTCCCTCAGGCTGAAGCAGATTTCGCAGGAACCGGGCCTCGAGAGCTTCCTTCGTGGATGCAGAGGCAGCAGAGCGGCCTGCGTGTGCAAAGCTTCATTTGGCAGAGAGGAGCTCGCTTTGGCACTGGGAGGCTGTGAGACCTGCTCCAAGCACTGGGATTGCTGTGTTGGGGCCTGCATCTCGCTGCCACTTGCTGAGCTTCCAAAGACTTTCCTAGCTCACAGCCTCGCTCGCCATGGAGGAGCAGGCTGAGGGAGTGTGTCAGACATGACTCAGCACTTTCCTGGGCTTGCCTGTGGTTTCGCCTTTCCACTCCAACTGGGCCCCGGGACTCCTTGCAGAGGAGGAGGAGCCCGGTTGTCTCCAAACTTCCTAGGGCTAGAGTAGAGCAGGGAGAACGCTGTCAGCTGGAAGGGAAGAGCAGAAGGGTAGATGGGGCAGAGGTTGCCTGGCCGCTCTGGTGAAGCAACGCCCAGGGAGAAACAGGCACCATGGGCCTCCAGGCAGGGGATGCGAGATCCCAGCCAGAGTGCTTCTGCGTCTCAGCCGAGAAGCTTCCTGAGAGTTTGAGGTTGCCTGCAGCTCTCCAGAGGAGCAAAGACATGTGGGGTGTGTTTGCCCTCTCCCTGGGAGGGTGGTGCCCTTGCGGCAGCCCCAGGCCCAGGAGCAACGGCCCCAGAGGAAAGACCGTTCCCACTGAGATTCGCTGAGGCTGAGAAGCAGATTTCGCAGGAAGCGGGAGGAGAGAGCTTCCTTCGCCAATGCAGAGGCAGCCTAGCGGCCTGCGTCTGCACAGCTGGATTTGGCAGAGAGGCGTTCGCTTTGCCCCTGGGAGACGCTGAGATTGGCTCCAAGCACCGAGAGTTCCGGGTGCGCGGCCTGCATCTCTCTTGCACTCTCCGAGCTTGAGAAGGCTTTCCTAGCTCCCAGCGTTGCTTCCCTGAAAGGAGCAGGCTGAGGAAGTGTGTCCGACGTGACTCAGCCCCTTCCTAGGCTTCCCCGTGCTATTGCCTTTCAGTGCAATCGAAGGCGCAGGACTCCTTGGAAAGGAGGCTGGGCTCGGTTGTCTCCCCACTTCAGAGGTCTAGAGCAGAGCACTGAGACGTCTGTCAGACGGAAGGGAAGCGCTGTTGTGCCCATGGTGAAGATGTTGCTTGGCCGCACTGTGGAAGCAACGCCCAGAGAGAAACAGGCACCGTGGGCCTCCAGGCAGGGGCTGCGGGATCACAGCCAGAATGCCCCTGCGTCTCCGCTGAGAAGCGACCTCCCAGTTGGAGGCTCCATGCCGCCCTCCAGAGGAGCAAAGACGTGTGGAGTGTGTCTGGCCTTTCCTTGGGAGTGTGGTGCCCTTCCCTCTTCCCCAGGCACAGGAGCAACTGCCCCTGAGCCAAGACCTCTCCAAGGGCTTTTCCCTCAGGCTGAAGCAGATTTCGCAGGAAGCGGGCCTAGAGAGCTTCCTTCGTGGATGCAGTGGCAGCACAGCGGCCTGCGTGTGCAAAGCTGCATTTGGCAGAGAGGAGCTCGCTTTGGCACTGGGAGGCTGTGAGACCTGCTCCAAGCACCGGGATTGCTGGGTTGGGGCCTGCATCTCGCTGCCACTTGCTGAGCTTCCAAAGACTTTCCTAGCTCACAGCCTCGCTAGCCATGAAGGAGCAGGCTGAGGGAGTGTGTCAGACATGACTCAGCACTTTCCTGGCTTGCCTGTGGTTTCGCCTTTCCACTCCAACTGGGCCCCGGGACTCCTTGCAGAGGAGCAGGAGCCCGGTTGTCTCCAAACTTCCTAGGGCTAGAGTAGAGCAGGGAGAACTCTGTCAGCTGGAAGGGAAGAGCAGAAGGGTAGATGGGGCAGAGGTTGCCTGGCCGCTCTGGTGAAGCAACGCCCAGGGAGAAACAGGCACCATGGGCCTCCAGGCAGGGGATGCGAGATCCCAGCCAGAGTGCTTCTGCGTCTCAGCCGAGAAGCTTCCTGAGAGTTTGAGGTTGCCTGCAGCTCTCCAGAGGAGCAAAGACATGTGGGGTGTTTTTGCCCTCTCCCTGGGAGGGTGGTGCCCTTGCGGCAGCCCCAGGCCCAGGAGCAACGGCCCCAGAGGAAAGACCGTTCCCACTGAGATTCGCTGAGGCTGAGAAGCAGATTTCGCAGGAAGCGGGAGGAGAGAGCTTCCTTCGCCAATGCAGAGGCAGCCTAGCGGCCTGCGTCTGCACAGCTGGATTTGGCAGAGAGGCGTTCGCTTTGCCCCTGGGAGACGCTGAGATTGGCTCCAAGCACCGAGAGTTCCGGGTGCGCGGCCTGCATCTCTCTTGCACTCTCCGAGCTTGAGAAGGCTTTCCTAGCTCCCAGCGTTGCTTCCCTGAAAGGAGCAGGCTGAGGAAGTGTGTCCGACGTGACTCAGCCCCTTCCTAGGCTTCCCCGTGCTATTGCCTTTCAGTGCAATCGAAGGCGCAGGACTCCTTGGAAAGGAGGCTGGGCTCGGTTGTCTCCCCACTTCAGAGGTCTAGAGCAGAGCACTGAGACGTCTGTCAGACGGAAGGGAAGCGCTGTTGTGCCCATGGTGAAGATGTTGCTTGGCCGCACTGTGGAAGCAACGCCCAGAGAGAAACAGGCACCGTGGGCCTCCAGGCAGGGGCTGCGGGATCACAGCCAGAATGCCCCTGCGTCTCCGCTGAGAAGCGACCTCTCAGTTGGAGGCTCCATGCCGCCCTCCAGAGGAGCAAAGACGTGTGGAGTGTGTCTGGCCTTTCCTTGGGAGTGTGGTGCCCTTCCCTCTTCCCCAGGCACAGGAGCAACTGCCCCTGAGCAAAGACCTCTCCAAGGGCTTTTCCCTCAGGCTGAAGCAGATTTCGCAGGAACCGGGCCTCGAGAGCTTCCTTCGTGGATGCAGAGGCAGCAGAGCGGCCTGCGTGTGCAAAGCTTCATTTGGCAGAGAGGAGCTCGCTTTGGCACTGGGAGGCTGTGAGACCTGCTCCAAGCACTGGGATTGCTGGGTTGGGGCCTGCATCTCGCTGCCACTTGCTGAGCTTCCAAAGACTTTCCTAGCTCACAGCCTCGCTCGCCATGAAGGAGCAGGCTGAGGGAGTGTGTCAGACATGACTCAGCACTTTCCTGGGCTTGCCTGTGGTTTCGCCTTTCCACTCCAACTGGGCCCCGGGACTCCTTGCAGAGGAGGAGGAGCCCGGTTGTCTCCAAACTTCCTAGGGCTAGAGTAGAGCAGGGAGAACGCTGTCAGCTGGAAGGGAAGAGCAGAAGGGTAGATGGGGCAGAGGTTGCCTGGCCGCTCTGGTGAAGCAACGCCCAGGGAGAAACAGGCACCATGGGCCTCCAGGCAGGGGATGCGAGATCCCAGCCAGAGTGCTTCTGCGTCTCAGCCGAGAAGCTTCCTGAGAGTTTGAGGTTGCCTGCAGCTCTCCAGAGGAGCAAAGACATGTGGGGTGTGTTTGCCCTCTCCCTGGGAGGGTGGTGCCCTTGCGGCAGCCCCAGGCCCAGGAGCAACGGCCCCAGAGGAAAGACCGTTCCCACTGAGATTCGCTGAGGCTGAGAAGCAGATTTCGCAGGAAGCGGGAGGAGAGAGCTTCCTTCGCCAATGCAGAGGCAGCCTAGCGGCCTGCGTCTGCACAGCTGGATTTGGCAGAGAGGCGTTCGCTTTGCCCCTGGGAGACGCTGAGATTGGCTCCAAGCACCGAGAGTTCCGGGTGCGCGGCCTGCATCTCTCTTGCACTCTCCGAGCTTGAGAAGGCTTTCCTAGCTCCCAGCGTTGCTTCCCTGAAAGGAGCAGGCTGAGGAAGTGTGTCCGACGTGACTCAGCCCCTTCCTAGGCTTCCCCGTGCTATTGCCTTTCAGTGCAATCGAAGGCGCAGGACTCCTTGGAAAGGAGGCTGGGCTCGGTTGTCTCCCCACTTCAGAGGTCTAGAGCAGAGCACTGAGACGTCTGTCAGACGGAAGGGAAGCGCTGTTGTGCCCATGGTGAAGATGTTGCTTGGCCGCACTGTGGAAGCAACGCCCAGAGAGAAACAGGCACCGTGGGCCTCCAGGCAGGGGCTGCGGGATCACAGCCAGAATGCCCCTGCGTCTCCGCTGAGAAGCGACCTCCCAGTTGGAGGCTCCATGCCGCCCTCCAGAGGAGCAAAGACGTGTGGAGTGTGTCTGGCCTTTCCTTGGGAGTGTGGTGCCCTTCCCTCTTCCCCAGGCACAGGAGCAACTGCCCCTGAGCCAAGACCTCTCCAAGGGCTTTTCCCTCAGGCTGAAGCAGATTTCGCAGGAAGCGGGCCTAGAGAGCTTCCTTCGTGGATGCAGTGGCAGCACAGCGGCCTGCGTGTGCAAAGCTGCATTTGGCAGAGAGGAGCTCGCTTTGGCACTGGGAGGCTGTGAGACCTGCTCCAAGCACCGGGATTGCTGGGTTGGGGCCTGCATCTCGCTGCCACTTGCTGAGCTTCCAAAGACTTTCCTAGCTCACAGCCTCGCTAGCCATGAAGGAGCAGGCTGAGGGAGTGTGTCAGACATGACTCAGCACTTTCCTGGCTTGCCTGTGGTTTCGCCTTTCCACTCCAACTGGGCCCCGGGACTCCTTGCAGAGGAGCAGGAGCCCGGTTGTCTCCAAACTTCCTAGGGCTAGAGTAGAGCAGGGAGAACTCTGTCAGCTGGAAGGGAAGAGCAGAAGGGTAGATGGGGCAGAGGTTGCCTGGCCGCTCTGGTGAAGCAACGCCCAGGGAGAAACAGGCACCATGGGCCTCCAGGCAGGGGATGCGAGATCCCAGGCAGAGTGCTTCTGCGTCTCAGCCGAGAAGCTTCCTGAGAGTTTGAGGTTGCCTGCAGCTCTCCAGAGGAGCAAAGACATGTGGGGTGTTTTTGCCCTCTCCCTGGGAGGGTGGTGCCCTTGCGGCAGCCCCAGGCCCAGGAGCAACGGCCCCAGAGGAAAGACCGTTCCCACTGAGATTCGCTGAGGCTGAGAAGCAGATTTCGCAGGAAGCGGGAGGAGAGAGCTTCCTTCGCCAATGCAGAGGCAGCCTAGCGGCCTGCGTCTGCACAGCTGGATTTGGCAGAGAGGCGTTCGCTTTGCCCCTGGGAGACGCTGAGATTGGCTCCAAGCACCGAGAGTTCCGGGTGCGCGGCCTGCATCTCTCTTGCACTCTCCGAGCTTGAGAAGGCTTTCCTAGCTCCCAGCGTTGCTTCCCTGAAAGGAGCAGGCTGAGGAAGTGTGTCCGACGTGACTCAGCCCCTTCCTAGGCTTCCCCGTGCTATTGCCTTTCAGTGCAATCGAAGGCGCAGGACTCCTTGGAAAGGAGGCTGGGCTCGGTTGTCTCCCCACTTCAGAGGTCTAGAGCAGAGCACTGAGACGTCTGTCAGACGGAAGGGAAGCGCTGTTGTGCCCATGGTGAAGATGTTGCTTGGCCGCACTGTGGAAGCAACGCCCAGAGAGAAACAGGCACCGTGGGCCTCCAGGCAGGGGCTGCGGGATCACAGCCAGAATGCCCCTGCGTCTCCGCTGAGAAGCGACCTCCCAGTTGGAGGCTCCATGCCGCCCTCCAGAGGAGCAAAGACGTGTGGAGTGTGTCTGGCCTTTCCTTGGGAGTGTGGTGCCCTTCCCTCTTCCCCAGGCACAGGAGCAACTGCCCCTGAGCAAAGACCTCTCCAAGGGCTTTTCCCTCAGGCTGAAGCAGATTTCGCAGGAACCGGGCCTCGAGAGCTTCCTTCGTGGATGCAGAGGCAGCAGAGCGGCCTGCGTGTGCAAAGCTGCATTTGGCAGAGAGGAGCTCGCTTTGGCACTGGGAGGCTGTGAGACCTGCTCCAAGCACCGGGATTGCTGGGTTGGGGCCTGCATCTCGCTGCCACTTGCTGAGCTTCCAAAGACTTTCCTAGCTCACAGCCTCGCTCGCCATGGAGGAGCAGGCTGAGGGAGTGTGTCAGACATGACTCAGCACTTTCCTGGGCTTGCCTGTGGTTTCGCCTTTCCACTCCAACTGGGCCCCGGGACTCCTTGCAGAGGAGGAGGAGCCCGGTTGTCTCCAAACTTCCTAGGGCTAGAGTAGAGCAGGGAGAACGCTGTCAGCTGGAAGGGAAGAGCAGAAGGGTAGATGGGGCAGAGGTTGCCTGGCCGCTCTGGTGAAGCAACGCCCAGGGAGAAACAGGCACCATGGGCCTCCAGGCAGGGGATGCGAGATCCCAGCCAGAGTGCTTCTGCGTCTCAGCCGAGAAGCTTCCTGAGAGTTTGAGGTTGCCTGCAGCTCTCCAGAGGAGCAAAGACATGTGGGGTGTGTTTGGCCTTTCCCTGGGAGGGTGGTGCCCTTGCGGCAGCCCCAGGCCCAGGAGCAACGGCCCCAGAGGAAAGACCGTTCCCACTGAGATTCGCTGAGGCTGAGAAGCAGATTTCGCAGGAAGCGGGAGGAGAGAGCTTCCTTCGCCAATGCAGAGGCAGCCTAGCGGCCTGCGTCTGCACAGCTGGATTTGGCAGAGAGGCGTTCGCTTTGCCCCTGGGAGACGCTGAGATTGGCTCCAAGCACCGAGAGTTCCGGGTGCGCGGCCTGCATCTCTCTTGCACTCTCCGAGCTTGAGAAGGCTTTCCTAGCTCCCAGCGTTGCTTCCCTGAAAGGAGCAGGCTGAGGAAGTGTGTCCGACGTGACTCAGCCCCTTCCTAGGCTTCCCCGTGCTATTGCCTTTCAGTGCAATCGAAGGCGCAGGACTCCTTGGAAAGGAGGCTGGGCTCGGTTGTCTCCCCACTTCAGAGGTCTAGAGCAGAGCACTGAGACGTCTGTCAGACGGAAGGGAAGCGCTGTTGTGCCCATGGTGAAGATGTTGCTTGGCCGCACTGTGGAAGCAACGCCCAGAGAGAAACAGGCACCGTGGGCCTCCAGGCAGGGGCTGCGGGATCACAGCCAGAATGCCCCTGCGTCTCCGCTGAGAAGCGACCTCCCAGTTGGAGGCTCCATGCCGCCCTCCAGAGGAGCAAAGACGTGTGGAGTGTGTCTGGCCTTTCCTTGGGAGTGTGGTGCCCTTCCCTCTTCCCCAGGCACAGGAGCAACTGCCCCTGAGCAAAGACCTCTCCAAGGGCTTTTCCCTCAGGCTGAAGCAGATTTCGCAGGAAGCGGGCCTCGAGAGCTTCCTTCGTGGATGCAGAGGCAGCAGAGCGGCCTGCGTGTGCAAAGCTGCATTTGGCAGAGAGGAGCTCGCTTTGGCACTGGGAGGCTGTGAGACCTGCTCCAAGCACCGGGATTGCTGGGTTGGGGCCTGCATCTGGCTGCCACTTGCTGAGCTTCCAAAGACTTTCCTAGCTCACAGCCTCGCTAGCCATGAAGGAGCAGGCTGAGGGAGTGTGTCAGACATGACTCAGCACTTTCCTGGGCTTGCCTGTGGTTTCGCCTTTCCACTCCAACTGGGCCCCGGGACTCCTTGCAGAGGAGGAGGAGCCCGGTTGTCTCCAAACTTCCTAGGGCTAGAGTAGAGCAGGGAGAACTCTGTCAGCTGGAAGGGAAGAGCAGAAGGGTAGATGGGGCAGAGGTTGCCTGGCCGCTCTGGTGAAGCAACGCCCAGGGAGAAACAGACACCATGGGCCTCCAGGCAGGGGATGCGAGATCCCAGCCAGAGTGCTTCTGCGTCTCAGCCGAGAAGCTTCCTGAGAGTTTGAGGTTGCCTGCAGCTCTCCAGAGGAGCAAAGACATGTGGGGTGTGTTTGGCCTTTCCCTGGGAGGGTGGTGCCCTTGCGGCAGCCCCAGGCCCAGGAGCAACGGCCCCAGAGGAAAGACCGTTCCCACTGAGATTCGCTGAGGCTGAGAAGCAGATTTCGCAGGAAGCGGGAGGAGAGAGATTCCTTCGCCAATGCAGAGGCAGCCTAGCGGCCTGCGTCTGCACAGCTGGATTTGGCAGAGAGGCGTTCGCTTTGCCCCTGGGAGACGCTGAGATTGGCTCCAAGCACCGAGAGTTCCGGGTGCGCGGCCTGCATCTCTCTTGCACTCTCCGAGCTTGAGAAGGCTTTCCTAGCTCCCAGCGTTGCTTCCCTGAAAGGAGCAGGCTGAGGAAGTGTGTCCGACGTGACTCAGCCCCTTCCTAGGCTTCCCCGTGCTATTGCCTTTCAGTGCAATCGAAGGCGCAGGACTCCTTGGAAAGGAGGCTGGGCTCGGTTGTCTCCCCACTTCAGAGGTCTAGAGCAGAGCACTGAGACGTCTGTCAGACGGAAGGGAAGCGCTGTTGTGCCCATGGTGAAGATGTTGCTTGGCCGCACTGTGGAAGCAACGCCCAGAGAGAAACAGGCACCGTGGGCCTCCAGGCAGGGGCTGCGGGATCACAGCCAGAATGCCCCTGCGTCTCCGCTGAGAAGCGACCTCCCAGTTGGAGGCTCCATGCCGCCCTCCAGAGGAGCAAAGACGTGTGGAGTGTGTCTGGCCTTTCCTTGGGAGTGTGGTGCCCTTCCCTCTTCCCCAGGCACAGGAGCAACTGCCCCTGAGCAAAGACCTCTCCAAGGGCTTTTCCCTCAGGCTGAAGCAGATTTCGCAGGAAGCGGGCCTCGAGAGCTTCCTTCGTGGATGCAGAGGCAGCAGAGCGGCCTGCGTGTGCAAAGCTGCATTTGGCAGAGAGGAGCTCGCTTTGGCACTGGGAGGCTGTGAGACCTGCTCCAAGCACCGGGATTGCTGGGTTGGGGCCTGCATCTGGCTGCCACTTGCTGAGCTTCCAAAGACTTTCCTAGCTCACAGCCTCGCTAGCCATGAAGGAGCAGGCTGAGGGAGTGTGTCAGACATGACTCAGCACTTTCCTGGGCTTGCCTGTGGTTTCGCCTTTCCACTCCAACTGGGCCCCGGGACTCCTTGCAGAGGAGGAGGAGCCCGGTTGTCTCCAAACTTCCTAGGGCTAGAGTAGAGCAGGGAGAACTCTGTCAGCTGGAAGGGAAGAGCAGAAGGGTAGATGGGGCAGAGGTTGCCTGGCCGCTCTGGTGAAGCAACGCCCAGGGAGAAACAGGCACCATGGGCCTCCAGGCAGGGGATGCGAGATCCCAGCCAGAGTGCTTCTGCGTCTCAGCCGAGAAGCTTCCTGAGAGTTTGAGGTTGCCTGCAGCTCTCCAGAGGAGCAAAGACATGTGGGGTGTGTTTGGCCTTTCCCTGGGAGGGTGGTGCCCTTGCGGCAGCCCCAGGCCCAGGAGCAACGGCCCCAGAGGAAAGACCGTTCCCACTGAGATTCGCTGAGGCTGAGAAGCAGATTTCGCAGGAAGCGGGAGGAGAGAGCTTCCTTCGCCAATGCAGAGGCAGCCTAGCGGCCTGCGTCTGCACAGCTGGATTTGGCAGAGAGGCGTTCGCTTTGCCCCTGGGAGACGCTGAGATTGGCTCCAAGCACCGAGATTTCCGGGTGCGCGGCCTGCATCTCTCTTGCACTCTCCGAGCTTGAGAAGGCTTTCCTAGCTCCCAGCGTTGCTTCCCTGAAAGGAGCAGGCTGAGGAAGTGTGTCCGACGTGACTCAGCCCCTTCCTAGGCTTCCCCGTGCTATTGCCTTTCAGTGCAATCGAAGGCGCAGGACTCCTTGGAAAGGAGGCTGAGCTCGGTTGTCTCCCCACTTCAGAGGTCTAGAGCAGAGCACTGAGACGTCTGTCAGACGGAAGGGAAGCGCTGTTGTGCCCATGGTGAAGATGTTGCTTGGCCGCACTGTGGAAGCAACGCCCAGAGAGAAACAGGCACCGTGGGCCTCCAGGCAGGGGCTGTGGGATCACAGCCAGAATGCCCCTGCGTCTCTGCTGAGAAGCGACCTCCCAGTTGGAGGCTCCATGCCGCCCTCCAGAGGAGCAAAGACGTGTGGAGTGTGTCTGGCCTTTCCTTGGGAGTGTGGTGCCCTTCCCTCTTCCCCAGGCACAGGAGCAACTGCCCCTGAGCCAAGACCTCTCCAAGGGCTTTTCCCTCAGGCTGAAGCAGATTTCGCAGGAAGCGGGCCTCGAGAGCTTCCTTCGTGGATGCAGAGGCAGCAGAGCGGCCTGCGTGTGCAAAGCTGCATTTGGCAGAGGGGAGCTCGCTTTGGCACTGGGAGGCTGTGAGACCTGCTCCAAGCACCGGGATTGCTGGGTTGGGGCCTGCATCTCGCTGCCACTTGCTGAGCTTCCAAAGACTTTCCTAGCTCACAGCCTCGCTAGCCATGAAGGAGCAGGCTGAGGGAGTGTGTCAGACATGACTCAGCACTTTCCTGGGCTTGCCTGTGGTTTCGCCTTTCCACTCCAACTGGGCCCCGGGACTCCTTGCAGAGGAGGAGGAGCCCGGTTGTCTCCAAACTTCCTAGGGCTAGAGTAGAGCAGGGAGAACTCTGTCAGCTGGAAGGGAAGAGCAGAAGGGTAGATGGGGCAGAGGTTGCCTGGCCGCTCTGGTGAAGCAACGCCCAGGGAGAAACAGGCACCATGGGCCTCCAGGCAGGGGATGCGAG
Organism: Moschus berezovskii; assembly: GCF_049115385.1. NCBI lineage: Eukaryota > Metazoa > Chordata > Mammalia > Artiodactyla > Moschidae > Moschus > Moschus berezovskii. The sequence goes on from NC_142460.1 coordinate 165,565,067, forward strand.
ATCCCAGCCAGAGTGCTTCTGCGTCTCAGCCGAGAAGCTTCCTGAGAGTTTGAGGTTGCCTGCAGCTCTCCAGAGGAGCAAAGACATGTGGGGTGTGTTTGGCCTTTCCCTGGGAGGGTGGTGCCCTTGCGGCAGCCCCAGGCCCAGGAGCAACGGCCCCAGAGGAAAGACCGTTCCCACTGAGATTCGCTGAGGCTGAGAAGCAGATTTCGCAGGAAGCGGGAGGAGAGAGCTTCCTTCGCCAATGCAGAGGCAGCCTAGCGGCCTGCGTCTGCACAGCTGGATTTGGCAGAGAGGCGTTCGCTTTGCCCCTGGGAGACGCTGAGATTGGCTCCAAGCACCGAGATTTCCGGGTGCGCGGCCTGCATCTCTCTTGCACTCTCCGAGCTTGAGAAGGCTTTCCTAGCTCCCAGCGTTGCTTCCCTGAAAGGAGCAGGCTGAGGAAGTGTGTCCGACGTGACTCAGCCCCTTCCTAGGCTTCCCCGTGCTATTGCCTTTCAGTGCAATCGAAGGCGCAGGACTCCTTGGAAAGGAGGCTGGGCTCGGTTGTCTCCCCACTTCAGAGGTCTAGAGCAGAGCACTGAGACGTCTGTCAGACGGAAGGGAAGCGCTGTTGTGCCCATGGTGAAGATGTTGCTTGGCCGCACTGTGGAAGCAACGCCCAGAGAGAAACAGGCACCGTGGGCCTCCAGGCAGGGGCTGCGGGATCACAGCCAGAATGCCCCTGCGTCTCCGCTGAGAAGCGACCTCCCAGTTGGAGGCTCCATGCCGCCCTCCAGAGGAGCAAAGACGTGTGGAGTGTGTCTGGCCTTTCCTTGGGAGTGTGGTGCCCTTCCCTCTTCCCCAGGCACAGGAGCAACTGCCCCTGAGCCAAGACCTCTCCAAGGGCTTTTCCCTCAGGCTGAAGCAGATTTCGCAGGAAGCGGGCCTAGAGAGCTTCCTTCGTGGATGCAGTGGCAGCACAGCGGCCTGCGTGTGCAAAGCTGCATTTGGCAGAGAGGAGCTCGCTTTGGCACTGGGAGGCTGTGAGACCTGCTCCAAGCACCGGGATTGCTGGGTTGGGGCCTGCATCTCGCTGCCACTTGCTGAGCTTCCAAAGACTTTCCTAGCTCACAGCCTCGCTAGCCATGAAGGAGCAGGCTGAGGGAGTGTGTCAGACATGACTCAGCACTTTCCTGGGCTTGCCTGTGGTTTCGCCTTTCCACTCCAACTGGGCCCCGGGACTCCTTGCAGAGGAGGAGGAGCCCGGTTGTCTCCAAACTTCCTAGGGCTAGAGTAGAGCAGGGAGAACTCTGTCAGCTGGAAGGGAAGAGCAGAAGGGTAGATGGGGCAGAGGTTACCTGGCCGCTCTGGTGAAGCAACGCCCAGGGAGAAACAGGCACCATGGGCCTCCAGGCAGGGGATGCGAGATCCCAGGCAGAGTGCTTCTGCGTCTCAGCCGAGAAGTTCCTGAGAGTTTGAGGTTGCCTGCAGCTCTCCAGAGGAGCAAAGACATGTGGGGTGTGTTTGCCCTCTCCCTGGGAGGGTGGTGCCCTTGCGGCAGCCCCAGGCCCAGGAGCAACGGCCCCAGAGGAAAGACCGTTCCCACTGAGATTCGCTGAGGCTGAGAAGCAGATTTCGCAGGAAGCGGGAGGAGAGAGCTTCCTTCGCCAATGCAGAGGCAGCCTAGCGGCCTGCGTCTGCACAGCTGGATTTGGCAGAGAGGCGTTCGCTTTGCCCCTGGGAGACGCTGAGATTGGCTCCAAGCACCGAGAGTTCCGGGTGCGCGGCCTGCATCTCTCTTGCACTCTCCGAGCTTGAGAAGGCTTTCCTAGCTCCCAGCGTTGCTTCCCTGAAAGGAGCAGGCTGAGGAAGTGTGTCCGACGTGACTCAGCCCCTTCCTAGGCTTCCCCGTGCTATTGCCTTTCAGTGCAATCGAAGGCGCAGGACTCCTTGGAAAGGAGGCTGGGCTCGGTTGTCTCCCCACTTCAGAGGTCTAGAGCAGAGCACTGAGACGTCTGTCAGACGGAAGGGAAGCGCTGTTGTGCCCATGGTGAAGATGTTGCTTGGCCGCACTGTGGAAGCAACGCCCAGAGAGAAACAGGCACCGTGGGCCTCCAGGCAGGGGCTGCGGGATCACAGCCAGAATGCCCCTGCGTCTCCGCTGAGAAGCGACCTCCCAGTTGGAGGCTCCATGCCGCCCTCCAGAGGAGCAAAGACGTGTGGAGTGTGTCTGGCCTTTCCTTGGGAGTGTGGTGCCCTTCCCTCTTCCCCAGGCACAGGAGCAACTGCCCCTGAGCCAAGACCTCTCCAAGGGCTTTTCCCTCAGGCTGAAGCAGATTTCGCAGGAAGCGGGCCTAGAGAGCTTCCTTCGTGGATGCAGTGGCAGCACAGCGGCCTGCGTGTGCAAAGCTGCATTTGGCAGAGAGGAGCTCGCTTTGGCACTGGGAGGCTGTGAGACCTGCTCCAAGCACCGGGATTGCTGGGTTGGGGCCTGCATCTCGCTGCCACTTGCTGAGCTTCCAAAGACTTTCCTAGCTCACAGCCTCGCTAGCCATGAAGGAGCAGGCTGAGGGAGTGTGTCAGACATGACTCAGCACTTTCCTGGGCTTGCCTGTGGTTTCGCCTTTCCACTCCAACTGGGCCCCGGGACTCCTTGCAGAGGAGGAGGAGCCCGGTTGTCTCCAAACTTCCTAGGGCTAGAGTAGAGCAGGGAGAACTCTGTCAGCTGGAAGGGAAGAGCAGAAGGGTAGATGGGGCAGAGGTTGCCTGGCCGCTCTGGTGAAGCAACGCCCAGGGAGAAACAGGCACCATGGGCCTCCAGGCAGGGGATGCGAGATCCCAGCCAGAGTGCTTCTGCGTCTCAGCCGAGAAGCTTCCTGAGAGTTTGAGGTTGCCTGCAGCTCTCCAGAGGAGCAAAGACATGTGGGGTGTGTTTGCCCTCTCCCTGGGAGGGTGGTGCCCTTGCGGCAGCCCCAGGCCCAGGAGCAACGGCCCCAGAGGAAAGACCGTTCCCACTGAGATTCGCTGAGGCTGAGAAGCAGATTTCGCAGGAAGCGGGAGGAGAGAGCTTCCTTCGCCAATGCAGAGGCAGCCTAGCGGCCTGCGTCTGCACAGCTGGATTTGGCAGAGAGGCGTTCGCTTTGCCCCTGGGAGACGCTGAGATTGGCTCCAAGCACCGAGAGTTCCGGGTGCGCGGCCTGCATCTCTCTTGCACTCTCCGAGCTTGAGAAGGCTTTCCTAGCTCCCAGCGTTGCTTCCCTGAAAGGAGCAGGCTGAGGAAGTGTGTCCGACGTGACTCAGCCCCTTCCTAGGCTTCCCCGTGCTATTGCCTTTCAGTGCAATCGAAGGCGCAGGACTCCTTGGAAAGGAGGCTGGGCTCGGTTGTCTCCCCACTTCAGAGGTCTAGAGCAGAGCACTGAGACGTCTGTCAGACGGAAGGGAAGCGCTGTTGTGCCCATGGTGAAGATGTTGCTTGGCCGCACTGTGGAAGCAACGCCCAGAGAGAAACAGGCACCGTGGGCCTCCAGGCAGGGGCTGCGGGATCACAGCCAGAATGCCCCTGCGTCTCCGCTGAGAAGCGACCTCCCAGTTGGAGGCTCCATGCCGCCCTCCAGAGGAGCAAAGACGTGTGGAGTGTGTCTGGCCTTTCCTTGGGAGTGTGGTGCCCTTCCCTCTTCCCCAGGCACAGGAGCAACTGCCCCTGAGCAAAGACCTCTCCAAGGGCTTTTCCCTCAGGCTGAAGCAGATTTCGCAGGAAGCGGGCCTCGAGAGCTTCCTTCGTGGATGCAGAGGCAGCAGAGCGGCCTGCGTGTGCAAAGCTGCATTTGGCAGAGGGGAGCTCGCTTTGGCACTGGGAGGCTGTGAGACCTGCTCCAAGCACCGGGATTGCTGGGTTGGGGCCTGCATCTCGCTGCCACTTGCTGAGCTTCCAAAGACTTTCCTAGCTCACAGCCTCGCTAGCCATGTAGGAGCAGGCTGAGGGAGTGTGTCAGACATGACTCAGCACTTTCCTGGGCTTGCCTGTGGTTTCGCCTTTCCACTCCAACTGGGCCCCGGGACTCCTTGCAGAGGAGGAGGAGCCCGGTTGTCTCCAAACTTCCTAGGGCTAGAGTAGAGCAGGGAGAACTCTGTCAGCTGGAAGGGAAGAGCAGAAGGGTAGATGGGGCAGAGGTTGCCTGGCCGCTCTGGTGAAGCAACGCCCAGGGAGAAACAGGCACCATGGGCCTCCAGGCAGGGGATGCGAGATCCCAGCCAGAGTGCTTCTGCGTCTCAGCCGAGAAGCTTCCTGAGAGTTTGAGGTTGCCTGCAGCTCTCCAGAGGAGCAAAGACATGTGGGGTGTGTTTGGCCTTTCCCTGGGAGGGTGGTGCCCTTGCGGCAGCCCCAGGCCCAGGAGCAACGGCCCCAGAGGAAAGACCGTTCCCACTGAGATTCGCTGAGGCTGAGAAGCAGATTTCGCAGGAAGCGGGAGGAGAGAGCTTCCTTCGCCAATGCAGAGGCAGCCTAGCGGCCTGCGTCTGCACAGCTGGATTTGGCAGAGAGGCGTTCGCTTTGCCCCTGGGAGACGCTGAGATTGGCTCCAAGCACCGAGAGTTCCGGGTGCGCGGCCTGCATCTCTCTTGCACTCTCCGAGCTTGAGAAGGCTTTCCTAGCTCCCAGCGTTGCTTCCCTGAAAGGAGCAGGCTGAGGAAGTGTGTCCGACGTGACTCAGCCCCTTCCTAGGCTTCCCCGTGCTATTGCCTTTCAGTGCAATCGAAGGCGCAGGACTCCTTGGAAAGGAGGCTGGGCTCGGTTGTCTCCCCACTTCAGAGGTCTAGAGCAGAGCACTGAGACGTCTGTCAGACGGAAGGGAAGCGCTGTTGTGCCCATGGTGAAGATGTTGCTTGGCCGCACTGTGGAAGCAACGCCCAGAGAGAAACAGGCACCGTGGGCCTCCAGGCAGGGGCTGCGGGATCACAGCCAGAATGCCCCTGCGTCTCCGCTGAGAAGCGACCTCCCAGTTGGAGGCTCCATGCCGCCCTCCAGAGGAGCAAAGACGTGTGGAGTGTGTCTGGCCTTTCCTTGGGAGTGTGGTGCCCTTCCCTCTTCCCCAGGCACAGGAGCAACTGCCCCTGAGCCAAGACCTCTCCAAGGGCTTTTCCCTCAGGCTGAAGCAGATTTCGCAGGAAGCGGGCCTAGAGAGCTTCCTTCGTGGATGCAGTGGCAGCACAGCGGCCTGCGTGTGCAAAGCTGCATTTGGCAGAGAGGAGCTCGCTTTGGCACTGGGAGGCTGTGAGACCTGCTCCAAGCACCGGGATTGCTGGGTTGGGGCCTGCATCTCGCTGCCACTTGCTGAGCTTCCAAAGACTTTCCTAGCTCACAGCCTCGCTAGCCATGAAGGAGCAGGCTGAGGGAGTGTGTCAGACATGACTCAGCACTTTCCTGGGCTTGCCTGTGGTTTCGCCTTTCCACTCCAACTGGGCCCCGGGACTCCTTGCAGAGGAGGAGGAGCCCGGTTGTCTCCAAACTTCCTAGGGCTAGAGTAGAGCAGGGAGAACTCTGTCAGCTGGAAGGGAAGAGCAGAAGGGTAGATGGGGCAGAGGTTGCCTGGCCGCTCTGGTGAAGCAACGCCCAGGGAGAAACAGGCACCATGGGCCTCCAGGCAGGGGATGCGAGATCCCAGCCAGAGTGCTTCTGCGTCTCAGCCGAGAAGCTTCCTGAGAGTTTGAGGTTGCCTGCAGCTCTCCAGAGGAGCAAAGACATGTGGGGTGTGTTTGCCCTCTCCCTGGGAGGGTGGTGCCCTTGCGGCAGCCCCAGGCCCAGGAGCAACGGCCCCAGAGGAAAGACCGTTCCCACTGAGATTCGCTGAGGCTGAGAAGCAGATTTCGCAGGAAGCGGGAGGAGAGAGCTTCCTTCGCCAATGCAGAGGCAGCCTAGCGGCCTGCGTCTGCACAGCTGGATTTGGCAGAGAGGCGTTCGCTTTGCCCCTGGGAGACGCTGAGATTGGCTCCAAGCACCGAGAGTTCCGGGTGCGCGGCCTGCATCTCTCTTGTACTCTCCGAGCTTGAGAAGGCTTTCCTAGCTCCCAGCGTTGCTTCCCTGAAAGGAGCAGGCTGAGGAAGTGTGTCCGACGTGACTCAGCCCCTTCCTAGGCTTCCCCGTGCTATTGCCTTTCAGTGCAATCGAAGGCGCAGGACTCCTTGGAAAGGAGGCTGGGCTCGGTTGTCTCCCCACTTCAGAGGTCTAGAGCAGAGCACTGAGACGTCTGTCAGACGGAAGGGAAGCGCTGTTGTGCCCATGGTGAAGATGTTGCTTGGCCGCACTGTGGAAGCAACGCCCAGAGAGAAACAGGCACCGTGGGCCTCCAGGCAGGGGCTGCGGGATCACAGCCAGAATGCCCCTGCGTCTCCGCTGAGAAGCGACCTCCCAGTTGGAGGCTCCATGCCGCCCTCCAGAGGAGCAAAGACGTGTGGAGTGTGTCTGGCCTTTCCTTGGGAGTGTGGTGCCCTTCCCTCTTCCCCAGGCACAGGAGCAACTGCCCCTGAGCCAAGACCTCTCCAAGGGCTTTTCCCTCAGGCTGAAGCAGATTTCGCAGGAAGCGGGCCTCGAGAGCTTCCTTCGTGGATGCAGAGGCAGCAGAGCGGCCTGCGTGTGCAAAGCTGCATTTGGCAGAGAGGAGCTCGCTTTGGCACTGGGAGGCTGTGAGACCTGCTCCAAGCACCGGGATTGCTGGGTTGGGGCCTGCATCTGGCTGCCACTTTCTGAGCTTCCAAAGACTTTCCTAGCTCACAGCCTCGCTAGCCATGAAGGAGCAGGCTGAGGGAGTGTGTCAGACATGACTCAGCACTTTCCTGGGCTTGCCTGTGGTTTCGCCTTTCCACTCCAACTGGGCCCCGGGACTCCTTGCAGAGGAGGAGGAGCCCTGTTGTCTCCAAACTTCCTAGGGCTAGAGTAGAGCAGGGAGAACTCTGTCAGCTGGAAGGGAAGAGCAGAAGGGTAGATGGGGCAGAGGTTGCCTGGCCGCTCTGGTGAAGCAACGCCCAGGGAGAAACAGGCACCATGGGCCTCCAGGCAGGGGATGCGAGATCCCAGCCAGAGTGCTTCTGCGTCTCAGCCGAGAAGCTTCCTGAGAGTTTGAGGTTGCCTGCAGCTCTCCAGAGGAGCAAAGACATGTGGGGTGTGTTTGGCCTTTCCCTGGGAGGGTGGTGCCCTTGCGGCAGCCCCAGGCCCAGGAGCAACGGCCCCAGAGGAAAGACCGTTCCCACTGAGATTCGCTGAGGCTGAGAAGCAGATTTCGCAGGAAGCGGGAGGAGAGAGCTTCCTTCGCCAATGCAGAGGCAGCCTAGCGGCCTGCGTCTGCACAGCTGGATTTGGCAGAGAGGCGTTCGCTTTGCCCCTGGGAGACGCTGAGATTGGCTCCAAGCACCGAGATTTCCGGGTGCGCGGCCTGCATCTCTCTTGCACTCTCCGAGCTTGAGAAGGCTTTCCTAGCTCCCAGCGTTGCTTCCCTGAAAGGAGCAGGCTGAGGAAGTGTGTCCGACGTGACTCAGCCCCTTCCTAGGCTTCCCCGTGCTATTGCCTTTCAGTGCAATCGAAGGCGCAGGACTCCTTTTTGGAAAGGAGGCTGGGCTCGGTTGTCTCTCCACTTCAGAGGTCTAGAGCAGAGCACTGAGACGTCTGTCAGACGGAAGGGAAGCGCTGTTGTGCCCATGGTGAAGATGTTGCTTGGCCGCACTGTGGAAGCAACGCCCAGAGAGAAACAGGCACCGTGGGCCTCCAGGCAGGGGCTGCGGGATCACAGCCAGAATGCCCCTGCGTCTCCGCTGAGAAGCGACCTCCCAGTTGGAGGCTCCATGCCGCCCTCCAGAGGAGCAAAGACGTGTGGAGTGTGTCTGGCCTTTCCTTGGGAGTGTGGTGCCCTTCCCTCTTCCCCAGGCACAGGAGCAACTGCCCCTGAGCAAAGACCTCTCCAAGGGCTTTTCCCTCAGGCTGAAGCAGATTTCGCAGGAAGCGGGCCTAGAGAGCTTCCTTCGTGGATGCAGAGGCAGCAGAGCGGCCTGCGTGTGCAAAGCTGCATTTGGCAGAGGGGAGCTCGCTTTGGCACTGGGAGGCTGTGAGACCTGCTCCAAGCACCGGGATTGCTGGGTTGGGGCCTGCATCTCGCTGCCACTTGCTGAGCTTCCAAAGACTTTCCTAGCTCACAGCCTCGCTAGCCATGAAGGAGCAGGCTGAGGGAGTGTGTCAGACATGACTCAGCACTTTCCTGGGCTTGCCTGTGGTTTCGCCTTTCCACTCCAACTGGGCCCCGGGACTCCTTGCAGAGGAGGAGGAGCCCGGTTGTCTCCAAACTTCCTAGGGCTAGAGTAGAGCAGGGAGAACTCTGTCAGCTGGAAGGGAAGAGCAGAAGGGTAGATGGGGCAGAGGTTGCCTGGCCGCTCTGGTGAAGCAACGCCCAGGGAGAAACAGGCACCATGGGCCTCCAGGCAGGGGATGCGAGATCCCAGCCAGAGTGCTTCTGCGTCTCAGCCGAGAAGCTTCCTGAGAGTTTGAGGTTGCCTGCAGCTCTCCAGAGGAGCAAAGACATGTGGGGTGTGTTTGGCCTTTCCCTGGGAGGGTGGTGCCCTTGCGGCAGCCCCAGGCCCAGGAGCAACGGCCCCAGAGGAAAGACCGTTCCCACTGAGATTCGCTGAGGCTGAGAAGCAGATTTCGCAGGAAGCGGGAGGAGAGAGCTTCCTTCGCCAATGCAGAGGCAGCCTAGCGGCCTGCGTCTGCACAGCTGGATTTGGCAGAGAGGCGTTCGCTTTGCCCCTGGGAGACGCTGAGATTGGCTCCAAGCACCGAGAGTTCCGGGTGCGCGGCCTGCATCTCTCTTGCACTCTCCGAGCTTGAGAAGGCTTTCCTAGCTCCCAGCGTTGCTTCCCTGAAAGGAGCAGGCTGAGGAAGTGTGTCCGACGTGACTCAGCCCCTTCCTAGGCTTCCCCGTGCTATTGCCTTTCAGTGCAATCGAAGGCGCAGGACTCCTTGGAAAGGAGGCTGGGCTCGGTTGTCTCCCCACTTCAGAGGTCTAGAGCAGAGCACTGAGACGTCTGTCAGACGGAAGGGAAGCGCTGTTGTGCCCATGGTGAAGATGTTGCTTGGCCGCACTGTGGAAGCAACGCCCAGAGAGAAACAGGCACCGTGGGCCTCCAGGCAGGGGCTGCGGGATCACAGCCAGAATGCCCCTGCGTCTCCGCTGAGAAGCGACCTCCCAGTTGGAGGCTCCATGCCGCCCTCCAGAGGAGCAAAGACGTGTGGAGTGTGTCTGGCCTTTCCTTGGGAGTGTGGTGCCCTTCCCTCTTCCCCAGGCACAGGAGCAACTGCCCCTGAGCAAAGACCTCTCCAAGGGCTTTTCCCTCAGGCTGAAGCAGATTTCGCAGGAAGCGGGCCTCGAGAGCTTCCTTCGTGGATGCAGAGGCAGCAGAGCGGCCTGCGTGTGCAAAGCTGCATTTGGCAGAGAGGAGCTCGCTTTGGCACTGGGAGGCTGTGAGACCTGCTCCAAGCACCGGGATTGCTGGGTTGGGGCCTGCATCTGGCTGCCACTTGCTGAGCTTCCAAAGACTTTCCTAGCTCACAGCCTCGCTAGCCATGAAGGAGCAGGCTGAGGGAGTGTGTCAGACATGACTCAGCACTTTCCTGGGCTTGCCTGTGGTTTCGCCTTTCCACTCCAACTGGGCCCCGGGACTCCTTGCAGAGGAGGAGGAGCCCGGTTGTCTCCAAACTTCCTAGGGCTAGAGTAGAGCAGGGAGAACTCTGTCAGCTGGAAGGGAAGAGCAGAAGGGTAGATGGGGCAGAGGTTGCCTGGCCGCTCTGGTGAAGCAACGCCCAGGGAGAAACAGGCACCATGGGCCTCCAGGCAGGGGATGCGAGATCCCAGCCAGAGTGCTTCTGCGTCTCAGCCGAGAAGCTTCCTGAGAGTTTGAGGTTGCCTGCAGCTCTCCAGAGGAGCAAAGACATGTGGGGTGTGTTTGGCCTTTCCCTGGGAGGGTGGTGCCCTTGCGGCAGCCCCAGGCCCAGGAGCAACGGCCCCAGAGGAAAGACCGTTCCCACTGAGATTCGCTGAGGCTGAGAAGCAGATTTCGCAGGAAGCGGGAGGAGAGAGCTTCCTTCGCCCATGCAGAGGCAGCCTAGCGGCCTGCGTCTGCACAGCTGGATTTGGCAGAGAGGCGTTCGCTTTGCCCCTGGGAGACGCTGAGATTGGCTCCAAGCACCGAGATTTCCGGGTGCGCGGCCTGCATCTCTCTTGCACTCTCCGAGCTTGAGAAGGCTTTCCTAGCTCCCAGCGTTGCTTCCCTGAAAGGAGCAGGCTGAGGAAGTGTGTCCGACGTGACTCAGCCCCTTCCTAGGCTTCCCCGTGCTATTGCCTTTCAGTGCAATCGAAGGCGCAGGACTCCTTGGAAAGGAGGCTGGGCTCGGTTGTCTCCCCACTTCAGAGGTCTAGAGCAGAGCACTGAGACGTCTGTCAGACGGAAGGGAAGCGCTGTTGTGCCCATGGTGAAGATGTTGCTTGGCCGCACTGTGGAAGCAACGCCCAGAGAGAAACAGGCACCGTGGGCCTCCAGGCAGGGGCTGCGGGATCACAGCCAGAATGCCCCTGCGTCTCCGCTGAGAAGCGACCTCCCAGTTGGAGGCTCCATGCCGCCCTCCAGAGGAGCAAAGACGTGTGGAGTGTGTCTGGCCTCTCCTTGGGAGTGTGGTGCCCTTCCCTCTTCCCCAGGCACAGGAGCAACTGCCCCTGAGCCAAGACCTCTCCAAGGGCTTTTCCCTCAGGCTGAAGCAGATTTCGCAGGAAGCGGGCCTAGAGAGCTTCCTTCGTGGATGCAGAGGCAGCAGAGCGGCCTGCGTCTGCAAAGCTGCATTTGGCAGAGAGGAGCTCGCTTTGGCACTGGGAGGCTGTGAGACCTGCTCCAAGCACCGGGATTGCTGGGTTGGGGCCTGCATCTGGCTGCCACTTGCTGAGCTTCCAAAGACTTTCCTAGCTCACAGCCTCGCTAGCCATGAAGGAGCAGGCTGAGGGAGTGTGTCAGACATGACTCAGCACTTTCCTGGGCTTGCCTGTGGTTTCGCCTTTCCACTCCAACTGGGCCCCGGGACTCCTTGCAGAGGAGGAGGAGCCCGGTTGTCTCCAAACTTCCTAGGGCTAGAGTAGAGCAGGGAGAACTCTGTCAGCTGGAAGGGAAGAGCAGAAGGGTAGATGGGGCAGAGGTTGCCTGGCCGCTCTGGTGAAGCAACGCCCAGGGAGAAACAGGCACCATGGGCCTCCAGGCAGGGGATGCGAGATCCCAGCCAGAGTGCTTCTGCGTCTCAGCCGAGAAGCTTCCTGAGAGTTTGAGGTTGCCTGCAGCTCTCCAGAGGAGCAAAGACATGTGGGGTGTGTTTGCCCTCTCCCTGGGAGGGTGGTGCCCTTGCGGCAGCCCCAGGCCCAGGAGCAACGGCCCCAGAGGAAAGACCGTTCCCACTGAGATTCGCTGAGGCTGAGAAGCAGATTTCGCAGGAAGCGGGAGGAGAGAGCTTCCTTCGCCAATGCAGAGGCAGCCTAGCGGCCTGCGTCTGCACAGCTGGATTTGGCAGAGAGGCGTTCGCTTTGCCCCTGGGAGACGCTGAGATTGGCTCCAAGCACCGAGAGTTCCGGGTGCGCGGCCTGCATCTCTCTTGCACTCTCCGAGCTTGAGAAGGCTTTCCTAGCTCCCAGCGTTGCTTCCCTGAAAGGAGCAGGCTGAGGAAGTGTGTCCGACGTGACTCAGCCCCTTCCTAGGCTTCCCCGTGCTATTGCCTTTCAGTGCAATCGAAGGCGCAGGACTCCTTGGAAAGGAGGCTGGGCTCGGTTGTCTCCCCACTTCAGAGGTCTAGAGCAGAGCACTGAGACGTCTGTCAGACGGAAGGGAAGCGCTGTTGTGCCCATGGTGAAGATGTTGCTTGGCCGCACTGTGGAAGCAACGCCCAGAGAGAAACAGGCACCGTGGGCCTCCAGGCAGGGGCTGCGGGATCACAGCCAGAATGCCCCTGCGTCTCCGCTGAGAAGCGACCTCCCAGTTGGAGGCTCCATGCCGCCCTCCAGAGGAGCAAAGACGTGTGGAGTGTGTCTGGCCTTTCCTTGGGAGTGTGGTGCCCTTCCCTCTTCCCCAGGCACAGGAGCAACTGCCCCTGAGCCAAGACCTCTCCAAGGGCTTTTCCCTCAGGCTGAAGCAGATTTCGCAGGAAGCGGGCCTAGAGAGCTTCCTTCGTGGATGCAGAGGCAGCAGAGCGGCCTGCGTGTGCAAAGCTGCATTTGGCAGAGGGGAGCTCGCTTTGGCACTGGGAGGCTGTGAGACCTGCTCCAAGCACCGGGATTGCTGGGTTGGGGCCTGCATCTGGCTGCCACTTGCTGAGCTTCCAAAGACTTTCCTAGCTCACAGCCTCGCTAGCCATGAAGGAGCAGGCTGAGGGAGTGTGTCAGACATGACTCAGCACTTTCCTGGGCTTGCCTGTGGTTTCGCCTTTCCACTCCAACTGGGCCCCGGGACTCCTTGCAGAGGAGGAGGAGCCCGGTTGTCTCCAAACTTCCTAGGGCTAGAGTAGAGCAGGGAGAACTCTGTCAGCTGGAAGGGAAGAGCAGAAGGGTAGATGGGGCAGAGGTTGCCTGGCCGCTCTGGTGAAGCAACGCCCAGGGAGAAACAGGCACCATGGGCCTCCAGGCAGGGGATGCGAGATCCCAGCCAGAGTGCTTCTGCGTCTCAGCCGAGAAGCTTCCTGAGAGTTTGAGGTTGCCTGCAGCTCTCCAGAGGAGCAAAGACATGTGGGGTGTGTTTGGCCTTTCCCTGGGAGGGTGGTGCCCTTGCGGCAGCCCCAGGCCCAGGAGCAACGGCCCCAGAGGAAAGACCGTTCCCACTGAGATTCGCTGAGGCTGAGAAGCAGATTTCGCAGGAAGCGGGAGGAGAGAGCTTCCTTCGCCAATGCAGAGGCAGCCTAGCGGCCTGCGTCTGCACAGCTGGATTTGGCAGAGAGGCGTTCGCTTTGCCCCTGGGAGACGCTGAGATTGGCTCCAAGCACCGAGAGTTCCGGGTGCGCGGCCTGCATCTCTCTTGCACTCTCCGAGCTTGAGAAGGCTTTCCTAGCTCCCAGCGTTGCTTCCCTGAAAGGAGCAGGCTGAGGAAGTGTGTCCGACGTGACTCAGCCCCTTCCTAGGCTTCCCCGTGCTATTGCCTTTCAGTGCAATCGAAGGCGCAGGACTCCTTGGAAAGGAGGCTGGGCTCGGTTGTCTCCCCACTTCAGAGGTCTAGAGCAGAGCACTGAGACGTCTGTCAGACGGAAGGGAAGCGCTGTTGTGCCCATGGTGAAGATGTTGCTTGGCCGCACTGTGGAAGCAACGCCCAGAGAGAAACAGGCACCGTGGGCCTCCAGGCAGGGGCTGCGGGATCACAGCCAGAATGCCCCTGCGTCTCCGCTGAGAAGCGACCTCCCAGTTGGAGGCTCCATGCCGCCCTCCAGAGGAGCAAAGACGTGTGGAGTGTGTCTGGCCTTTCCTTGGGAGTGTGGTGCCCTTCCCTCTTCCCCAGGCACAGGAGCAACTGCCCCTGAGCAAAGACCTCTCCAAGGGCTTTTCCCTCAGGCTGAAGCAGATTTCGCAGGAAGCGGGCCTCGAGAGCTTCCTTCGTGGATGCAGAGGCAGCAGAGCGGCCTGCGTGTGCAAAGCTGCATTTGGCAGAGAGGAGCTCGCTTTGGCACTGGGAGGCTGTGAGACCTGCTCCAAGCACCGGGATTGCTGGGTTGGGGCCTGCATCTGGCTGCCACTTGCTGAGCTTCCAAAGACTTTCCTAGCTCACAGCCTCGCTAGCCATGAAGGAGCAGGCTGAGGGAGTGTGTCAGACATGACTCAGCACTTTCCTGGGCTTGCCTGTGGTTTCGCCTTTCCACTCCAACTGGGCCCCGGGACTCCTTGCAGAGGAGGAGGAGCCCGGTTGTCTCCAAACTTCCTAGGGCTAGAGTAGAGCAGGGAGAACTCTGTCAGCTGGAAGGGAAGAGCAGAAGGGTAGATGGGGCAGAGGTTGCCTGGCCGCTCTGGTGAAGCAACGCCCAGGGAGAAACAGGCACCATGGGCCTCCAGGCAGGGGATGCGAGATCCCAGCCAGAGTGCTTCTGCGTCTCAGCCGAGAAGCTTCCTGAGAGTTTGAGGTTGCCTGCAGCTCTCCAGAGGAGCAAAGACATGTGGGGTGTGTTTGGCCTTTCCCTGGGAGGGTGGTGCCCTTGCGGCAGCCCCAGGCCCAGGAGCAACGGCCCCAGAGGAAAGACCGTTCCCACTGAGATTCGCTGAGGCTGAGAAGCAGATTTCGCAGGAAGCGGGAGGAGAGAGCTTCCTTCGCCCATGCAGAGGCAGCCTAGCGGCCTGCGTCTGCACAGCTGGATTTGGCAGAGAGGCGTTCGCTTTGCCCCTGGGAGACGCTGAGATTGGCTCCAAGCACCGAGATTTCCGGGTGCGCGGCCTGCATCTCTCTTGCACTCTCCGAGCTTGAGAAGGCTTTCCTAGCTCCCAGCGTTGCTTCCCTGAAAGGAGCAGGCTGAGGAAGTGTGTCCGACGTGACTCAGCCCCTTCCTAGGCTTCCCCGTGCTATTGCCTTTCAGTGCAATCGAAGGCGCAGGACTCCTTGGAAAGGAGGCTGGGCTCGGTTGTCTCCCCACTTCAGAGGTCTAGAGCAGAGCACTGAGACGTCTGTCAGACGGAAGGGAAGCGCTGTTGTGCCCATGGTGAAGATGTTGCTTGGCCGCACTGTGGAAGCAACGCCCAGAGAGAAACAGGCACCGTGGGCCTCCAGGCAGGGGCTGCGGGATCACAGCCAGAATGCCCCTGCGTCTCCGCTGAGAAGCGACCTCCCAGTTGGAGGCTCCATGCCGCCCTCCAGAGGAGCAAAGACGTGTGGAGTGTGTCTGGCCTCTCCTTGGGAGTGTGGTGCCCTTCCCTCTTCCCCAGGCACAGGAGCAACTGCCCCTGAGCCAAGACCTCTCCAAGGGCTTTTCCCTCAGGCTGAAGCAGATTTCGCAGGAAGCGGGCCTCGAGAGCTTCCTTCGTGGATGCAGAGGCAGCAGAGCGGCCTGCGTCTGCAAAGCTGCATTTGGCAGAGAGGAGCTCGCTTTGGCACTGGGAGGCTGTGAGACCTGCTCCAAGCACCGGGATTGCTGGGTTGGGGCCTGCATCTGGCTGCCACTTGCTGAGCTTCCAAAGACTTTCCTAGCTCACAGCCTCGCTAGCCATGAAGGAGCAGGCTGAGGGAGTGTGTCAGACATGACTCAGCACTTTCCTGGGCTTGCCTGTGGTTTCGCCTTTCCACTCCAACTGGGCCCCGGGACTCCTTGCAGAGGAGGAGGAGCCCGGTTGTCTCCAAACTTCCTAGGGCTAGAGTAGAGCAGGGAGAACTCTGTCAGCTGGAAGGGAAGAGCAGAAGGGTAGATGGGGCAGAGGTTGCCTGGCCGCTCTGGTGAAGCAACGCCCAGGGAGAAACAGGCACCATGGGCCTCCAGGCAGGGGATGCGAGATCCCAGCCAGAGTGCTTCTGCGTCTCAGCCGAGAAGCTTCCTGAGAGTTTGAGGTTGCCTGCAGCTCTCCAGAGGAGCAAAGACATGTGGGGTGTGTTTGCCCTCTCCCTGGGAGGGTGGTGCCCTTGCGGCAGCCCCAGGCCCAGGAGCAACGGCCCCAGAGGAAAGACCGTTCCCACTGAGATTCGCTGAGGCTGAGAAGCAGATTTCGCAGGAAGCGGGAGGAGAGAGCTTCCTTCGCCAATGCAGAGGCAGCCTAGCGGCCTGCGTCTGCACAGCTGGATTTGGCAGAGAGGCGTTCGCTTTGCCCCTGGGAGACGCTGAGATTGGCTCCAAGCACCGAGAGTTCCGGGTGCGCGGCCTGCATCTCTCTTGCACTCTCCGAGCTTGAGAAGGCTTTCCTAGCTCCCAGCGTTGCTTCCCTGAAAGGAGCAGGCTGAGGAAGTGTGTCCGACGTGACTCAGCCCCTTCCTAGGCTTCCCCGTGCTATTGCCTTTCAGTGCAATCGAAGGCGCAGGACTCCTTGGAAAGGAGGCTGGGCTCGGTTGTCTCCCCACTTCAGAGGTCTAGAGCAGAGCACTGAGACGTCTGTCAGACGGAAGGGAAGCGCTGTTGTGCCCATGGTGAAGATGTTGCTTGGCCGCACTGTGGAAGCAACGCCCAGAGAGAAACAGGCACCGTGGGCCTCCAGGCAGGGGCTGCGGGATCACAGCCAGAATGCCCCTGCGTCTCCGCTGAGAAGCGACCTCCCAGTTGGAGGCTCCATGCCGCCCTCCAGAGGAGCAAAGACGTGTGGAGTGTGTCTGGCCTTTCCTTGGGAGTGTGGTGCCCTTCCCTCTTCCCCAGGCACAGGAGCAACTGCCCCTGAGCCAAGACCTCTCCAAGGGCTTTTCCCTCAGGCTGAAGCAGATTTCGCAGGAAGCGGGCCTCGAGAGCTTCCTTCGTGGATGCAGAGGCAGCAGAGCGGCCTGCGTGTGCACAGCTGCATTTGGCAGAGAGGAGCTCGCTTTGGCACTGGGAGGCTGTGAGACCTGCTCCAAGCACCGGGATTGCTGGGTTGGGGCCTGCATCTGGCTGCCACTTGCTGAGCTTCCAAAGACTTTCCTAGCTCACAGCCTCGCTAGCCATGAAGGAGCAGGCTGAGGGAGTGTGTCAGACATGACTCAGCACTTTCCTGGGCTTGCCTGTGGTTTCGCCTTTCCACTCCAACTGGGCCCCGGGACTCCTTGCAGAGGAGGAGGAGCCCGGTTGTCTCCAAACTTCCTAGGGCTAGAGTAGAGCAGGGAGAACTCTGTCAGCTGGAAGGGAAGAGCAGAAGGGTAGATGGGGCAGAGGTTGCCTGGCCGCTCTGGTGAAGCAACGCCCAGGGAGAAACAGGCACCATGGGCCTCCAGGCAGGGGATGCGAGATCCCAGCCAGAGTGCTTCTGCGTCTCAGCCGAGAAGCTTCCTGAGAGTTTGAGGTTGCCTGCAGCTCTCCAGAGGAGCAAAGACATGTGGGGTGTGTTTGGCCTTTCCCTGGGAGGGTGGTGCCCTTGCGGCAGCCCCAGGCCCAGGAGCAACGGCCCCAGAGGAAAGACCGTTCCCACTGAGATTCGCTGAGGCTGAGAAGCAGATTTCGCAGGAAGCGGGAGGAGAGAGCTTCCTTCGCCAATGCAGAGGCAGCCTAGCGGCCTGCGTCTGCACAGCTGGATTTGGCAGAGAGGCGTTCGCTTTGCCCCTGGGAGACGCTGAGATTGGCTCCAAGCACCGAGAGTTCCGGGTGCGCGGCCTGCATCTCTCTTGCACTCTCCGAGCTTGAGAAGGCTTTCCTAGCTCCCAGCGTTGCTTCCCTGAAAGGAGCAGGCTGAGGAAGTGTGTCCGACGTGACTCAGCCCCTTCCTAGGCTTCCCCGTGCTATTGCCTTTCAGTGCAATCGAAGGCGCAGGACTCCTTGGAAAGGAGGCTGGGCTCGGTTGTCTCCCCACTTCAGAGGTCTAGAGCAGAGCACTGAGACGTCTGTCAGACGGAAGGGAAGCGCTGTTGTGCCCATGGTGAAGATGTTGCTTGGCCGCACTGTGGAAGCAACGCCCAGAGAGAAACAGGCACCGTGGGCCTCCAGGCAGGGGCTGCGGGATCACAGCCAGAATGCCCCTGCGTCTCCGCTGAGAAGCGACCTCCCAGTTGGAGGCTCCATGCCGCCCTCCAGAGGAGCAAAGACGTGTGGAGTGTGTCTGGCCTTTCCTTGGGAGTGTGGTGCCCTTCCCTCTTCCCCAGGCACAGGAGCAACTGCCCCTGAGCCAAGACCTCTCCAAGGGCTTTTCCCTCAGGCTGAAGCAGATTTCGCAGGAAGCGGGCCTAGAGAGCTTCCTTCGTGGATGCAGAGGCAGCAGAGCGGCCTGCGTGTGCAAAGCTGCATTTGGCAGAGGGGAGCTCGCTTTGGCACTGGGAGGCTGTGAGACCTGCTCCAAGCACCGGGATTGCTGGGTTGGGGCCTGCATCTCGCTGCCACTTGCTGAGCTTCCAAAGACTTTCCTAGCTCACAGCCTCGCTAGCCATGAAGGAGCAGGCTGAGGGAGTGTGTCAGACATGACTCAGCACTTTCCTGGGCTTGCCTGTGGTTTCGCCTTTCCACTCCAACTGGGCCCCGGGACTCCTTGCAGAGGAGGAGGAGCCCGGTTGTCTCCAAACTTCCTAGGGCTAGAGTAGAGCAGGGAGAACTCTGTCAGCTGGAAGGGAAGAGCAGAAGGGTAGATGGGGCAGAGGTTGCCTGGCCGCTCTGGTGAAGCAACGCCCAGGGAGAAACAGGCACCATGGGCCTCCAGGCAGGGGATGCGAGATCCCAGCCAGAGTGCTTCTGCGTCTCAGCCGAGAAGCTTCCTGAGAGTTTGAGGTTGCCTGCAGCTCTCCAGAGGAGCAAAGACATGTGGGGTGTGTTTGGCCTTTCCCTGGGAGGGTGGTGCCCTTGCGGCAGCCCCAGGCCCAGGAGCAACGGCCCCAGAGGAAAGACCGTTCCCACTGAGATTCGCTGAGGCTGAGAAGCAGATTTCGCAGGAAGCGGGAGGAGAGAGCTTCCTTCGCCAATGCAGAGGCAGCCTAGCGGCCTGCGTCTGCACAGCTGGATTTGGCAGAGAGGCGTTCGCTTTGCCCCTGGGAGACGCTGAGATTGGCTCCAAGCACCGAGAGTTCCGGGTGCGCGGCCTGCATCTCTCTTGCACTCTCCGAGCTTGAGAAGGCTTTCCTAGCTCCCAGCGTTGCTTCCCTGAAAGGAGCAGGCTGAGGAAGTGTGTCCGACGTGACTCAGCCCCTTCCTAGGCTTCCCCGTGCTATTGCCTTTCAGTGCAATCGAAGGCGCAGGACTCCTTGGAAAGGAGGCTGGGCTCGGTTGTCTCCCCACTTCAGAGGTCTAGAGCAGAGCACTGAGACGTCTGTCAGACGGAAGGGAAGCGCTGTTGTGCCCATGGTGAAGATGTTGCTTGGCCGCACTGTGGAAGCAACGCCCAGAGAGAAACAGGCACCGTGGGCCTCCAGGCAGGGGCTGCGGGATCACAGCCAGAATGCCCCTGCGTCTCCGCTGAGAAGCGACCTCCCAGTTGGAGGCTCCATGCCGCCCTCCAGAGGAGCAAAGACGTGTGGAGTGTGTCTGGCCTTTCCTTGGGAGTGTGGTGCCCTTCCCTCTTCCCCAGGCACAGGAGCAACTGCCCCTGAGCCAAGACCTCTCCAAGGGCTTTTCCCTCAGGCTGAAGCAGATTTCGCAGGAAGCGGGCCTCGAGAGCTTCCTTCGTGGATGCAGAGGCAGCAGAGCGGCCTGCGTGTGCAAAGCTGCATTTGGCAGAGAGGAGCTCGCTTTGGCACTGGGAGGCTGTGAGACCTGCTCCAAGCACCGGGATTGCTGGGTTGGGGCCTGCATCTCGCTGCCACTTGCTGAGCTTCCAAAGACTTTCCTAGCTCACAGCCTCGCTAGCCATGAAGGAGCAGGCTGAGGGAGTGTGTCAGACATGACTCAGCACTTTCCTGGGCTTGCCTGTGGTTTCGCCTTTCCACTCCAACTGGGCCCCGGGATTCCTTGCAGAGGAGGAGGAGCCCGGTTGTCTCCAAACTTCCTAGGGCTAGAGTAGAGCAGGGAGAACTCTGTCAGCTGGAAGGGAAGAGCAGAAGGGTAGATGGGGCAGAGGTTGCCTGGCCGCTCTGGTGAAGCAACGCCCAGGGAGAAACAGGCACCATGGGCCTCCAGGCAGGGGATGCGAGATCCCAGCCAGAGTGCTTCTGCGTCTCAGCCGAGAAGCTTCCTGAGAGTTTGAGGTTGCCTGCAGCTCTCCAGAGGAGCAAAGACATGTGGGGTGTGTTTGGCCTTTCCCTGGGAGGGTGGTGCCCTTGCGGCAGCCCCAGGCCCAGGAGCAACGGCCCCAGAGGAAAGACCGTTCCCACTGAGATTCGCTGAGGCTGAGAAGCAGATTTCGCAGGAAGCGGGAGGAGAGAGCTTCCTTCGCCCATGCAGAGGCAGCCTAGCGGCCTGCGTCTGCACAGCTGGATTTGGCAGAGAGGCGTTCGCTTTGCCCCTGGGAGACGCTGAGATTGGCTCCAAGCACCGAGAGTTCCGGGTGCGCGGCCTGCATCTCTCTTGCACTCTCCGAGCTTGAGAAGGCTTTCCTAGCTCCCAGCGTTGCTTCCCTGAAAGGAGCAGGCTGAGGAAGTGTGTCCGACGTGACTCAGCCCCTTCCTAGGCTTCCCCGTGCTATTGCCTTTCAGTGCAATCGAAGGCGCAGGACTCCTTGGAAAGGAGGCTGGGCTCGGTTGTCTCCCCACTTCAGAGGTCTAGAGCAGAGCACTGAGACGTCTGTCAGACGGAAGGGAAGCGCTGTTGTGCCCATGGTGAAGATGTTGCTTGGCCGCACTGTGGAAGCAACGCCCAGAGAGAAACAGGCACCGTGGGCCTCCAGGCAGGGGCTGCGGGATCACAGCCAGAATGCCCCTGCGTCTCCGCTGAGAAGCGACCTCCCAGTTGGAGGCTCCATGCCGCCCTCCAGAGGAGCAAAGACGTGTGGAGTGTGTCTGGCCTTTCCTTGGGAGTGTGGTGCCCTTCCCTCTTCCCCAGGCACAGGAGCAACTGCCCCTGAGCCAAGACCTCTCCAAGGGCTTTTCCCTCAGGCTGAAGCAGATTTCGCAGGAAGCGGGCCTAGAGAGCTTCCTTCGTGGATGCAGAGGCAGCAGAGCGGCCTGCGTCTGCAAAGCTGCATTTGGCAGAGAGGAGCTCGCTTTGGCACTGGGAGGCTGTGAGACCTGCTCCAAGCACCGGGATTGCTGGGTTGGGGCCTGCATCTGGCTGCCACTTGCTGAGCTTCCAAAGACTTTCCTAGCTCACAGCCTCGCTAGCCATGAAGGAGCAGGCTGAGGGAGTGTGTCAGACATGACTCAGCACTTTCCTGGGCTTGCCTGTGGTTTCGCCTTTCCACTCCAACTGGGCCCCGGGACTCCTTGCAGAGGAGGAGGAGCCCGGTTGTCTCCAAACTTCCTAGGGCTAGAGTAGAGCAGGGAGAACTCTGTCAGCTGGAAGGGAAGAGCAGAAGGGTAGATGGGGCAGAGGTTGCCTGGCCGCTCTGGTGAAGCAACGCCCAGGGAGAAACAGGCACCATGGGCCTCCAGGCAGGGGATGCGAGATCCCAGCCAGAGTGCTTCTGCGTCTCAGCCGAGAAGCTTCCTGAGAGTTTGAGGTTGCCTGCAGCTCTCCAGAGGAGCAAAGACATGTGGGGTGTGTTTGGCCTTTCCCTGGGAGGGTGGTGCCCTTGCGGCAGCCCCAGGCCCAGGAGCAACGGCCCCAGAGGAAAGACCGTTCCCACTGAGATTCGCTGAGGCTGAGAAGCAGATTTCGCAGGAAGCGGGAGGAGAGAGCTTCCTTCGCCAATGCAGAGGCAGCCTAGCGGCCTGCGTCTGCACAGCTGGATTTGGCAGAGAGGCGTTCGCTTTGCCCCTGGGAGACGCTGAGATTGGCTCCAAGCACCGAGAGTTCCGGGTGCGCGGCCTGCATCTCTCTTGCACTCTCCGAGCTTGAGAAGGCTTTCCTAGCTCCCAGCGTTGCTTCCCTGAAAGGAGCAGGCTGAGGAAGTGTGTCCGACGTGACTCAGCCCCTTCCTAGGCTTCCCCGTGCTATTGCCTTTCAGTGCAATCGAAGGCGCAGGACTCCTTGGAAAGGAGGCTGGGCTCGGTTGTCTCCCCACTTCAGAGGTCTAGAGCAGAGCACTGAGACGTCTGTCAGACGGAAGGGAAGCGCTGTTGTGCCCATGGTGAAGATGTTGCTTGGCCGCACTGTGGAAGCAACGCCCAGAGAGAAACAGGCACCGTGGGCCTCCAGGCAGGGGCTGCGGGATCACAGCCAGAATGCCCCTGCGTCTCCGCTGAGAAGCGACCTCCCAGTTGGAGGCTCCATGCCGCCCTCCAGAGGAGCAAAGACGTGTGGAGTGTGTCTGGCCTTTCCTTGGGAGTGTGGTGCCCTTCCCTCTTCCCCAGGCACAGGAGCAACTGCCCCTGAGCCAAGACCTCTCCAAGGGCTTTTCCCTCAGGCTGAAGCAGATTTCGCAGGAAGCGGGCCTAGAGAGCTTCCTTCGTGGATGCAGAGGCAGCAGAGCGGCCTGCGTGTGCAAAGCTGCATTTGGCAGAGAGGAGCTCGCTTTGGCACTGGGAGGCTGTGAGACCTGCTCCAAGCACCGGGATTGCTGGGTTGGGGCCTGCATCTGGCTGCCACTTGCTGAGCTTCCAAAGACTTTCCTAGCTCAGAGCCTCGCTAGCCATGAAGGAGCAGGCTGAGGGAGTGTGTCAGACATGACTCAGCACTTTCCTGGGCTTGCCTGTGGTTTCGCCTTTCCACTCCAACTGGGCCCCGGGACTCCTTGCAGAGGAGGAGGAGCCCGGTTGTCTCCAAACTTCCTAGGGCTAGAGTAGAGCAGGGAGAACTCTGTCAGCTGGAAGGGAAGAGCAGAAGGGTAGATGGGGCAGAGGTTGCCTGGCCGCTCTGGTGAAGCAACGCCCAGGGAGAAACAGGCACCATGGGCCTCCAGGCAGGGGATGCGAGATCCCAGCCAGAGTGCTTCTGCGTCTCAGCCGAGAAGCTTCCTGAGAGTTTGAGGTTGCCTGCAGCTCTCCAGAGGAGCAAAGACATGTGGGGTGTGTTTGGCCTTTCCCTGGGAGGGTGGTGCCCTTGCGGCAGCCCCAGGCCCAGGAGCAACGGCCCCAGAGGAAAGACCGTTCCCACTGAGATTCGCTGAGGCTGAGAAGCAGATTTCGCAGGAAGCGGGAGGAGAGAGCTTCCTTCGCCAATGCAGAGGCAGCCTAGCGGCCTGCGTCTGCACAGCTGGATTTGGCAGAGAGGCGTTCGCTTTGCCCCTGGGAGACGCTGAGATTGGCTCCAAGCACCGAGAGTTCCGGGTGCGCGGCCTGCATCTCTCTTGCACTCTCCGAGCTTGAGAAGGCTTTCCTAGCTCCCAGCGTTGCTTCCCTGAAAGGAGCAGGCTGAGGAAGTGTGTCCGACGTGACTCAGCCCCTTCCTAGGCTTCCCCGTGCTATTGCCTTTCAGTGCAATCGAAGGCGCAGGACTCCTTGGAAAGGAGGCTGGGCTCGGTTGTCTCCCCCACTTCAGAGGTCTAGAGCAGAGCACTGAGACGTCTGTCAGACGGAAGGGAAGCGCTGTTGTGCCCATGGTGAAGATGTTGCTTGGCCGCACTGTGGAAGCAACGCCCAGAGAGAAACAGGCACCGTGGGCCTCCAGGCAGGGGCTGCGGGATCACAGCCAGAATGCCCCTGCGTCTCCGCTGAGAAGCGACCTCCCAGTTGGAGGCTCCATGCCGCCCTCCAGAGGAGCAAAGACGTGTGGAGTGTGTCTGGCCTTTCCTTGGGAGTGTGGTGCCCTTCCCTCTTCCCCAGGCACAGGAGCAACTGCCCCTGAGCCAAGACCTCTCCAAGGGCTTTTCCCTCAGGCTGAAGCAGATTTCGCAGGAAGCGGGCCTCGAGAGCTTCCTTCGTGGATGCAGAGGCAGCAGAGCGGCCTGCGTGTGCAAAGCTGCATTTGGCAGAGAGGAGCTCGCTTTGGCACTGGGAGGCTGTGAGACCTGCTCCAAGCACCGGGATTGCTGGGTTGGGGCCTGCATCTCGCTGCCACTTGCTGAGCTTCCAAAGACTTTCCTAGCTCACAGCCTCGCTAGCCATGAAGGAGCAGGCTGAGGGAGTGTGTCAGACATGACTCAGCACTTTCCTGGGCTTGCCTGTGGTTCGCCTTTCCACTCCAACTGGGCCCCGGGACTCCTTGCAGAGGAGGAGGAGCCCGGTTGTCTCCAAACTTCCTAGGGCTAGAGTAGAGCAGGGAGAACTCTGTCAGCTGGAAGGGAAGAGCAGAAGGGTAGATGGGGCAGAGGTTGCCTGGCCGCTCTGGTGAAGCAACGCCCAGGGAGAAACAGGCACCATGGGCCTCCAGGCAGGGATGCGAGATCCCAGCCAGAGTGCTTCTGCGTCTCAGCCGAGAAGCTTCCTGAGAGTTTGAGGTTGCCTGCAGCTCTCCAGAGGAGCAAAGACATGTGGGGTGTGTTTGGCCTTTCCCTGGGAGGGTGGTGCCCTTGCGGCAGCCCCAGGCCCAGGAGCAACGGCCCCAGAGGAAAGACCGTTCCCACTGAGATTCGCTGAGGCTGAGAAGCAGATTTCGCAGGAAGCGGGAGGAGAGAGCTTCCTTCGCCAATGCAGAGGCAGCCTAGCGGCCTGCGTCTGCACAGCTGGATTTGGCAGAGAGGCGTTCGCTTTGCCCCTGGGAGACGCTGAGATTGGCTCCAAGCACCGAGAGTTCCGGGTGCGCGGCCTGCATCTCTCTTGCACTCTCCGAGCTTGAGAAGGCTTTCCTAGCTCCCAGCGTTGCTTCCCTGAAAGGAGCAGGCTGAGGAAGTGTGTCCGACGTGACTCAGCCCCTTCCTAGGCTTCCCCGTGCTATTGCCTTTCAGTGCAATCGAAGGCGCAGGACTCCTTGGAAAGGAGGCTGGGCTCGGTTGTCTCCCCACTTCAGAGGTCTAGAGCAGAGCACTGAGACGTCTGTCAGGCGGAAGGGAAGCGCTGTTGTGCCCATGGTGAAGATGTTGCTTGGCCGCACTGTGGAAGCAACGCCCAGAGAGAAACAGGCACCGTGGGCCTCCAGGCAGGGGCTGCGGGATCACAGCCAGAATGCCCCTGCGTCTCCGCTGAGAAGCGACCTCCCAGTTGGAGGCTCCATGCCGCCCTCCAGAGGAGCAAAGACGTGTGGAGTGTGTCTGGCCTTTCCTTGGAGTGTGGTGCCCTTCCCTCTTCCCCAGGCACAGGAGCAACTGCCCCTGAGCCAAGACCTCTCCAAGGGCTTTTCCCTCAGGCTGAAGCAGATTTCGCAGGAAGCGGGCCTAGAGAGCTTCCTTCGTGGATGCAGAGGCAGCAGAGCGGCCTGCGTGTGCAAAGCTGCATTTGGCAGAGAGGAGCTCGCTTTGGCACTGGGAGGCTGTGAGACCTGCTCCAAGCACCGGGATTGCTGGGTTGGGGCCTGCATCTCGCTGCCACTTGCTGAGCTTCCAAAGACTTTCCTAGCTCACAGCCTCGCTAGCCATGAAGGAGCAGGCTGAGGGAGTGTGTCAGACATGACTCAGCACTTTCCTGGGCTTGCCTGTGGTTTCGCCTTTCCACTCCAACTGGGCCCCGGGACTCCTTGCAGAGGAGGAGGAGCCCGGTTGTCTCCAACTTCCTAGGGCTAGAGTAGAGCAGGGAGAACTCTGTCAGCTGGAAGGGAAGAGCAGAAGGGTAGATGGGGCAGAGGTTGCCTGGCCGCTCTGGTGAAGCAACGCCCAGGGAGAAACAGGCACCATGGGCCTCCAGGCAGGGGATGCGAGATCCCAGCCAGAGTGCTCTGCGTCTCAGCCGAGAAGCTTCCTGAGAGTTTGAGGTTGCCTGCAGCTCTCCAGAGGAGCAAAGACATGTGGGGTGTGTTTGGCCTTTCCCTGGGAGGGTGGTGCCCTTGCGGCAGCCCCAGGCCCAGGAGCAACGGCCCCAGAGGAAAGACCGTTCCCACTGAGATTCGCTGAGGCTGAGAAGCAGATTTCGCAGGAAGCGGGAGGAGAGAGCTTCCTTCGCCAATGCAGAGGCAGCCTAGCGGCCTGCGTCTGCACAGCTGGATTTGGCAGAGAGGCGTTCGCTTTGCCCCTGGGAGACGCTGAGATTGGCTCCAAGCACCGAGAGTTCCGGGTGCGCGGCCTGCATCTCTCTTGCACTCTCCGAGCTTGAGAAGGCTTTCCTAGCTCCCAGCGTTGCTTCCCTGAAAGGAGCAGGCTGAGGAAGTGTGTCCGACGTGACTCAGCCCCTTCCTAGGCTTCCCCGTGCTATTGCCTTTCAGTGCAATCGAAGGCGCAGGACTCCTTGGAAAGGAGGCTGGGCTCGGTTGTCTCCCCACTTCAGAGGTCTAGAGCAGAGCACTGAGACGTCTGTCAGACGGAAGGGAAGCGCTGTTGTGCCCATGGTGAAGATGTTGCTTGGCCGCACTGTGGAAGCAACGCCCAGAGAGAAACAGGCACCGTGGGCCTCCAGGCAGGGGCTGCGGGATCACAGCCAGAATGCCCCTGCGTCTCCGCTGAGAAGCGACCTCCCAGTTGGAGGCTCCATGCCGCCCTCCAGAGGAGCAAAGACGTGTGGAGTGTGTCTGGCCTTTCCTTGGGAGTGTGGTGCCCTTCCCTCTTCCCCAGGCACAGGAGCAACTGCCCCTGAGCCAAGACCTCTCCAAGGGCTTTTCCCTCAGGCTGAAGCAGATTTCGCAGGAAGCGGGCCTCGAGAGCTTCCTTCGTGGATGCAGAGGCAGCAGAGCGGCCTGCGTGTGCAAAGCTGCATTTGGCAGAGAGGAGCTCGCTTTGGCACTGGGAGGCTGTGAGACCTGCTCCAAGCACCGGGATTGCTGGGTTGGGGCCTGCATCTGGCTGCCACTTGCTGAGCTTCCAAAGACTTTCCTAGCTCACAGCCTCGCTAGCCATGAAGGAGCAGGCTGAGGGAGTGTGTCAGACATGACTCAGCACTTTCCTGGGCTTGCCTGTGGTTTCGCCTTTCCACTCCAACTGGGCCCCGGGACTCCTTGCAGAGGAGGAGGAGCCCGGTTGTCTCCAAACTTCCTAGGGCTAGAGTAGAGCAGGGAGAACTCTGTCAGCTGGAAGGGAAGAGCAGAAGGGTAGATGGGGCAGAGGTTGCCTGGCCGCTCTGGTGAAGCAACGCCCAGGGAGAAACAGGCACCATGGGCCTCCAGGCAGGGGATGCGAGATCCCAGCCAGAGTGCTTCTGCGTCTCAGCCGAGAAGCTTCCTGAGAGTTTGAGGTTGCCTGCAGCTCTCCAGAGGAGCAAAGACATGTGGGGTGTGTTTGGCCTTTCCCTGGGAGGGTGGTGCCCTTGCGGCAGCCCCAGGCCCAGGAGCAACGGCCCCAGAGGAAAGACCGTTCCCACTGAGATTCGCTGAGGCTGAGAAGCAGATTTCGCAGGAAGCGGGAGGAGAGAGCTTCCTTCGCCAATGCAGAGGCAGCCTAGCGGCCTGCGTCTGCACAGCTGGATTTGGCAGAGAGGCGTTCGCTTTGCCCCTGGGAGACGCTGAGATTGGCTCCAAGCACCGAGATTTCCGGGTGCGCGGCCTGCATCTCTCTTGCACTCTCCGAGCTTGAGAAGGCTTTCCTAGCTCCCAGCGTTGCTTCCCTGAAAGGAGCAGGCTGAGGAAGTGTGTCCGACGTGACTCAGCCCCTTCCTAGGCTTCCCCGTGCTATTGCCTTTCAGTGCAATCGAAGGCGCAGGACTCCTTGGAAAGGAGGCTGGGCTCGGTTGTCTCCCCACTTCAGAGGTCTAGAGCAGAGCACTGAGACGTCTGTCAGGCGGAAGGGAAGCGCTGTTGTGCCCATGGTGAAGATGTTGCTTGGCCGCACTGTGGAAGCAACGCCCAGAGAGAAACAGGCACCGTGGGCCTCCAGGCAGGGGCTGCGGGATCACAGCCAGAATGCCCCTGCGTCTCCGCTGAGAAGCGACCTCCCAGTTGGAGGCTCCATGCCGCCCTCCAGAGGAGCAAAGACGTGTGGAGTGTGTCTGGCCTTTCCTTGGGAGTGTGGTGCCCTTCCCTCTTCCCCAGGCACAGGAGCAACTGCCCCTGAGCCAAGACCTCTCCAAGGGCTTTTCCTCAGGCTGAAGCAGATTTCGCAGGAAGCGGGCCTAGAGAGCTTCCTTCGTGGATGCAGAGGCAGCAGAGCGGCCTGCGTGTGCAAAGCTGCATTTGGCAGAGAGGAGCTCGCTTTGGCACTGGGAGGCTGTGAGACCTGCTCCAAGCACCGGGATTGCTGGGTTGGGGCCTGCATCTGGCTGCCACTTGCTGAGCTTCCAAAGACTTTCCTAGCTCACAGCCTCGCTAGCCATGAAGGAGCAGGCTGAGGGAGTGTGTCAGACATGACTCAGCACTTTCCTGGGCTTGCCTGTGGTTTCGCCTTTCCACTCCAACTGGGCCCCGGGACTCCTTGCAGAGGAGGAGGAGCCCGGTTGTCTCCAAACTTCCTAGGGCTAGAGTAGAGCAGGGAGAACTCTGTCAGCTGGAAGGGAAGAGCAGAAGGGTAGATGGGGCAGAGGTTGCCTGGCCGCTCTGGTGAAGCAACGCCCAGGGAGAAACAGGCACCATGGGCTCCAGGCAGGGGATGCGAGATCCCAGCCAGAGTGCTTCTGCGTCTCAGCCGAGAAGCTTCCTGAGAGTTTGAGGTTGCCTGCAGCTCTCCAGAGGAGCAAAGACATGTGGGGTGTGTTTGGCCTTTCCCTGGGAGGGTGGTGCCCTTGCGGCAGCCCCAGGCCCAGGAGCAACGGCCCCAGAGGAAAGACCGTTCCCACTGAGATTCGCTGAGGCTGAGAAGCAGATTTCGCAGGAAGCGGGAGGAGAGAGCTTCCTTCGCCAATGCAGAGGCAGCCTAGCGGCCTGCGTCTGCACAGCTGGATTTGGCAGAGAGGCGTTCGCTTTGCCCCTGGGAGACGCTGAGATTGGCTCCAAGCACCGAGAGTTCCGGGTGCGCGGCCTGCATCTCTCTTGCACTCTCCGAGCTTGAGAAGGCTTTCCTAGCTCCCAGCGTTGCTTCCCTGAAAGGAGCAGGCTGAGGAAGTGTGTCCGACGTGACTCAGCCCCTTCCTAGGCTTCCCCGTGCTATTGCCTTTCAGTGCAATCGAAGGCGCAGGACTCCTTGGAAAGGAGGCTGGGCTCGGTTGTCTCCCCACTTCAGAGGTCTAGAGCAGAGCACTGAGACGTCTGTCAGGCGGAAGGGAAGCGCTGTTGTGCCCATGGTGAAGATGTTGCTTGGCCGCACTGTGGAAGCAACGCCCAGAGAGAAACAGGCACCGTGGGCCTCCAGGCAGGGGCTGCGGGATCACAGCCAGAATGCCCCTGCGTCTCCGCTGAGAAGCGACCTCCCAGTTGGAGGCTCCATGCCGCCCTCCAGAGGAGCAAAGACGTGTGGAGTGTGTCTGGCCTTTCCTTGGGAGTGTGGTGCCCTTCCCTCTTCCCCAGGCACAGGAGCAACTGCCCCTGAGCCAAGACCTCTCCAAGGGCTTTTCCCTCAGGCTGAAGCAGATTTCGCAGGAAGCGGGCCTAGAGAGCTTCCTTCGTGATGCAGAGGCAGCAGAGCGGCCTGCGTGTGCAAAGCTGCATTTGGCAGAGAGGAGCTCGCTTTGGCACTGGGAGGCTGTGAGACCTGCTCCAAGCACCGGGATTGCTGGGTTGGGGCCTGCATCTCGCTGCCACTTGCTGAGCTTCCAAAGACTTTCCTAGCTCACAGCCTCGCTAGCCATGAAGGAGCAGGCTGAGGGAGTGTGTCAGACATGACTCAGCACTTTCCTGGGCTTGCCTGTGGTTTCGCCTTTCCACTCCAACTGGGCCCCGGGACTCCTTGCAGAGGAGGAGGAGCCCGGTTGTCTCCAAACTTCCTAGGGCTAGAGTAGAGCAGGGAGAACTCTGTCAGCTGGAAGGGAAGAGCAGAAGGGTAGATGGGGCAGAGGTTGCCTGGCCGCTCTGGTGAAGCAACGCCCAGGGAGAAACAGGCACCATGGGCCTCCAGGCAGGGGATGCGAGATCCCAGCCAGAGTGCTTCTGCGTCTCAGCCGAGAAGCTTCCTGAGAGTTTGAGGTTGCCTGCAGCTCTCCAGAGGAGCAAAGACATGTGGGGTGTGTTTGGCCTTTCCCTGGGAGGGTGGTGCCCTTGCGGCAGCCCCAGGCCCAGGAGCAACGGCCCCAGAGGAAAGACCGTTCCCACTGAGATTCGCTGAGGCTGAGAAGCAGATTTCGCAGGAAGCGGGAGGAGAGAGCTTCCTTCGCCAATGCAGAGGCAGCCTAGCGGCCTGCGTCTGCACAGCTGGATTTGGCAGAGAGGCGTTCGCTTTGCCCCTGGGAGACGCTGAGATTGGCTCCAAGCACCGAGAGTTCCGGGTGCGCGGCCTGCATCTCTCTTGCACTCTCCGAGCTTGAGAAGGCTTTCCTAGCTCCCAGCGTTGCTTCCCTGAAAGGAGCAGGCTGAGGAAGTGTGTCCGACGTGACTCAGCCCCTTCCTAGGCTTCCCCGTGCTATTGCCTTTCAGTGCAATCGAAGGCGCAGGACTCC
The DNA here is from genome assembly GCF_049115385.1 of Moschus berezovskii. Taxonomy (NCBI): domain Eukaryota; kingdom Metazoa; phylum Chordata; class Mammalia; order Artiodactyla; family Moschidae; genus Moschus; species Moschus berezovskii. The sequence goes on from NC_142460.1 coordinate 165,595,175, forward strand.
TTGGAAAGGAGGCTGGGCTCGGTTGTCTCCCCACTTCAGAGGTCTAGAGCAGAGCACTGAGACGTCTGTCAGACGGAAGGGAAGCGCTGTTGTGCCCATGGTGAAGATGTTGCTTGGCCGCACTGTGGAAGCAACGCCCAGAGAGAAACAGGCACCGTGGGCCTCCAGGCAGGGGCTGCGGGATCACAGCCAGAATGCCCCTGCGTCTCCGCTGAGAAGCGACCTCCCAGTTGGAGGCTCCATGCCGCCCTCCAGAGGAGCAAAGACGTGTGGAGTGTGTCTGGCCTTTCCTTGGGAGTGTGGTGCCCTTCCCTCTTCCCCAGGCACAGGAGCAACTGCCCCTGAGCCAAGACCTCTCCAAGGGCTTTTCCCTCAGGCTGAAGCAGATTTCGCAGGAAGCGGGCCTCGAGAGCTTCCTTCGTGGATGCAGAGGCAGCAGAGCGGCCTCCGTGTGCAAAGCTGCATTTGGCAGAGAGGAGCTCGCTTTGGCACTGGGAGGCTGTGAGACCTGCTCCAAGCACCGGGATTGCTGGGTTGGGGCCTGCATCTGGCTGCCACTTGCTGAGCTTCCAAAGACTTTCCTAGCTCACAGCCTCGCTAGCCATGAAGGAGCAGGCTGAGGGAGTGTGTCAGACATGACTCAGCACTTTCCTGGGCTTGCCTGTGGTTTCGCCTTTCCACTCCAACTGGGCCCCGGGACTCCTTGCAGAGGAGGAGGAGCCCGGTTGTCTCCAAACTTCCTAGGGCTAGAGTAGAGCAGGGAGAACTCTGTCAGCTGGAAGGGAAGAGCAGAAGGGTAGATGGGGCAGAGGTTGCCTGGCCGCTCTGGTGAAGCAACGCCCAGGGAGAAACAGGCACCATGGGCCTCCAGGCAGGGGATGCGAGATCCCAGCCAGAGTGCTTCTGCGTCTCAGCCGAGAAGCTTCCTGAGAGTTTGAGGTTGCCTGCAGCTCTCCAGAGGAGCAAAGACATGTGGGGTGTGTTTGGCCTTTCCCTGGGAGGGTGGTGCCCTTGCGGCAGCCCCAGGCCCAGGAGCAACGGCCCCAGAGGAAAGACCGTTCCCACTGAGATTCGCTGAGGCTGAGAAGCAGATTTCGCAGGAAGCGGGAGGAGAGAGCTTCCTTCGCCAATGCAGAGGCAGCCTAGCGGCCTGCGTCTGCACAGCTGGATTTGGCAGAGAGGCGTTCGCTTTGCCCCTGGGAGACGCTGAGATTGGCTCCAAGCACCGAGAGTTCCGGGTGCGCGGCCTGCATCTCTCTTGCACTCTCCGAGCTTGAGAAGGCTTTCCTAGCTCCCAGCGTTGCTTCCCTGAAAGGAGCAGGCTGAGGAAGTGTGTCCGACGTGACTCAGCCCCTTCCTAGGCTTCCCCGTGCTATTGCCTTTCAGTGCAATCGAAGGCGCAGGACTCCTTGGAAAGGAGGCTGGGCTCGGTTGTCTCCCCACTTCAGAGGTCTAGAGCAGAGCACTGAGACGTCTGTCAGACGGAAGGGAAGCGCTGTTGTGCCCATGGTGAAGATGTTGCTTGGCCGCACTGTGGAAGCAACGCCCAGAGAGAAACAGGCACCGTGGGCCTCCAGGCAGGGGCTGCGGGATCACAGCCAGAATGCCCCTGCGTCTCCGCTGAGAAGCGACCTCCCAGTTGGAGGCTCCATGCCGCCCTCCAGAGGAGCAAAGACGTGTGGAGTGTGTCTGGCCTTTCCTTGGGAGTGTGGTGCCCTTCCCTCTTCCCCAGGCACAGGAGCAACTGCCCCTGAGCCAAGACCTCTCCAAGGGCTTTTCCCTCAGGCTGAAGCAGATTTCGCAGGAAGCGGGCCTCGAGAGCTTCCTTCGTGGATGCAGAGGCAGCAGAGCGGCCTGCGTGTGCAAAGCTGCATTTGGCAGAGAGGAGCTCGCTTTGGCACTGGGAGGCTGTGAGACCTGCTCCAAGCACCGGGATTGCTGGGTTGGGGCCTGCATCTGGCTGCCACTTGCTGAGCTTCCAAAGACTTTCCTAGCTCACAGCCTCGCTAGCCATGAAGGAGCAGGCTGAGGGAGTGTGTCAGACATGACTCAGCACTTTCCTGGGCTTGCCTGTGGTTTCGCCTTTCCACTCCAACTGGGCCCCGGGACTCCTTGCAGAGGAGGAGGAGCCCGGTTGTCTCCAAACTTCCTAGGGCTAGAGTAGAGCAGGGAGAACTCTGTCAGCTGGAAGGGAAGAGCAGAAGGGTAGATGGGGCAGAGGTTGCCTGGCCGCTCTGGTGAAGCAACGCCCAGGGAGAAACAGGCACCATGGGCCTCCAGGCAGGGGATGCGAGATCCCAGCCAGAGTGCTTCTGCGTCTCAGCCGAGAAGCTTCCTGAGAGTTTGAGGTTGCCTGCAGCTCTCCAGAGGAGCAAAGGCATGTGGGGTGTGTTTGGCCTTTCCCTGGGAGGGTGGTGCCCTTGCGGCAGCCCCAGGCCCAGGAGCAACGGCCCCAGAGGAAAGACCGTTCCCACTGAGATTCGCTGAGGCTGAGAAGCAGATTTCGCAGGAAGCGGGAGGAGAGAGCTTCCTTCGCCAATGCAGAGGCAGCCTAGCGGCCTGCGTCTGCACAGCTGGATTTGGCAGAGAGGCGTTCGCTTTGCCCCTGGGAGACGCTGAGATTGGCTCCAAGCACCGAGAGTTCCGGGTGCGCGGCCTGCATCTCTCTTGCACTCTCCGAGCTTGAGAAGGCTTTCCTAGCTCCCAGCGTTGCTTCCCTGAAAGGAGCAGGCTGAGGAAGTGTGTCCGACGTGACTCAGCCCCTTCCTAGGCTTCCCCGTGCTATTGCCTTTCAGTGCAATCGAAGGCGCAGGACTCCTTGGAAAGGAGGCTGGGCTCGGTTGTCTCCCCACTTCAGAGGTCTAGAGCAGAGCACTGAGACGTCTGTCAGACGGAAGGGAAGCGCTGTTGTGCCCATGGTGAAGATGTTGCTTGGCCGCACTGTGGAAGCAACGCCCAGAGAGAAACAGGCACCGTGGGCCTCCAGGCAGGGGCTGCGGGATCACAGCCAGAATGCCCCTGCGTCTCCGCTGAGAAGCGACCTCCCAGTTGGAGGCTCCATGCCGCCCTCCAGAGGAGCAAAGACGTGTGGAGTGTGTCTGGCCTTTCCTTGGGAGTGTGGTGCCCTTCCCTCTTCCCCAGGCACAGGAGCAACTGCCCCTGAGCCAAGACCTCTCCAAGGGCTTTTCCCTCAGGCTGAAGCAGATTTCGCAGGAAGCGGGCCTCGAGAGCTTCCTTCGTGGATGCAGAGGCAGCAGAGCGGCCTGCGTGTGCAAAGCTGCATTTGGCAGAGAGGAGCTCGCTTTGGCACTGGGAGGCTGTGAGACCTGCTCCAAGCACCGGGATTGCTGGGTTGGGGCCTGCATCTGGCTGCCACTTGCTGAGCTTCCAAAGACTTTCCTAGCTCACAGCCTCGCTAGCCATGAAGGAGCAGGCTGAGGGAGTGTGTCAGACATGACTCAGCACTTTCCTGGGCTTGCCTGTGGTTTCGCCTTTCCACTCCAACTGGGCCCCGGGACTCCTTGCAGAGGAGGAGGAGCCCGGTTGTCTCCAAACTTCCTAGGGCTAGAGTAGAGCAGGGAGAACTCTGTCAGCTGGAAGGGAAGAGCAGAAGGGTAGATGGGGCAGAGGTTGCCTGGCCGCTCTGGTGAAGCAACGCCCAGGGAGAAACAGGCACCATGGGCCTCCAGGCAGGGGATGCGAGATCCCAGCCAGAGTGCTTCTGCGTCTCAGCCGAGAAGCTTCCTGAGAGTTTGAGGTTGCCTGCAGCTCTCCAGAGGAGCAAAGACATGTGGGGTGTGTTTGGCCTTTCCCTGGGAGGGTGGTGCCCTTGCGGCAGCCCCAGGCCCAGGAGCAACGGCCCCAGAGGAAAGACCGTTCCCACTGAGATTCGCTGAGGCTGAGAAGCAGATTTCGCAGGAAGCGGGAGGAGAGAGCTTCCTTCGCCAATGCAGAGGCAGCCTAGCGGCCTGCGTCTGCACAGCTGGATTTGGCAGAGAGGCGTTCGCTTTGCCCCTGGGAGACGCTGAGATTGGCTCCAAGCACCGAGATTTCCGGGTGCGCGGCCTGCATCTCTCTTGCACTCTCCGAGCTTGAGAAGGCTTTCCTAGCTCCCAGCGTTGCTTCCCTGAAAGGAGCAGGCTGAGGAAGTGTGTCCGACGTGACTCAGCCCCTTCCTAGGCTTCCCCGTGCTATTGCCTTTCAGTGCAATCGAAGGCGCAGGACTCCTTGGAAAGGAGGCTGGGCTCGGTTGTCTCCCCACTTCAGAGGTCTAGAGCAGAGCACTGAGACGTCTGTCAGGCGGAAGGGAAGCGCTGTTGTGCCCATGGTGAAGATGTTGCTTGGCCGCACTGTGGAAGCAACGCCCAGAGAGAAACAGGCACCGTGGGCCTCCAGGCAGGGGCTGCGGGATCACAGCCAGAATGCCCCTGCGTCTCCGCTGAGAAGCGACCTCCCAGTTGGAGGCTCCATGCCGCCCTCCAGAGGAGCAAAGACGTGTGGAGTGTGTCTGGCCTTTCCTTGGGAGTGTGGTGCCCTTCCCTCTTCCCCAGGCACAGGAGCAACTGCCCCTGAGCCAAGACCTCTCCAAGGGCTTTTCCCTCAGGCTGAAGCAGATTTCGCAGGAAGCGGGCCTCGAGAGCTTCCTTCGTGGATGCAGAGGCAGCAGAGCGGCCTGCGTGTGCAAAGCTGCATTTGGCAGAGAGGAGCTCGCTTTGGCACTGGGAGGCTGTGAGACCTGCTCCAAGCACCGGGATTGCTGGGTTGGGGCCTGCATCTCGCTGCCACTTGCTGAGCTTCCAAAGACTTTCCTAGCTCACAGCCTCGCTAGCCATGAAGGAGCAGGCTGAGGGAGTGTGTCAGACATGACTCAGCACTTTCCTGGGCTTGCCTGTGGTTTCGCCTTTCCACTCCAACTGGGCCCCGGGACTCCTTGCAGAGGAGGAGGAGCCCGGTTGTCTCCAAACTTCCTAGGGCTAGAGTAGAGCAGGGAGAACTCTGTCAGCTGGAAGGGAAGAGCAGAAGGGTAGATGGGGCAGAGGTTGCCTGGCCGCTCTGGTGAAGCAACGCCCAGGGAGAAACAGGCACCATGGGCCTCCAGGCAGGGGATGCGAGATCCCAGCCAGAGTGCTTCTGCGTCTCAGCCGAGAAGCTTCCTGAGAGTTTGAGGTTGCCTGCAGCTCTCCAGAGGAGCAAAGACATGTGGGGTGTGTTTGGCCTTTCCCTGGGAGGGTGGTGCCCTTGCGGCAGCCCCAGGCCCAGGAGCAACGGCCCCAGAGGAAAGACCGTTCCCACTGAGATTCGCTGAGGCTGAGAAGCAGATTTCGCAGGAAGCGGGAGGAGAGAGCTTCCTTCGCCAATGCAGAGGCAGCCTAGCGGCCTGCGTCTGCACAGCTGGATTTGGCAGAGAGGCGTTCGCTTTGCCCCTGGGAGACGCTGAGATTGGCTCCAAGCACCGAGAGTTCCGGGTGCGCGGCCTGCATCTCTCTTGCACTCTCCGAGCTTGAGAAGGCTTTCCTAGCTCCCAGCGTTGCTTCCCTGAAAGGAGCAGGCTGAGGAAGTGTGTCCGACGTGACTCAGCCCCTTCCTAGGCTTCCCCGTGCTATTGCCTTTCAGTGCAATCGAAGGCGCAGGACTCCTTGGAAAGGAGGCTGGGCTCGGTTGTCTCCCCACTTCAGAGGTCTAGAGCAGAGCACTGAGACGTCTGTCAGACGGAAGGGAAGCGCTGTTGTGCCCATGGTGAAGATGTTGCTTGGCCGCACTGTGGAAGCAACGCCCAGAGAGAAACAGGCACCGTGGGCCTCCAGGCAGGGGCTGCGGGATCACAGCCAGAATGCCCCTGCGTCTCCGCTGAGAAGCGACCTCCCAGTTGGAGGCTCCATGCCGCCCTCCAGAGGAGCAAAGACGTGTGGAGTGTGTCTGGCCTTTCCTTGGGAGTGTGGTGCCCTTCCCTCTTCCCCAGGCACAGGAGCAACTGCCCCTGAGCCAAGACCTCTCCAAGGGCTTTTCCCTCAGGCTGAAGCAGATTTCGCAGGAAGCGGGCCTAGAGAGCTTCCTTCGTGGATGCAGAGGCAGCAGAGCGGCCTGCGTGTGCAAAGCTGCATTTGGCAGAGAGGAGCTCGCTTTGGCACTGGGAGGCTGTGAGACCTGCTCCAAGCACCGGGATTGCTGGGTTGGGGCCTGCATCTGGCTGCCACTTGCTGAGCTTCCAAAGACTTTCCTAGCTCACAGCCTCGCTAGCCATGAAGGAGCAGGCTGAGGGAGTGTGTCAGACATGACTCAGCACTTTCCTGGGCTTGCCTGTGGTTTCGCCTTTCCACTCCAACTGGGCCCCGGGACTCCTTGCAGAGGAGGAGGAGCCCGGTTGTCTCCAAACTTCCTAGGGCTAGAGTAGAGCAGGGAGAACTCTGTCAGCTGGAAGGGAAGAGCAGAAGGGTAGATGGGGCAGAGGTTGCCTGGCCGCTCTGGTGAAGCAACGCCCAGGGAGAAACAGGCACCATGGGCCTCCAGGCAGGGGATGCGAGATCCCAGCCAGAGTGCTTCTGCGTCTCAGCCGAGAAGCTTCCTGAGAGTTTGAGGTTGCCTGCAGCTCTCCAGAGGAGCAAAGACATGTGGGGTGTGTTTGGCCTTTCCCTGGGAGGGTGGTGCCCTTGCGGCAGCCCCAGGCCCAGGAGCAACGGCCCCAGAGGAAAGACCGTTCCCACTGAGATTCGCTGAGGCTGAGAAGCAGATTTCGCAGGAAGCGGGAGGAGAGAGCTTCCTTCGCCAATGCAGAGGCAGCCTAGCGGCCTGCGTCTGCACAGCTGGATTTGGCAGAGAGGCGTTCGCTTTGCCCCTGGGAGACGCTGAGATTGGCTCCAAGCACCGAGATTTCCGGGTGCGCGGCCTGCATCTCTCTTGCACTCTCCGAGCTTGAGAAGGCTTTCCTAGCTCCCAGCGTTGCTTCCCTGAAAGGAGCAGGCTGAGGAAGTGTGTCCGACGTGACTCAGCCCCTTCCTAGGCTTCCCCGTGCTATTGCCTTTCAGTGCAATCGAAGGCGCAGGACTCCTTGGAAAGGAGGCTGGGCTCGGTTGTCTCCCCACTTCAGAGGTCTAGAGCAGAGCACTGAGACGTCTGTCAGGCGGAAGGGAAGCGCTGTTGTGCCCATGGTGAAGATGTTGCTTGGCCGCACTGTGGAAGCAACGCCCAGAGAGAAACAGGCACCGTGGGCCTCCAGGCAGGGGCTGCGGGATCACAGCCAGAATGCCCCTGCGTCTCCGCTGAGAAGCGACCTCCCAGTTGGAGGCTCCATGCCGCCCTCCAGAGGAGCAAAGACGTGTGGAGTGTGTCTGGCCTTTCCTTGGGAGTGTGGTGCCCTTCCCTCTTCCCCAGGCACAGGAGCAACTGCCCCTGAGCCAAGACCTCTCCAAGGGCTTTTCCCTCAGGCTGAAGCAGATTTCGCAGGAAGCGGGCCTCGAGAGCTTCCTTCGTGGATGCAGAGGCAGCAGAGCGGCCTGCGTGTGCAAAGCTGCATTTGGCAGAGAGGAGCTCGCTTTGGCACTGGGAGGCTGTGAGACCTGCTCCAAGCACCGGGATTGCTGGGTTGGGGCCTGCATCTCGCTGCCACTTGCTGAGCTTCCAAAGACTTTCCTAGCTCACAGCCTCGCTAGCCATGAAGGAGCAGGCTGAGGGAGTGTGTCAGACATGACTCAGCACTTTCCTGGGCTTGCCTGTGGTTTCGCCTTTCCACTCCAACTGGGCCCCGGGACTCCTTGCAGAGGAGGAGGAGCCCGGATGTCTCCAAACTTCCTAGGGCTAGAGTAGAGCAGGGAGAACTCTCTCAGCTGGAAGGGAAGAGCAGAAGGGTAGATGGGGCAGAGGTTGCCTGGCCGCTCTGGTGAAGCAACGCCCAGGGAGAAACAGGCACCATGGGCCTCCAGGCAGGGGATGCGAGATCCCAGCCAGAGTGCTTCTGCGTCTCAGCCGAGAAGCTTCCTGAGAGTTTGAGGTTGCCTGCAGCTCTCCAGAGGAGCAAAGACATGTGGGGTGTGTTTGGCCTTTCCCTGGGAGGGTGGTGCCCTTGCGGCAGCCCCAGGCCCAGGAGCAACGGCCCCAGAGGAAAGACCGTTCCCACTGAGATTCGCTGAGGCTGAGAAGCAGATTTCGCAGGAAGCGGGAGGAGAGAGCTTCCTTCGCCAATGCAGAGGCAGCCTAGCGGCCTGCGTCTGCACAGCTGGATTTGGCAGAGAGGCGTTCGCTTTGCCCCTGGGAGACGCTGAGATTGGCTCCAAGCACCGAGAGTTCCGGGTGCGCGGCCTGCATCTCTCTTGCACTCTCCGAGCTTGAGAAGGCTTTCCTAGCTCCCAGCGTTGCTTCCCTGAAAGGAGCAGGCTGAGGAAGTGTGTCCGACGTGACTCAGCCCCTTCCTAGGCTTCCCCGTGCTATTGCCTTTCAGTGCAATCGAAGGCGCAGGACTCCTTGGAAAGGAGGCTGGGCTCGGTTGTCTCCCCACTTCAGAGGTCTAGAGCAGAGCACTGAGACGTCTGTCAGGCGGAAGGGAAGCGCTGTTGTGCCCATGGTGAAGACGTTGCTTGGCCGCACTGTGGAAGCAACGCCCAGAGAGAAACAGGCACCGTGGGCCTCCAGGCAGGGGCTGCGGGATCACAGCCAGAATGCCCCTGCGTCTCCGCTGAGAAGCGACCTCCCAGTTGGAGGCTCCATGCCGCCCTCCAGAGGAGCAAAGACGTGTGGAGTGTGTCTGGCCTTTCCTTGGGAGTGTGGTGCCCTTCCCTCTTCCCCAGGCACAGGAGCAACTGCCCCTGAGCCAAGACCTCTCCAAGGGCTTTTCCCTCAGGCTGAAGCAGATTTCGCAGGAAGCGGGCCTAGAGAGCTTCCTTCGTGGATGCAGAGGCAGCAGAGCGGCCTGCGTGTGCAAAGCTGCATTTGGCAGAGAGGAGCTCGCTTTGGCACTGGGAGGCTGTGAGACCTGCTCCAAGCACCGGGATTGCTGGGTTGGGGCCTGCATCTCGCTGCCACTTGCTGAGCTTCCAAAGACTTTCCTAGCTCACAGCCTCGCTAGCCATGAAGGAGCAGGCTGAGGGAGTGTGTCAGACATGACTCAGCACTTTCCTGGGCTTGCCTGTGGTTTCGCCTTTCCACTCCAACTGGGCCCCGGGACTCCTTGCAGAGGAGGAGGAGCCCGGATGTCTCCAAACTTCCTAGGGCTAGAGTAGAGCAGGGAGAACTCTGTCAGCTGGAAGGGAAGAGCAGAAGGGTAGATGGGGCAGAGGTTGCCTGGCCGCTCTGGTGAAGCAACGCCCAGGGAGAAACAGGCACCATGGGCCTCCAGGCAGGGGATGCGAGATCCCAGCCAGAGTGCTTCTGCGTCTCAGCCGAGAAGCTTCCTGAGAGTTTGAGGTTGCCTGCAGCTCTCCAGAGGAGCAAAGACATGTGGGGTGTGTTTGGCCTTTCCCTGGGAGGGTGGTGCCCTTGCGGCAGCCCCAGGCCCAGGAGCAACGGCCCCAGAGGAAAGACCGTTCCCACTGAGATTCGCTGAGGCTGAGAAGCAGATTTCGCAGGAAGCGGGAGGAGAGAGCTTCCTTCGCCAATGCAGAGGCAGCCTAGCGGCCTGCGTCTGCACAGCTGGATTTGGCAGAGAGGCGTTCGCTTTGCCCCTGGGAGACGCTGAGATTGGCTCCAAGCACCGAGAGTTCCGGGTGCGCGGCCTGCATCTCTCTTGCACTCTCCGAGCTTGAGAAGGCTTTCCTAGCTCCCAGCGTTGCTTCCCTGAAAGGAGCAGGCTGAGGAAGTGTGTCCGACGTGACTCAGCCCCTTCCTAGGCTTCCCCGTGCTATTGCCTTTCAGTGCAATCGAAGGCGCAGGACTCCTTGGAAAGGAGGCTGGGCTCGGTTGTCTCCCCACTTCAGAGGTCTAGAGCAGAGCACTGAGACGTCTGTCAGGCGGAAGGGAAGCGCTGTTGTGCCCATGGTGAAGACGTTGCTTGGCCGCACTGTGGAAGCAACGCCCAGAGAGAAACAGGCACCGTGGGCCTCCAGGCAGGGGCTGCGGGATCACAGCCAGAATGCCCCTGCGTCTCCGCTGAGAAGCGACCTCCCAGTTGGAGGCTCCATGCCGCCCTCCAGAGGAGCAAAGACGTGTGGAGTGTGTCTGGCCTTTCCTTGGGAGTGTGGTGCCCTTCCCTCTTCACCAGGCACAGGAGCAACTGCCCCTGAGCCAAGACCTCTCCAAGGGCTTTTCCCTCAGGCTGAAGCAGATTTCGCAGGAAGCGGGCCTAGAGAGCTTCCTTCGTGGATGCAGAGGCAGCAGAGCGGCCTGCGTGTGCAAAGCTGCATTTGGCAGAGAGGAGCTCGCTTTGGCACTGGGAGGCTGTGAGACCTGCTCCAAGCACCGGGATTGCTGGGTTGGGGCCTGCATCTTGCTGCCACTTGCTGAGCTTCCAAAGACTTTCCTAGCTCACAGCCTCGCTAGCCATGAAGGAGCAGGCTGAGGGAGTGTGTCAGACATGACTCAGCACTTTCCTGGGCTTGCCTGTGGTTTCGCCTTTCCACTCCAACTGGGCCCCGGGACTCCTTGCAGAGGAGGAGGAGCCCGGATGTCTCCAAACTTCCTAGGGCTAGAGTAGAGCAGGGAGAACTCTGTCAGCTGGAAGGGAAGAGCAGAAGGGTAGATGGGGCAGAGGTTGCCTGGCCGCTCTGGTGAAGCAACGCCCAGGGAGAAACAGGCACCATGGGCCTCCAGGCAGGGGATGCGAGATCCCAGCCAGAGTGCTTCTGCGTCTCAGCCGAGAAGCTTCCTGAGAGTTTGAGGTTGCCTGCAGCTCTCCAGAGGAGCAAAGACATGTGGGGTGTGTTTGGCCTTTCCCTGGGAGGGTGGTGCCCTTGCGGCAGCCCCAGGCCCAGGAGCAACGGCCCCAGAGGAAAGACCGTTCCCACTGAGATTCGCTGAGGCTGAGAAGCAGATTTCGCAGGAAGCGGGAGGAGAGAGCTTCCTTCGCCAATGCAGAGGCAGCCTAGCGGCCTGCGTCTGCACAGCTGGATTTGGCAGAGAGGCGTTCGCTTTGCCCCTGGGAGACGCTGAGATTGGCTCCAAGCACCGAGATTTCCGGGTGCGTGGCCTGCATCTCTCTTGCACTCTCCGAGCTTGAGAAGGCTTTCCTAGCTCCCAGCGTTGCTTCCCTGAAAGGAGCAGGCTGAGGAAGTGTGTCCGACGTGACTCAGCCCCTTCCTAGGCTTCCCCGTGCTATTGCCTTTCAGTGCAATCGAAGGCGCAGGACTCCTTGGAAAGGAGGCTGGGCTCGGTTGTCTCCCCACTTCAGAGGTCTAGAGCAGAGCACTGAGACGTCTGTCAGGCGGAAGGGAAGCGCTCTTGTGCCCATGGTGAAGATGTTGCTTGGCCGCACTGTGGAAGCAACGCCCAGAGAGAAACAGGCACCGTGGGCCTCCAGGCAGGGGCTGCGGGATCACAGCCAGAATGCCCCTGCGTCTCCGCTGAGAAGCGACCTCCCAGTTGGAGGCTCCATGCCGCCCTCCAGAGGAGCAAAGACGTGTGGAGTGTGTCTGGCCTTTCCTTGGGAGTGTGGTGCCCTTCCCTCTTCCCCAGGCACAGGAGCAACTGCCCCTGAGCCAAGACCTCTCCAAGGGCTTTTCCCTCAGGCTGAAGCAGATTTCGCAGGAAGCGGGCCTAGAGAGCTTCCTTCGTGGATGCAGAGGCAGCAGAGCGGCCTGCGTGTGCAAAGCTGCATTTGGCAGAGAGGAGCTCGCTTTGGCACTGGGAGGCTGTGAGACCTGCTCCAAGCACCGGGATTGCTGGGTTGGGGCCTGCATCTGGCTGCCACTTGCTGAGCTTCCAAAGACTTTCCTAGCTCACAGCCTCGCTAGCCATGAAGGAGCAGGCTGAGGGAGTGTGTCAGACATGACTCAGCACTTTCCTGGGCTTGCCTGTGGTTTCGCCTTTCCACTCCAACTGGGCCCCGGGACTCCTTGCAGAGGAGGAGGAGCCCGGTTGTCTCCAAACTTCCTAGGGCTAGAGTAGAGCAGGGAGAACTCTGTCAGCTGGAAGGGAAGAGCAGAAGGGTAGATGGGGCAGAGGTTGCCTGGCCGCTCTGATGAAGCAACGCCCAGGGAGAAACAGGCACCATGGGCCTCCAGGCAGGGGATGCGAGATCCCAGCCAGAGTGCTTCTGCGTCTCAGCCGAGAAGCTTCCTGAGAGTTTGAGGTTGCCTGCAGCTCTCCAGAGGAGCAAAGACATGTGGGGTGTGTTTGGCCTTTCCCTGGGAGGGTGGTGCCCTTGCGGCAGCCCCAGGCCCAGGAGCAACGGCCCCAGAGGAAAGACCGTTCCCACTGAGATTCGCTGAGGCTGAGAAGCAGATTTCGCAGGAAGCGGGAGGAGAGAGCTTCCTTCGCCAATGCAGAGGCAGCCTAGCGGCCTGCGTCTGCACAGCTGGATTTGGCAGAGAGGCGTTCGCTTTGCCCCTGGGAGACGCTGAGATTGGCTCCAAGCACCGAGAGTTCCGGGTGCGCGGCCTGCATCTCTCTTGCACTCTCCGAGCTTGAGAAGGCTTTCCTAGCTCCCAGCGTTGCTTCCCTGAAAGGAGCAGGCTGAGGAAGTGTGTCCGACGTGACTCAGCCCCTTCCTAGGCTTCCCCGTGCTATTGCCTTTCAGTGCAATCGAAGGCGCAGGACTCCTTGGAAAGGAGGCTGGGCTCGGTTGTCTCCCCACTTCAGAGGTCTAGAGCAGAGCACTGAGACGTCTGTCAGGCGGAAGGGAAGCGCTGTTGTGCCCATGGTGAAGACGTTGCTTGGCCGCACTGTGGAAGCAACGCCCAGAGAGAAACAGGCACCGTGGGCCTCCAGGCAGGGGCTGCGGGATCACAGCCAGAATGCCCCTGCGTCTCCGCTGAGAAGCGACCTCCCAGTTGGAGGCTCCATGCCGCCCTCCAGAGGAGCAAAGACGTGTGGAGTGTGTCTGGCCTTTCCTTGGGAGTGTGGTGCCCTTCCCTCTTCACCAGGCACAGGAACAACTGCCCCTGAGCCAAGACCTCTCCAAGGGCTTTTCCCTCAGGCTGAAGCAGATTTCGCAGGAAGCGGGCCTAGAGAGCTTCCTTCGTGGATGCAGAGGCAGCAGAGCGGCCTGCGTGTGCAAAGCTGCATTTGGCAGAGAGGAGCTCGCTTTGGCACTGGGAGGCTGTGAGACCTGCTCCAAGCACCGGGATTGCTGGGTTGGGGCCTGCATCTCGCTGCCACTTGCTGAGCTTCCAAAGACTTTCCTAGCTCACAGCCTCGCTAGCCATGAAGGAGCAGGCTGAGGGAGTGTGTCAGACATGACTCAGCACTTTCCTGGGCTTGCCTGTGGTTTCGCCTTTCCAGTCCAACTGGGCCCCGGGACTCCTTGCAGAGGAGGAGGAGCCCGGATGTCTCCAAACTTCCTAGGGCTAGAGTAGAGCAGGGAGAACTCTGTCAGCTGGAAGGGAAGAGCAGAAGGGTAGATGGGGCAGAGGTTGCCTGGCCGCTCTGGTGAAGCAACGCCCAGGGAGAAACAGGCACCATGGGCCTCCAGGCAGGGGATGCGAGATCCCAGCCAGAGTGCTTCTGCGTCTCAGCCGAGAAGCTTCCTGAGAGTTTGAGGTTGCCTGCAGCTCTCCAGAGGAGCAAAGACATGTGGGGTGTGTTTGGCCTTTCCCTGGGAGGGTGGTGCCCTTGCGGCAGCCCCAGGCCCAGGAGCAACGGCCCCAGAGGAAAGACCGTTCCCACTGAGATTCGCTGAGGCTGAGAAGCAGATTTCGCAGGAAGCGGGAGGAGAGAGCTTCCTTCGCCAATGCAGAGGCAGCCTAGCGGCCTGCGTCTGCACAGCTGGATTTGGCAGAGAGGCGTTCGCTTTGCCCCTGGGAGACGCTGAGATTGGCTCCAAGCACCGAGAGTTCCGGGTGCGCGGCCTGCATCTCTCTTGCACTCTCCGAGCTTGAGAAGGCTTTCCTAGCTCCCAGCGTTGCTTCCCTGAAAGGAGCAGGCTGAGGAAGTGTGTCCGACGTGACTCAGCCCCTTCCTAGGCTTCCCCGTGCTATTGCCTTTCAGTGCAATCGAAGGCGCAGGACTCTTGGAAAGGAGGCTGGGCTCGGTTGTCTCCCCACTTCAGAGGTCTAGAGCAGAGCACTGAGACGTCTGTCAGGCGGAAGGGAAGCGCTGTTGTGCCCATGGTGAAGACGTTGCTTGGCCGCACTGTGGAAGCAACGCCCAGAGAGAAACAGGCACCGTGGGCCTCCAGGCAGGGGCTGCGGGATCACAGCCAGAATGCCCCTGCGTCTCCGCTGAGAAGCGACCTCCCAGTTGGAGGCTCCATGCCGCCCTCCAGAGGAGCAAAGACGTGTGGAGTGTGTCTGGCCTTTCCTTGGGAGTGTGGTGCCCTTCCCTCTTCACCAGGCACAGGAGCAACTGCCCCTGAGCCAAGACCTCTCCAAGGGCTTTTCCCTCAGGCTGAAGCAGATTTCGCAGGAAGCGGGCCTAGAGAGCTTCCTTCGTGGATGCAGAGGCAGCAGAGCGGCCTGCGTGTGCAAAGCTGCATTTGGCAGAGAGGAGCTCGCTTTGGCACTGGGAGGCTGTGAGACCTGCTCCAAGCACCGGGATTGCTGGGTTGGGGCCTGCATCTGGCTGCCACTTGCTGAGCTTCCAAAGACTTTCCTAGCTCACAGCCTCGCTAGCCATGAAGGAGCAGGCTGAGGGAGTGTGTCAGACATGACTCAGCACTTTCCTGGGCTTGCCTGTGGTTTCGCCTTTCCACTCCAACTGGGCCCCGGGACTCCTTGCAGAGGAGGAGGAGCCCGGTTGTCTCCAAACTTCCTAGGGCTAGAGTAGAGCAGGGAGAACTCTCTCAGCTGGAAGGGAAGAGCAGAAGGGTAGATGGGGCAGAGGTTGCCTGGCCGCTCTGATGAAGCAACGCCCAGGGAGAAACAGGCACCATGGGCCTCCAGGCAGGGGATGCGAGATCCCAGCCAGAGTGCTTCTGCGTCTCAGCCGAGAAGCTTCCTGAGAGTTTGAGGTTGCCTGCAGCTCTCCAGAGGAGCAAAGACATGTGGGGTGTGTTTGGCCTTTCCCTGGGAGGGTGGTGCCCTTGCGGCAGCCCCAGGCCCAGGAGCAACGGCCCCAGAGGAAAGACCGTTCCCACTGAGATTCGCTGAGGCTGAGAAGCAGATTTCGCAGGAAGCGGGAGGAGAGAGCTTCCTTCGCCAATGCAGAGGCAGCCTAGCGGCCTGCGTCTGCACAGCTGGATTTGGCAGAGAGGCGTTCGCTTTGCCCCTGGGAGACGCTGAGATTGGCTCCAAGCACCGAGAGTTCCGGGTGCGCGGCCTGCATCTCTCTTGCACTCTCCGAGCTTGAGAAGGCTTTCCTAGCTCCCAGCGTTGCTTCCCTGAAAGGAGCAGGCTGAGGAAGTGTGTCCGACGTGACTCAGCCCCTTCCTAGGCTTCCCCGTGCTATTGCCTTTCAGTGCAATCGAAGGCGCAGGACTCCTTGGAAAGGAGGCTGGGCTCGGTTGTCTCCCCACTTCAGAGGTCTAGAGCAGAGCACTGAGACGTCTGTCAGGCGGAAGGGAAGCGCTGTTGTGCCCATGGTGAAGACGTTGCTTGGCCGCACTGTGGAAGCAACGCCCAGAGAGAAACAGGCACCGTGGGCCTCCAGGCAGGGGCTGCGGGATCACAGCCAGAATGCCCCTGCGTCTCCGCTGAGAAGCGACCTCCCAGTTGGAGGCTCCATGCCGCCCTCCAGAGGAGCAAAGACGTGTGGAGTGTGTCTGGCCTTTCCTTGGGAGTGTGGTGCCCTTCCCTCTTCACCAGGCACAGGAGCAACTGCCCCTGAGCCAAGACCTCTCCAAGGGCTTTTCCCTCAGGCTGAAGCAGATTTCGCAGGAAGCGGGCCTAGAGAGCTTCCTTCGTGGATGCAGAGGCAGCAGAGCGGCCTGCGTGTGCAAAGCTGCATTTGGCAGAGAGGAGCTCGCTTTGGCACTGGGAGGCTGTGAGACCTGCTCCAAGCACCGGGATTGCTGGGTTGGGGCCTGCATCTCGCTGCCACTTGCTGAGCTTCCAAAGACTTTCCTAGCTCACAGCCTCGCTAGCCATGAAGGAGCAGGCTGAGGGAGTGTGTCAGACATGACTCAGCACTTTCCTGGGCTTGCCTGTGGTTTCGCCTTTCCACTCCAACTGGGCCCCGGGACTCCTTGCAGAGGAGGAGGAGCCCGGATGTCTCCAAACTTCCTAGGGCTAGAGTAGAGCAGGGAGATCTCTCTCAGCTGGAAGGGAAGAGCAGAAGGGTAGATGGGGCAGAGGTTGCCTGGCCGCTCTGGTGAAGCAACGCCCAGGGAGAAACAGGCACCATGGGCCTCCAGGCAGGGGATGCGAGATCCCAGCCAGAGTGCTTCTGCGTCTCAGCCGAGAAGCTTCCTGAGAGTTTGAGGTTGCCTGCAGCTCTCCAGAGGAGCAAAGACATGTGGGGTGTGTTTGGCCTTTCCCTGGGAGGGTGGTGCCCTTGCGGCAGCCCCAGGCCCAGGAGCAACGGCCCCAGAGGAAAGACCGTTCCCACTGAGATTCGCTGAGGCTGAGAAGCAGATTTCGCAGGAAGCGGGAGGAGAGAGCTTCCTTCGCCAATGCAGAGGCAGCCTAGCGGCCTGCGTCTGCACAGCTGGATTTGGCAGAGAGGCGTTCGCTTTGCCCCTGGGAGACGCTGAGATTGGCTCCAAGCACCGAGAGTTCCGGGTGCGCGGCCTGCATCTCTCTTGCACTCTCCGAGCTTGAGAAGGCTTTCCTAGCTCCCAGCGTTGCTTCCCTGAAAGGAGCAGGCTGAGGAAGTGTGTCCGACGTGACTCAGCCCCTTCCTAGGCTTCCCCGTGCTATTGCCTTTCAGTGCAATCGAAGGCGCAGGACTCCTTGGAAAGGAGGCTGGGCTCGGTTGTCTCCCCACTTCAGAGGTCTAGAGCAGAGCACTGAGACGTCTGTCAGGCGGAAGGGAAGCGCTGTTGTGCCCATGGTGAAGATGTTGCTTGGCCGCACTGTGGAAGCAACGCCCAGAGAGAAACAGGCACCGTGGGCCTCCAGGCAGGGGCTGCGGGATCACAGCCAGAATGCCCCTGCGTCTCCGCTGAGAAGCGACCTCCCAGTTGGAGGCTCCATGCCGCCCTCCAGAGGAGCAAAGACGTGTGGAGTGTGTCTGGCCTTTCCTTGGGAGTGTGGTGCCCTTCCCTCTTCCCCAGGCACAGGAGCAACTGCCCCTGAGCCAAGACCTCTCCAAGGGCTTTTCCCTCAGGCTGAAGCAGATTTCGCAGGAAGCGGGCCTAGAGAGCTTCCTTCGTGGATGCAGAGGCAGCAGAGCGGCCTGCGTGTGCAAAGCTGCATTTGGCAGAGAGGAGCTCGCTTTGGCACTGGGAGGCTGTGAGACCTGCTCCAAGCACCGGGATTGCTGGGTTGGGGCCTGCATCTGGCTGCCACTTGCTGAGCTTCCAAAGACTTTCCTAGCTCACAGCCTCGCTAGCCATGAAGGAGCAGGCTGAGGGAGTGTGTCAGACATGACTCAGCACTTTCCTGGGCTTGCCTGTGGTTTCGCCTTTCCACTCCAACTGGGCCCCGGGACTCCTTGCAGAGGAGGAGGAGCCCGGTTGTCTCCAAACTTCCTAGGGCTAGAGTAGAGCAGGGAGAACTCTGTCAGCTGGAAGGGAAGAGCAGAAGGGTAGATGGGGCAGAGGTTGCCTGGCCGCTCTGGTGAAGCAACGCCCAGGGAGAAACAGGCACCATGGGCCTCCAGGCAGGGGATGCGAGATCCCAGCCAGAGTGCTTCTGCGTCTCAGCCGAGAAGCTTCCTGAGAGTTTGAGGTTGCCTGCAGCTCTCCAGAGGAGCAAAGACATGTGGGGTGTGTTTGGCCTTTCCCTGGGAGGGTGGTGCCCTTGCGGCAGCCCCAGGCCCAGGAGCAACGGCCCCAGAGGAAAGACCGTTCCCACTGAGATTCGCTGAGGCTGAGAAGCAGATTTCAGAGGAAGCGGGAGGAGAGAGCTTCCTTCGCCAATGCAGAGGCAGCCTAGCGGCCTGCGTCTGCAAAGCTGGATTTGGCAGAGAGGCGTTCGCTTTGCCCCTGGGAGACGCTGAGATTGGCTCCAAGCACCGAGATTTCCGGGTGCGCGGCCTGCATCTCTCTTGCACTCTCCGAGCTTGAGAAGGCTTTCCTAGCTCCCAGCGTTGCTTCCCTGAAAGGAGCAGGCTGAGGAAGTGTGTCCGACGTGACTCAGCCCCTTCCTAGGCTTCCCCGTGCTATTGCCTTTCAGTGCAATCGAAGGCGCAGGACTCCTTGGAAAGGAGGCTGGGCTCGGTTGTCTCCCCACTTCAGAGGTCTAGAGCAGAGCACTGAGATGTCTGTCAGACGGAAGGGAAGCGCTGTTGTGCCCATGGTGAAGATGTTGCTTGGCCGCACTGTGGAAGCAACGCCCAGAGAGAAACAGGCACCGTGGGCCTCCAGGCAGGGGCTGCGGGATCACAGCCAGAATGCCCCTGCGTCTCCGCTGAGAAGCGACCTCCCAGTTGGAGGCTCCATGCCGCCCTCCAGAGGAGCAAAGACGTGTGGAGTGTGTCTGGCCTTTCCTTGGGAGTGTGGTGCCCTTCCCTCTTCCCCAGGCACAGGAGCAACTGCCCCTGAGCCAAGACCTCTCCAAGGGCTTTTCCCTCAGGCTGAAGCAGATTTCGCAGGAAGCGGGCCTCGAGAGCTTCCTTCGTGGATGCAGAGGCAGCAGAGCGGCCTGCGTGTGCATAGCTGCATTTGGCAGAGAGGAGCTCGCTTTGGCACTGGGAGGCTGTGAGACCTGCTCCAAGCACCGGGATTGCTGGGTTGGGGCCTGCATCTGGCTGCCACTTTCTGAGCTTCCAAAGACTTTCCTAGCTCACAGCCTCGCTAGCCATGAAGGAGCAGGCTGAGGGAGTGTGTCAGACATGACTCAGCACTTTCCTGGGCTTGCCTGTGGTTTCGCCTTTCCACTCCAACTGGGCCCCGGGACTCCTTGCAGAGGAGGAGGAGCCCGGTTGTCTCCAAACTTCCTAGGGCTAGAGTAGAGCAGGGAGAACTCTGTCAGCTGGAAGGGAAGAGCAGAAGGGTAGATGGGGCAGAGGTTGCCTGGCCGCTCTGGTGAAGCAACGCCCAGGGAGAAACAGGCACCATGGGCCTCCAGGCAGGGGATGCGAGATCCCAGCCAGAGTGCTTCTGCGTCTCAGCCGAGAAGCTTCCTGAGAGTTTGAGGTTGCCTGCAGCTCTCCAGAGGAGCAAAGACATGTGGGGTGTGTTTGGCCTTTCCCTGGGAGGGTGGTGCCCTTGCGGCAGCCCCAGGCCCAGGAGCAACGGCCCCAGAGGAAAGACCGTTCCCACTGAGATTCGCTGAGGCTGAGAAGCAGATTTCGCAGGAAGCGGGAGGAGAGAGCTTCCTTCGCCAATGCAGAGGCAGCCTAGCGGCCTGCGTCTGCACAGCTGGATTTGGCAGAGAGGCGTTCGCTTTGCCCCTGGGAGACGCTGAGATTGGCTCCAAGCACCGAGAGTTCCGGGTGCGGGGCCTGCATCTCTCTTGCACTCTCCGAGCTTGAGAAGGCTTTCCTAGCTCCCAGCGTTGCTTCCCTGAAATGAGCAGGCTGAGGAAGTGTGTCCGACGTGACTCAGCCCCTTCCTAGGCTTCCCCGTGCTATTGCCTTTCAGTGCAATCGAAGGCGCAGGACTCCTTGGAAAGGAGGCTGGGCTCGGTTGTCTCCCCACTTCAGAGGTCTAGAGCAGAGCACCGAGACGTCTGTCAGGCGGAAGGGAAGCGCTGTTGTGCCCATGGTGAAGATGTTGCTTGGCCGCACTGTGGAAGCAACGCCCAGAGAGAAACAGGCACCGTGGGCCTCCAGGCAGGGGCTGCGGGATCACAGCCAGAATGCCCCTGCGTCTCCGCTGAGAAGCGACCTCCCAGTTGGAGGCTCCATGCCGCCCTCCAGAGGAGCAAAGACGTGTGGAGTGTGTCTGGCCTTTCCTTGGGAGTGTGGTGCCCTTCCCTCTTCCCCAGGCACAGGAGCAACTGCCCCTGAGCCAAGACCTCTCCAAGGGCTTTTCCCTCAGGCTGAAGCAGATTTCGCAGGAAGCGGGCCTAGAGAGCTTCCTTCGTGGATGCAGAGGCAGCAGAGCGGCCTGCGTGTGCAAAGCTGCATTTGGCAGAGAGGAGCTCGCTTTGGCACTGGGAGGCTGTGAGACCTGCTCCAAGCACCGGGATTGCTGGGTTGGGGCCTGCATCTGGCTGCCACTTGCTGAGCTTCCAAAGACTTTCCTAGCTCACAGCCTCGCTAGCCATGAAGGAGCAGGCTGAGGGAGTGTGTCAGACATGACTCAGCACTTTCCTGGGCTTGCCTGTGGTTTCGCCTTTCCACTCCAACTGGGCCCCGGGACTCCTTGCAGAGGAGGAGGAGCCCGGTTGTCTCCAAACTTCCTAGGGCTAGAGTAGAGCAGGGAGAACTCTGTCAGCTGGAAGGGAAGAGCAGAAGGGTAGATGGGGCAGAGGTTGCCTGGCCGCTCTGGTGAAGCAACGCCCAGGGAGAAACAGGCACCATGGGCCTCCAGGCAGGGGATGCGAGATCCCAGCCAGAGTGCTTCTGCGTCTCAGCCGAGAAGCTTCCTGAGAGTTTGAGGTTGCCTGCAGCTCTCCAGAGGAGCAAAGACATGTGGGGTGTGTTTGGCCTTTCCCTGGGAGGGTGGTGCCCTTGCGGCAGCCCCAGGCCCAGGAGCAACGGCCCCAGAGGAAAGACCGTTCCCACTGAGATTCGCTGAGGCTGAGAAGCAGATTTCGCAGGAAGCGGGAGGAGAGAGCTTCCTTCGCCAATGCAGAGGCAGCCTAGCGGCCTGCGTCTGCACAGCTGGATTTGGCAGAGAGGCGTTCGCTTTGCCCCTGGGAGACGCTGAGATTGGCTCCAAGCACCGAGATTTCCGGGTGCGCGGCCTGCATCTCTCTTGCACTCTCCGAGCTTGAGAAGGCTTTCCTAGCTCCCAGCGTTGCTTCCCTGAAAGGAGCAGGCTGAGGAAGTGTGTCCGACGTGACTCAGCCCCTTCCTAGGCTTCCCCGTGCTATTGCCTTTCAGTGCAATCGAAGGCGCAGGACTCCTTGGAAAGGAGGCTGGGCTCGGTTGTCTCCCCACTTCAGAGGTCTAGAGCAGAGCACTGAGACGTCTGTCAGACGGAAGGGAAGCGCTGTTGTGCCCATGGTGAAGATGTTGCTTGGCCGCACTGTGGAAGCAACGCCCAGAGAGAAACAGGCACCGTGGGCCTCCAGGCAGGGGCTGCGGGATCACAGCCAGAATGCCCCTGCGTCTCCGCTGAGAAGCGACCTCCCAGTTGGAGGCTCCATGCCGCCCTCCAGAGGAGCAAAGACGTGTGGAGTGTGTCTGGCCTTTCTTTGGGAGTGTGGTGCCCTTCCCTCTTCCCCAGGCACAGGAGCAACTGCCCCTGAGCCAAGACCTCTCCAAGGGCTTTTCCCTCAGGCTGAAGCAGATTTCGCAGGAAGCGGGCCTAGAGAGCTTCCTTCGTGGATGCAGAGGCAGCAGAGCGGCCTGCGTGTGCAAAGCTGCATTTGGCAGAGAGGAGCTCGCTTTGGCACTGGGAGGCTGTGAGACCTGCTCCAAGCACCGGGATTGCTGGGTTGGGGCCTGCATCTGGCTGCCACTTGCTGAGCTTCCAAAGACTTTCCTAGCTCACAGCCTCGCTAGCCATGAAGGAGCAGGCTGAGGGAGTGTGTCAGACATGACTCAGCACTTTCCTGGGCTTGCCTGTGGTTTCGCCTTTCCACTCCAACTGGGCCCCGGGACTCCTTGCAGAGGAGGAGGAGCCCGGTTGTCTCCAAACTTCCTAGGGCTAGAGTAGAGCAGGGAGAACTCTGTCAGCTGGAAGGGAAGAGCAGAAGGGTAGATGGGGCAGAGGTTGCCTGGCCGCTCTGGTGAAGCAACGCCCAGGGAGAAACAGGCACCATGGGCCTCCAGGCAGGGGATGCGAGATCCCAGCCAGAGTGCTTCTGCGTCTCAGCCGAGAAGCTTCCTGAGAGTTTGAGGTTGCCTGCAGCTCTCCAGAGGAGCAAAGACATGTGGGGTGTGTTTGGCCTTTCCCTGGGAGGGTGGTGCCCTTGCGGCAGCCCCAGGCCCAGGAGCAACGGCCCCAGAGGAAAGACCGTTCCCACTGAGATTCGCTGAGGCTGAGAAGCAGATTTCACAGGAAGCGGGAGGAGAGAGCTTCCTTCGCCAATGCAGAGGCAGCCTAGCGGCCTGCGTCTGCACAGCTGGATTTGGCAGAGAGGCGTTCGCTTTGCCCCTGGGAGACGCTGAGATTGGCTCCAAGCACCGAGATTTCCGGGTGCGCGGCCTGCATCTCTCTTGCACTCTCCGAGCTTGAGAAGGCTTTCCTAGCTCCCAGCGTTGCTTCCCTGAAAGGAGCAGGCTGAGGAAGTGTGTCCGACGTGACTCAGCCCCTTCCTAGTCTTCCCCGTGCTATTGCCTTTCAGTGCAATCGAAGGCGCAGGACTCCTTGGAAAGGAGGCTGGGCTCGGTTGTCTCCCCACTTCAGAGGTCTAGAGCAGAGCACTGAGACGTCTGTCAGATGGAAGGGAAGCGCTGTTGTGCCCATGGTGAAGATGTTGCTTGGCCGCACTGTGGAAGCAACGCCCAGAGAGAAACAGGCACCGTGGGCCTCCAGGCAGGGGCTGCGGGATCACAGCCAGAATGCCCCTGCGTCTCCGCTGAGAAGCGACCTCCCAGTTGGAGGCTCCATGCCGCCCTCTAGAGGAGCAAAGATGTGTGGAGTGTGTCTGGCCTTTCCTTGGGAGTGTGGTGCCCTTCCCTCTTCCCCAGGCACAGGAGCAACTGCCCCTGAGCAAAGACCTCTCCAAGGGCTTTTCCCTCAGGCTGAAGCAGATTTCGCAGGAAGCGGGCCTAGAGAGCTTCCTTCGTGGATGCAGAGGAAGCAGAGCGGCCTGCGTGTGCACAGCTGCATTTGGCAGAGAGGAGCTCGCTTTGGCACTGGGAGGCTGTGAGACCTGCTCCAAGCACCGGGATTGCTGGGTTGGGGCCTGCATCTGGCTGCCACTTGCTGAGCTTCCAAAGACTTTCCTAGCTCACAGCCTCGCTAGCCATGAAGGAGCAGGCTGAGGGAGTGTGTCAGACATGACTCAGCACTTTCCTGGGCTTGCCTGTGGTTTCGCCTTTCCACTCCAACTGGGCCCCGGGACTCCTTGCAGAGGAGGAGGAGCCCGGTTGTCTCCAAACTTCCTAGGGCTAGAGTAGAGCAGGGAGAACTCTGTCAGCTGGAAGGGAAGAGCAGAAGGGTAGATGGGGCAGAGGTTGCCTGGCCGCTCTGGTGAAGCAACGCCCAGGGAGAAACAGGCACCATGGGCCTCCAGGCAGGGGATGCGAGATCCCAGCCAGAGTGCTTCTGCGTCTCAGCCGAGAAGCTTCCTGAGAGTTTGAGGTTGCCTGCAGCTCTCCAGAGGAGCAAAGACATGTGGGGTGTGTTTGGCCTTTCCCTGGGAGGGTGGTGCCCTTGCGGCAGCCCCAGGCCCAGGAGCAACGGCCCCAGAGGAAAGACCGTTCCCACTGAGATTCGCTGAGGCTGAGAAGCAGATTTCGCAGGAAGCGGGAGGAGAGAGCTTCCTTCGCCAATGCAGAGGCAGCCTAGCGGCCTGCGTCTGCACAGCTGGATTTGGCAGAGAGGCGTTCGCTTTGCCCCTGGGAGACGCTGAGATTGGCTCCAAGCACCGAGATTTCCGGGTGCGCGGCCTGCATCTCTCTTGCACTCTCCGAGCTTGAGAAGGCTTTCCTAGCTCCCAGCGTTGCTTCCCTGAAAGGAGCAGGCTGAGGAAGTGTGTCCGACGTGACTCAGCCCCTTCCTAGGCTTCCCCGTGCTATTGCCTTTCAGTGCAATCGAAGGCGCAGGACTCCTTGGAAAGGAGGCTGGGCTCGGTTGTCTCCCCACTTCAGAGGTCTAGAGCAGAGCACTGAGACGTCTGTCAGACGGAAGGGAAGCGCTGTTGTGCCCATGGTGAAGATGTTGCTTGGCCGCACTGTGGAAGCAACGCCCAGAGAGAAACAGGCACCGTGGGCCTCCAGGCAGGGGCTGCGGGATCACAGCCAGAATGCCCCTGCGTCTCCGCTGAGAAGCGACCTCCCAGTTGGAGGCTCCATGCCGCCCTCCAGAGGAGCAAAGACGTGTGGAGTGTGTCTGGCCTTTCCTTGGGAGTGTGGTGCCCTTCCCTCTTCCCCATGCACAGGAGCAACTGCCCCTGAGCCAAGACCTCTCCAAGGGCTTTTCCCTCAGGCTGAAGCAGATTTCGCAGGAAGCGGGCCTAGAGAGCTTCCTTCGTGGATGCAGAGGCAGCAGAGCGGCCTGCGTGTGCAAAGCTGCATTTGGCAGAGAGGAGCTCGCTTTGGCACTGGGAGGCTGTGAGACCTGCTCCAAGCACCGGGATTGCTGGGTTGGGGCCTGCATCTGGCTGCCACTTGCTGAGCTTCCAAAGACTTTCCTAGCTCACAGCCTCGCTAGCCATGAAGGAGCAGGCTGAGGGAGTGTGTCAGACATGACTCAGCACTTTCCTGGGCTTGCCTGTGGTTTCGCCTTTCCACTCCAACTGGGCCCCGGGACTCCTTGCAGAGGAGGAGGAGCCCGGTTGTCTCCAAACTTCCTAGGGCTAGAGTAGAGCAGGGAGAACTCTGTCAGCTGGAAGGGAAGAGCAGAAAGGTAGATGGGGCAGAGGTTGCCTGGCCGCTCTGGTGAAGCAACGCCCAGGGAGAAACAGGCACCATGGGCCTCCAGGCAGGGGATGCGAGATCCCAGCCAGAGTGCTTCTGCGTCTCAGCCGAGAAGCTTCCTGAGAGTTTGAGGTTGCCTGCAGCTCTCCAGAGGAGCAAAGACATGTGGGGTGTGTTTGGCCTTTCCCTGGGAGGGTGGTGCCCTTGCGGCAGCCCCAGGCCCAGGAGCAACGGCCCCAGAGGAAAGACCGTTCCCACTGAGATTCGCTGAGGCTGAGAAGCAGATTTCGCAGGAAGCGGGAGGAGAGAGCTTCCTTCGCCAATGCAGAGGCAGCCTAGCGGCCTGCGTCTGCACAGCTGGATTTGGCAGAGAGGCGTTCGCTTTGCCCCTGGGAGACGCTGAGATTGGCTCCAAGCACCGAGATTTCCGGGTGCGCGGCCTGCATCTCTCTTGCACTCTCCGAGCTTGAGAAGGCTTTCCTAGCTCCCAGCGTTGCTTCCCTGAAAGGAGCAGGCTGAGGAAGTGTGTCCGACGTGACTCAGCCCCTTCCTAGGCTTCCCCGTGCTATTGCCTTTCAGTGCAATCGAAGGCGCAGGACTCCTTGGAAAGGAGGCTGGGCTCGGTTGTCTCCCCACTTCAGAGGTCTAGAGCAGAGCACTGAGACGTCTGTCAGACGGAAGGGAAGCGCTGTTGTGCCCATGGTGAAGATGTTGCTTGGCCGCACTGTGGAAGCAACGCCCAGAGAGAAACAGGCACCGTGGGCCTCCAGGCAGGGGCTGCGGGATCACAGCCAGAATGCCCCTGCGTCTCCGCTGAGAAGCGACCTCCCAGTTGGAGGCTCCATGCCGCCCTCCAGAGGAGCAAAGACGTGTGGAGTGTGTCTGGCCTTTCCTTGGGAGTGTGGTGCCCTTCCCTCTTCCCCAGGCACAGGAGCAACTGCCCCTGAGCCAAGACCTCTCCAAGGGCTTTTCCCTCAGGCTGAAGCAGATTTCGCAGGAAGCGGGCCTAGAGAGCTTCCTTCGTGGATGCAGAGGAAGCAGAGCGGCCTGCGTGTGCACAGCTGCATTTGGCAGAGAGGAGCTCGCTTTGGCACTGGGAGGCTGTGAGACCTGCTCCAAGCACCGGGATTGCTGGGTTGGGGCCTGCATCTGGCTGCCACTTGCTGAGCTTCCAAAGACTTTCCTAGCTCACAGCCTCGCTAGCCATGAAGGAGCAGGCTGAGGGAGTGTGTCAGACATGACTCAGCACTTTCCTGGGCTTGCCTGTGGTTTCGCCTTTCCACTCCAACTGGGCCCCGGGACTCCTTGCAGAGGAGGAGGAGCCCGGTTGTCTCCAAACTTCCTAGGGCTAGAGTAGAGCAGGGAGAACTCTGTCAGCTGGAAGGGAAGAGCAGAAGGGTAGATGGGGCAGAGGTTGCCTGGCCGCTCTGGTGAAGCAACGCCCAGGGAGAAACAGGCACCATGGGCCTCCAGGCAGGGGATGCGAGATCCCAGCCAGAGTGCTTCTGCGTCTCAGCCGAGAAGCTTCCTGAGAGTTTGAGGTTGCCTGCAGCTCTCCAGAGGAGCAAAGACATGTGGGGTGTGTTTGGCCTTTCCCTGGGAGGGTGGTGCCCTTGCGGCAGCCCCAGGCCCAGGAGCAACGGCCCCAGAGGAAAGACCGTTCCCACTGAGATTCGCTGAGGCTGAGAAGCAGATTTCGCAGGAAGCGGGAGGAGAGAGCTTCCTTCGCCAATGCAGAGGCAGCCTAGCGGCCTGCGTCTGCACAGCTGGATTTGGCAGAGAGGCGTTCGCTTTGCCCCTGGGAGACGCTGAGATTGGCTCCAAGCACCGAGATTTCCGGGTGCGCGGCCTGCATCTCTCTTGCACTCTCCGAGCTTGAGAAGGCTTTCCTAGCTCCCAGCGTTGCTTCCCTGAAAGGAGCAGGCTGAGGAAGTGTGTCCGACGTGACTCAGCCCCTTCCTAGGCTTCCCCGTGCTATTGCCTTTCAGTGCAATCGAAGGCGCAGGACTCCTTGGAAAGGAGGCTGGGCTCGGTTGTCTCCCCACTTCAGAGGTCTAGAGCAGAGCACTGAGACGTCTGTCAGACGGAAGGGAAGCGCTGTTGTGCCCATGGTGAAGATGTTGCTTGGCCGCACTGTGGAAGCAACGCCCAGAGAGAAACAGGCACCGTGGGCCTCCAGGCAGGGGCTGCGGGATCACAGCCAGAATGCCCCTGCGTCTCCGCTGAGAAGCGACCTCCCAGTTGGAGGCTCCATGCCGCCCTCCAGAGGAGCAAAGACGTGTGGAGTGTGTCTGGCCTTTCCTTGGGAGTGTGGTGCCCTTCCCTCTTCCCCAGGCACAGGAGCAACTGCCCCTGAGCCAAGACCTCTCCAAGGGCTTTTCCCTCAGGCTGAAGCAGATTTCGCAGGAAGCGGGCCTAGAGAGCTTCCTTCGTGGATGCAGAGGCAGCAGAGCGGCCTGCGTGTGCAAAGCTGCATTTGGCAGAGAGGAGCTCGCTTTGGCACTGGGAGGCTGTGAGACCTGCTCCAAGCACCGGGATTGCTGGGTTGGGGCCTGCATCTGGCTGCCACTTGCTGAGCTTCCAAAGACTTTCCTAGCTCACAGCCTCGCTAGCCATGAAGGAGCAGGCTGAGGGAGTGTGTCAGACATGACTCAGCACTTTCCTGGGCTTGCCTGTGGTTTCGCCTTTCCACTCCAACTGGGCCCCGGGACTCCTTGCAGAGGAGGAGGAGCCCGGTTGTCTCCAAACTTCCTAGGGCTAGAGTAGAGCAGGAGAACTCTGTCAGCTGGAAGGGAAGAGCAGAAAGGTAGATGGGGCAGAGGTTGCCTGGCCGCTCTGGTGAAGCAACGCCCAGGGAGAAACAGGCACCATGGGCCTCCAGGCAGGGGATGCGAGATCCCAGCCAGAGTGCTTCTGCGTCTCAGCCGAGAAGCTTCCTGAGAGTTTGAGGTTGCCTGCAGCTCTCCAGAGGAGCAAAGACATGTGGGGTGTGTTTGGCCTTTCCCTGGGAGGGTGGTGCCCTTGCGGCAGCCCCAGGCCCAGGAGCAACGGCCCCAGAGGAAAGACCGTTCCCACTGAGATTCGCTGAGGCTGAGAAGCAGATTTCGCAGGAAGCGGGAGGAGAGAGCTTCCTTCGCCAATGCAGAGGCAGCCTAGCGGCCTGCGTCTGCACAGCTGGATTTGGCAGAGAGGCGTTCGCTTTGCCCCTGGGAGACGCTGAGATTGGCTCCAAGCACCGAGATTTCCGGGTGCGCGGCCTGCATCTCTCTTGCACTCTCCGAGCTTGAGAAGGCTTTCCTAGCTCCCAGCGTTGCTTCCCTGAAAGGAGCAGGCTGAGGAAGTGTGTCCGACGTGACTCAGCCCCTTCCTAGGCTTCCCCGTGCTATTGCCTTTCAGTGCAATCGAAGGCGCAGGACTCCTTGGAAAGGAGGCTGGGCTCGGTTGTCTCCCCACTTCAGAGGTCTAGAGCAGAGCACTGAGACGTCTGTCAGACGGAAGGGAAGCGCTGTTGTGCCCATGGTGAAGATGTTGCTTGGCCGCACTGTGGAAGCAACGCCCAGAGAGAAACAGGCACCGTGGGCCTCCAGGCAGGGGCTGCGGGATCACAGCCAGAATGCCCCTGCGTCTCCGCTGAGAAGCGACCTCCCAGTTGGAGGCTCCATGCCGCCCTCCAGAGGAGCAAAGACGTGTGGAGTGTGTCTGGCCTTTCCTTGGGAGTGTGGTGCCCTTCCCTCTTCCCCAGGCACAGGAGCAACTGCCCCTGAGCCAAGACCTCTCCAAGGGCTTTTCCCTCAGGCTGAAGCAGATTTCGCAGGAAGCGGGCCTAGAGAGCTTCCTTCGTGGATGCAGAGGCAGCAGAGCGGCCTGCGTGTGCAAAGCTGCATTTGGCAGAGAGGAGCTCGCTTTGGCACTGGGAGGCTGTGAGACCTGCTCCAAGCACCGGGATTGCTGGGTTGGGGCCTGCATCTGGCTGCCACTTGCTGAGCTTCCAAAGACTTTCCTAGCTCACAGCCTCGCTAGCCATGAAGGAGCAGGCTGAGGGAGTGTGTCAGACATGACTCAGCACTTTCCTGGGCTTGCCTGTGGTTTCGCCTTTCCACTCCAACTGGGCCCCGGGACTCCTTGCAGAGGAGGAGGAGCCCGGTTGTCTCCAAACTTCCTAGGGCTAGAGTAGAGCAGGGAGAACTCTGTCAGCTGGAAGGGAAGAGCAGAAAGGTAGATGGGGCAGAGGTTGCCTGGCCGCTCTGGTGAAGCAACGCCCAGGGAGAAACAGGCACCATGGGCCTCCAGGCAGGGGATGCGAGATCCCAGCCAGAGTGCTTCTGCGTCTCAGCCGAGAAGCTTCCTGAGAGTTTGAGGTTGCCTGCAGCTCTCCAGAGGAGCAAAGACATGTGGGGTGTGTTTGGCCTTTCCCTGGGAGGGTGGTGCCCTTGCGGCAGCCCCAGGCCCAGGAGCAACGGCCCCAGAGGAAAGACCGTTCCCACTGAGATTCGCTGAGGCTGAGAAGCAGATTTCGCAGGAAGCGGGAGGAGAGAGCTTCCTTCGCCAATGCAGAGGCAGCCTAGCGGCCTGCGTCTGCACAGCTGGATTTGGCAGAGAGGCGTTCGCTTTGCCCCTGGGAGACGCTGAGATTGGCTCCAAGCACCGAGATTTCCGGGTGCGCGGCCTGCATCTCTCTTGCACTCTCCGAGCTTGAGAAGGCTTTCCTAGCTCCCAGCGTTGCTTCCCTGAAAGGAGCAGGCTGAGGAAGTGTGTCCGACGTGACTCAGCCCCTTCCTAGGCTTCCCCGTGCTATTGCCTTTCAGTGCAATGGAAGGCGCAGGACTCCTTGGAAAGGAGGCTGGGCTCGGTTGTCTCCCCACTTCAGAGGTCTAGAGCAGAGCACTGAGACGTCTGTCAGACGGAAGGGAAGCGCTGTTGTGCCCATGGTGAAGATGTTGCTTGGCCGCACTGTGGAAGCAACGCCCAGAGAGAAACAGGCACCGTGGGCCTCCAGGCAGGGGCTGCGGGATCACAGCCAGAATGCCCCTGCGTCTCCGCTGAGAAGCGACCTCCCAGTTGGAGGCTCCATGCCGCCCTCCAGAGGAGCAAAGACGTGTGGAGTGTGTCTGGCCTTTCCTTGGGAGTGTGGTGCCCTTCCCTCTTCCCCAGGCACAGGAGCAACTGCCCCTGAGCCAAGACCTCTCCAAGGGCTTTTCCCTCAGGCTGAAGCAGATTTCGCAGGAAGCGGGCCTAGAGAGCTTCCTTCGTGGATGCAGAGGCAGCAGAGCGGCCTGCGTGTGCAAAGCTGCATTTGGCAGAGAGGAGCTCGCTTTGGCACTGGGAGGCTGTGAGACCTGCTCCAAGCACCGGGATTGCTGGGTTGGGGCCTGCATCTGGCTGCCACTTGCTGAGCTTCCAAAGACTTTCCTAGCTCACAGCCTCGCTAGCCATGAAGGAGCAGGCTGAGGGAGTGTGTCAGACATGACTCAGCACTTTCCTGGGCTTGCCTGTGGTTTCGCCTTTCCACTCCAACTGGGCCCCGGGACTCCTTGCAGAGGAGGAGGAGCCCGGTTGTCTCCAAACTTCCTAGGGCTAGAGTAGAGCAGGGAGAACTCTGTCAGCTGGAAGGGAAGAGCAGAAGGGTAGATGGGGCAGAGGTTGCCTGGCCGCTCTGGTGAAGCAACGCCCAGGGAGAAACAGGCACCATGGGCCTCCAGGCAGGGGATGCGAGATCCCAGCCAGAGTGCTTCTGCGTCTCAGCCGAGAAGCTTCCTGAGAGTTTGAGGTTGCCTGTAGCTCTCCAGAGGAGCAAAGACATGTGGGGTGTGTTTGGCCTTTCCCTGGGAGGGTGGTGCCCTTGCGGCAGCCCCAGGCCCAGGAGCAACGGCCCCAGAGGAAAGACCGTTCCCACTGAGATTCGCTGAGGCTGAGAAGCAGATTTCGCAGGAAGCGGGAGGAGAGAGCTTCCTTCGCCAATGCAGAGGCAGCCTAGCGGCCTGCGTCTGCACAGCTGGATTTGGCAGAGAGGCGTTCGCTTTGCCCCTGGGAGACGCTGAGATTGGCTCCAAGCACCGAGAGTTCCGGGTGCGCGGCCTGCATCTCTCTTGCACTCTCCGAGCTTGAGAAGGCTTTCCTAGCTCCCAGCGTTGCTTCCCTGAAAGGAGCAGGCTGAGGAAGTGTGTCCGACGTGACTCAGCCCCTTCCTAGGCTTCCCCGTGCTATTGCCTTTCAGTGCAATCGAAGGCGCAGGACTCCTTGGAAAGGAGGCTGGGCTCGGTTGTCTCCCCACTTCAGAGGTCTAGAGCAGAGCACTGAGACGTCTGTCAGACGGAAGGGAAGCGCTGTTGTGCCCATGGTGAAGATGTTGCTTGGCCGCACTGTGGAAGCAACGCCCAGAGAGAAACAGGCACCGTGGGCCTCCAGGCAGGGGCTGCGGGATCACAGCCAGAATGCCCCTGCGTCTCCGCTGAGAAGCGACCTCCCAGTTGGAGGCTCCATGCCGCCCTCCAGAGGAGCAAAGACGTGTGGAGTGTGTCTGGCCTTTCCTTGGGAGTGTGGTGCCCTTCCCTCTTCCCCAGGCACAGGAGCAACTGCCCCTGAGCCAAGACCTCTCCAAGGGCTTTTCCCTCAGGCTGAAGCAGATTTCGCAGGAAGCGGGCCTAGAGAGCTTCCTTCGTGGATGCAGAGGCAGCAGAGCGGCCTGCGTGTGCAAAGCTGCATTTGGCAGAGAGGAGCTCGCTTTGGCACTGGGAGGCTGTGAGACCTGCTCCAAGCACCGGGATTGCTGGGTTGGGGCCTGCATCTGGCTGCCACTTGCTGAGCTTCCAAAGACTTTCCTAGCTCACAGCCTCGCTAGCCATGAAGGAGCAGGCTGAGGGAGTGTGTCAGACATGACTCAGCACTTTCCTGGGCTTGCCTGTGGTTTCGCCTTTCCACTCCAACTGGGCCCCGGGACTCCTTGCAGAGGAGGAGGAGCCCGGTTGTCTCCAAACTTCCTAGGGCTAGAGTAGAGCAGGGAGAACTCTGTCAGCTGGAAGGGAAGAGCAGAAAGGTAGATGGGGCAGAGGTTGCCTGGCCGCTCTGGTGAAGCAACGCCCAGGGAGAAACAGGCACCATGGGCCTCCAGGCAGGGGATGCGAGATCCCAGCCAGAGTGCTTCTGCGTCTCAGCCGAGAAGCTTCCTGAGAGTTTGAGGTTGCCTGCAGCTCTCCAGAGGAGCAAAGACATGTGGGGTGTGTTTGGCCTTTCCCTGGGAGGGTGGTGCCCTTGCGGCAGCCCCAGGCCCAGGAGCAACGGCCCCAGAGGAAAGACCGTTCCCACTGAGATTCGCTGAGGCTGAGAAGCAGATTTCGCAGGAAGCGGGAGGAGAGAGCTTCCTTCGCCAATGCAGAGGCAGCCTAGCGGCCTGCGTCTGCACAGCTGGATTTGGCAGAGAGGCGTTCGCTTTGCCCCTGGGAGACGCTGAGATTGGCTCCAAGCACCGAGATTTCCGGGTGCGCGGCCTGCATCTCTCTTGCACTCTCCGAGCTTGAGAAGGCTTTCCTAGCTCCCAGCGTTGCTTCCCTGAAAGGAGCAGGCTGAGGAAGTGTGTCCGACGTGACTCAGCCCCTTCCTAGGCTTCCCCGTGCTATTGCCTTTCAGTGCAATCGAAGGCGCAGGACTCCTTGGAAAGGAGGCTGGGCTCGGTTGTCTCCCCACTTCAGAGGTCTAGAGCAGAGCACTGAGACGTCTGTCAGACGGAAGGGAAGCGCTGTTGTGCCCATGGTGAAGATGTTGCTTGGCCGCACTGTGGAAGCAACGCCCAGAGAGAAACAGGCACCGTGGGCCTCCAGGCAGGGGCTGCGGGATCACAGCCAGAATGCCCCTGCGTCTCCGCTGAGAAGCGACCTCCCAGTTGGAGGCTCCATGCCGCCCTCCAGAGGAGCAAAGACGTGTGGAGTGTGTCTGGCCTTTCCTTGGGAGTGTGGTGCCCTTCCCTCTTCCCCAGGCACAGGAGCAACTGCCCCTGAGCCAAGACCTCTCCAAGGGCTTTTCCCTCAGGCTGAAGCAGATTTCGCAGGAAGCGGGCCTAGAGAGCTTCCTTCGTGGATGCAGAGGCAGCAGAGCGGCCTGCGTGTGCAAAGCTGCATTTGGCAGAGAGGAGCTCGCTTTGGCACTGGGAGGCTGTGAGACCTGCTCCAAGCACCGGGATTGCTGGGTTGGGGCCTGCATCTGGCTGCCACTTGCTGAGCTTCCAAAGACTTTCCTAGCTCACAGCCTCGCTAGCCATGAAGGAGCAGGCTGAGGGAGTGTGTCAGACATGACTCAGCACTTTCCTGGGCTTGCCTGTGGTTTCGCCTTTCCACTCCAACTGGGCCCCGGGACTCCTTGCAGAGGAGGAGGAGCCCGGTTGTCTCCAAACTTCCTAGGGCTAGAGTAGAGCAGGGAGAACTCTGTCAGCTGGAAGGGAAGAGCAGAAGGGTAGATGGGGCAGAGGTTGCCTGGCCGCTCTGGTGAAGCAACGCCCAGGGAGAAACAGGCACCATGGGCCTCCAGGCAGGGGATGCGAGATCCCAGCCAGAGTGCTTCTGCGTCTCAGCCGAGAAGCTTCCTGAGAGTTTGAGGTTGCCTGCAGCTCTCCAGAGGAGCAAAGACATGTGGGGTGTGTTTGGCCTTTCCCTGGGAGGGTGGTGCCCTTGCGGCAGCCCCAGGCCCAGGAGCAACGGCCCCAGAGGAAAGACCGTTCCCACTGAGATTCGCTGAGGCTGAGAAGCAGATTTCGCAGGAAGCGGGAGGAGAGAGCTTCCTTCGCCAATGCAGAGGCAGCCTAGCGGCCTGCGTCTGCACAGCTGGATTTGGCAGAGAGGCGTTCGCTTTGCCCCTGGGAGACGCTGAGATTGGCTCCAAGCACCGAGATTTCCGGGTGCGCGGCCTGCATCTCTCTTGCACTCTCCGAGCTTGAGAAGGCTTTCCTAGCTCCCAGCGTTGCTTCCCTGAAAGGAGCAGGCTGAGGAAGTGTGTCCGACGTGACTCAGCCCCTTCCTAGGCTTCCCCGTGCTATTGCCTTTCAGTGCAATCGAAGGCGCAGGACTCCTTGGAAAGGAGGCTGGGCTCGGTTGTCTCCCCACTTCAGAGGTCTAGAGCAGAGCACTGAGACGTCTGTCAGACGGAAGGGAAGCGCTGTTGTGCCCATGGTGAAGATGTTGCTTGGCCGCACTGTGGAAGCAACGCCCAGAGAGAAACAGGCACCGTGGGCCTCCAGGCAGGGGCTGCGGGATCACAGCCAGAATGCCCCTGCGTCTCCGCTGAGAAGCGACCTCCCAGTTGGAGGCTCCATGCCGCCCTCCAGAGGAGCAAAGACGTGTGGAGTGTGTCTGGCCTTTCCTTGGGAGTGTGGTGCCCTTCCCTCTTCCCCAGGCACAGGAGCAACTGCCCCTGAGCCAAGACCTCTCCAAGGGCTTTTCCCTCAGGCTGAAGCAGATTTCGCAGGAAGCGGGCCTAGAGAGCTTCCTTCGTGGATGCAGAGGCAGCAGAGCGGCCTGCGTGTGCAAAGCTGCATTTGGCAGAGAGGAGCTCGCTTTGGCACTGGGAGGCTGTGAGACCTGCTCCAAGCACCGGGATTGCTGGGTTGGGGCCTGCATCTGGCTGCCACTTGCTGAGCTTCCAAAGACTTTCCTAGCTCACAGCCTCGCTAGCCATGAAGGAGCAGGCTGAGGGAGTGTGTCAGACATGACTCAGCACTTTCCTGGGCTTGCCTGTGGTTTCGCCTTTCCACTCCAACTGGGCCCCGGGACTCCTTGCAGAGGAGGAGGAGCCCGGTTGTCTCCAAACTTCCTAGGGCTAGAGTAGAGCAGGGAGAACTCTGTCAGCTGGAAGGGAAGAGCAGAAGGGTAGATGGGGCAGAGGTTGCCTGGCCGCTCTGGTGAAGCAACGCCCAGGGAGAAACAGGCACCATGGGCCTCCAGGCAGGGGATGCGAGATCCCAGCCAGAGTGCTTCTGCGTCTCAGCCCAGAAGCTTCCTGAGAGTTTGAGGTTGCCTGCAGCTCTCCAGAGGAGCAAAGACATGTGGGGTGTGTTTGGCCTTTCCCTGGGAGGGTGGTGCCCTTGCGGCAGCCCCAGGCCCAGGAGCAACGGCCCCAGAGGAAAGACCGTTCCCACTGAGATTCGCTGAGGCTGAGAAGCAGATTTCGCAGGAAGCGGGAGGAGAGAGCTTCCTTCGCCAATGCAGAGGCAGCCTAGCGGCCTGCGTCTGCACAGCTGGATTTGGCAGAGAGGCGTTCGCTTTGCCCCTGGGAGACGCTGAGATTGGCTCCAAGCACCGAGAGTTCCGGGTGCGCGGCCTGCATCTCTCTTGCACTCTCCGAGCTTGAGAAGGCTTTCCTAGCTCCCAGCGTTGCTTCCCTGAAAGGAGCAGGCTGAGGAAGTGTGTCCGACGTGACTCAGCCCCTTCCTAGGCTTCCCCGTGCTATTGCCTTTCAGTGCAATCGAAGGCGCAGGACTCCTTGGAAAGGAGGCTGGGCTCGGTTGTCTCCCCACTTCAGAGGTCTAGAGCAGAGCACTGAGACGTCTGTCAGGCGGAAGGGAAGCGCTGTTGTGCCCATGGTGAAGATGTTGCTTGGCCGCACTGTGGAAGCAACGCCCAGAGAGAAACAGGCACCGTGGGCCTCCAGGCAGGGGCTGCGGGATCACAGCCAGAATGCCCCTGCGTCTCCGCTGAGAAGCGACCTCCCAGTTGGAGGCTCCATGCCGCCCTCCAGAGGAGCAAAGACGTGTGGAGTGTGTCTGGCCTTTCCTTGGGAGTGTGGTGCCCTTCCCTCTTCCCCAGGCACAGGAGCAACTGCCCCTGAGCCAAGACCTCTCCAAGGGCTTTTCCCTCAGGCTGAAGCAGATTTCGCAGGAAGCGGGCCTAGAGAGCTTCCTTCGTGGATGCAGAGGCAGCAGAGCGGCCTGCGTGTGCAAAGCTGCATTTGGCAGAGAGGAGCTCGCTTTGGCACTGGGAGGCTGTGAGACCTGCTCCAAGCACCGGGATTGCTGGGTTGGGGCCTGCATCTGGCTGCCACTTGCTGAGCTTCCAAAGACTTTCCTAGCTCACAGCCTCGCTAGCCATGAAGGAGCAGGCTGAGGGAGTGTGTCAGACATGACTCAGCACTTTCCTGGGCTTGCCTGTGGTTTCGCCTTTCCACTCCAACTGGGCCCCGGGACTCCTTGCAGAGGAGGAGGAGCCCGGTTGTCTCCAAACTTCCTAGGGCTAGAGTAGAGCAGGGAGAACTCTGTCAGCTGGAAGGGAAGAGCAGAAGGGTAGATGGGGCAGAGGTTGCCTGGCCGCTCTGGTGAAGCAACGCCCAGGGAGAAACAGGCACCATGGCCCTCCAGGCAGGGGATGCGAGATCCCAGCCAGAGTGCTTCTGCGTCTCAGCCGAGAAGCTTCCTGAGAGTTTGAGGTTGCCTGCAGCTCTCCAGAGGAGCAAAGACATGTGGGGTGTGTTTGGCCTTTCCCTGGGAGGGTGGTGCCCTTGCGGCAGCCCCAGGCCCAGGAGCAACGGCCCCAGAGGAAAGACCGTTCCCACTGAGATTCGCTGAGGCTGAGAAGCAGATTTCGCAGGAAGCGGGAGGAGAGAGCTTCCTTCGCCAATGCAGAGGCAGCCTAGCGGCCTGCGTCTGCACAGCTGGATTTGGCAGAGAGGCGTTCGCTTTGCCCCTGGGAGACGCTGAGATTGGCTCCAAGCACCGAGAGTTCCGGGTGCGCGGCCTGCATCTCTCTTGCACTCTCCGAGCTTGAGAAGGCTTTCCTAGCTCCCAGCGTTGCTTCCCTGAAAGGAGCAGGCTGAGGAAGTGTGTCCGACGTGACTCAGCCCCTTCCTAGGCTTCCCCGTGCTATTGCCTTTCAGTGCAATCGAAGGCGCAGGACTCCTTGGAAAGGAGGCTGGGCTCGGTTGTCTCCCCACTTCAGAGGTCTAGAGCAGAGCACTGAGACGTCTGTCAGACGGAAGGGAAGCGCTGTTGTGCCCATGGTGAAGATGTTGCTTGGCCGCACTGTGGAAGCAACGCCCAGAGAGAAACAGGCACCGTCGGCCTCCAGGCAGGGGCTGCGGGATCACAGCCAGAATGCCCCTGCGTCTCCGCTGAGAAGCGACCTCCCAGTTGGAGGCTCCATGCCGCCCTCCAGAGGAGCAAAGACGTGTGGAGTGTGTCTGGCCTTTCCTTGGGAGTGTGGTGCCCTTCCCTCTTCCCCAGGCACAGGAGCAACTGCCCCTGAGCCAAGACCTCTCCAAGGGCTTTTCCCTCAGGCTGAAGCAGATTTCGCAGGAAGCGGGCCTAGAGAGCTTCCTTCGTGGATGCAGAGGCAGCAGAGCGGCCTGCGTGTGCAAAGCTGCATTTGGCAGAGAGGAGCTCGCTTTGGCACTGGGAGGCTGTGAGACCTGCTCCAAGCACCGGGATTGCTGGGTTGGGGCCTGCATCTCGCTGCCACTTGCTGAGCTTCCAAAGACTTTCCTAGCTCACAGCCTCGCTAGCCATGAAGGAGCAGGCTGAGGGAGTGTGTCAGACATGACTCAGCACTTTCCTGGGCTTGCCTGTGGTTTCGCCTTTCCACTCCAACTGGGCCCCGGGACTCCTTGCAGAGGAGGAGGAGCCCGGTTGTCTCCAAACTTCCTAGGGCTAGAGTAGAGCAGGGAGAACTCTGTCAGCTGGAACGGAAGAGCAGAAGGGTAGATGGGGCAGAGGTTGCCTGGCCGCTCTGGTGAAGCAACGCCCAGGGAGAAACAGGCACCATGGGCCTCCAGGCAGGGGATGCGAGATCCCAGCCAGAGTGCTTCTGCGTCTCAGCCGAGAAGCTTCCTGAGAGTTTGAGGTTGCCTGCAGCTCTCCAGAGGAGCAAAGACATGTGGGGTGTGTTTGGCCTTTCCCTGGGAGGGTGGTGCCCTTGCGGCAGCCCCAGGCACAGGAGCAACGGCCCCAGAGGAAAGACCGTTCCCACTGAGATTCGCTCAGGCTGAGAAGCAGATTTCGCAGGAAGCGGGAGGAGAGAGCTTCCTTCGCCAATGCAGAGGCAGCCTAGCGGCCTGCGTCTGCACAGCTGGATTTGGCAGAGAGGCGTTCGCTTTGCCCCTGGGAGACGCTGAGATTGGCTCCAAGCACCGAGATCCGGGTGCGCGGCCTGCATCTCTCTTGCACTCTCCGAGCTTGAGAAGGCTTTCCTAGCTCCCAGCGTTGCTTCCCTGAAAGGAGCAGGCTGAGGAAGTGTGTCCGACGTGACTCAGCCCCTTCCTAGGCTTCCCCGTGCTATTGCCTTTCAGTGCAATCGAAGGCGCAGGACTCCTTGGAAAGGAGGCTGGGCTCGGTTGTCTCCCCACTTCAGAGGTCTAGAGCAGAGCACTGAGACGTCTGTCAGGCGGAAGGGAAGCGCTGTTGTGCCCATGGTGAAGATGTTGCTTGGCCGCACTGTGGAAGCCACGCCCAGAGAGAAACAGGCACCGTGGGCCTCCAGGCAGGGGCTGCGGGATCACAGCCAGAATGCCCCTGCGTCTCCGCTGAGAAGCGACCTCCCAGTTGGAGGCTCCATGCCGCCCTCCAGAGGAGCAAAGACGTGTGGAGTGTGTCTGGCCTTTCCTTGGGAGTGTGGTGCCCTTCCCTCTTCCCCAGGCACAGGAGCAACTGCCCCTGAGCCAAGACCTCTCCAAGGGCTTTTCCCTCAGGCTGAAGCAGATTTCGCAGGAAGCGGGCCTAGAGAGCTTCCTTCGTGGATGCAGAGGCAGCAGAGCGGCCTGCGTGTGCAAAGCTGCATTTGGCAGAGAGGAGCTCGCTTTGGCACTGGGAGGCTGTGAGACCTGCTCCAAGCACCGGGATTGCTGGGTTGGGGCCTGCATCTCGCTGCCACTTGCTGAGCTTCCAAAGACTTTCCTAGCTCACAGCCTCGCTAGCCATGAAGGAGCAGGCTGAGGGAGTGTGTCAGACATGACTCAGCACTTTCCTGGGCTTGCCTGTGGTTTGGCCTTTCCACTCCAACTGGGCCCCGGGACTCCTTGCACAGGAGGAGGAGCCCGGTTGTCTCCAAACTTCCTAGGGCTAGAGTAGAGCAGGGAGAACTCTGTCAGCTGGAAGGGAAGAGCAGAAGGGTAGATGGGGCAGAGGTTGCCTGGCCGCTCTGGTGAAGCAACGCCCAGGGAGAAACAGGCACCATGGGCCTCCAGGCAGGGGATGCGAGATCCCAGCCAGAGTGCTTCTGCGTCTCAGCCGAGAAGCTTCCTGAGAGTTTGAGGTTGCCTGCAGCTCTCCAGAGGAGCAAAGACATGTGGGGTGTGTTTGGCCTTTCCCTGGGAGGGTGGTGCCCTTGCGGCAGCCCCAGGCCCAGGAGCAACGGCCCCAGAGGAAAGACCGTTCCCACTGAGATTCGCTGAGGCTGAGAAGCAGATTTCGCAGGAAGCGGGAGGAGAGAGCTTCCTTCGCCAATGCAGAGGCAGCCTAGCGGCCTGCGTCTGCACAGCTGGATTTGGCAGAGAGGCGTTCGCTTTGCCCCTGGGAGACGCTGAGATTGGCTCCAAGCACCGAGAGTTCCGGGTGCGCGGCCTGCATCTCTCTTGCACTCTCCGAGCTTGAGAAGGCTTTCCTAGCTCCCAGCGTTGCTTCCCTGAAAGGAGCAGGCTGAGGAAGTGTGTCCGACGTGACTCAGCCCCTTCCTAGGCTTCCCCGTGCTATTGCCTTTCAGTGCAATCGAAGGCGCAGGACTCCTTGGAAAGGAGGCTGGGCTCGGTTGTCTCCCCACTTCAGAGGTCTAGAGCAGAGCACTGAGACGTCTGTCAGACGGAAGGGAAGCGCTGTTGTGCCCATGGTGAAGATGTTGCTTGGCCGCACTGTGGAAGCAACGCCCAGAGAGAAACAGGCACCGTGGGCCTCCAGGCAGGGGCTGCGGGATCACAGCCAGAATGCCCAAGCGTCTCTGCTGAGAAGCGACCTCCCAGTTGGAGGCTCCATGCCGCCCTCCAGAGGAGCAAAGACGTGTGGAGTGTGTCTGGCCTTTCCTTGGGAGTGTGGTGCCCTTCCCTCTTCCCCAGGCACAGGAGCAACTGCCCCTGAGCCAAGACCTCTCCAAGGGCTTTTCCCTCAGTCTGAAGCAGATTTCGCAGGAAGCGGGCCTAGAGAGCTTCCTTCGTGGATGCAGAGGCAGCAGAGCGGCCTGCGTGTGCAAAGCTGCATTTGGCAGAGAGGAGCTCGCTTTGGCACTGGGAGGCTGTGAGACCTGCTCCAAGCACCGGGATTGCTGGGTTGGGGCCTGCATCTGGCTGCCACTTGCTGAGCTTCCAAAGACTTTCCTAGCTCACAGCCTCGCTAGCCATGAAGGAGCAGGCTGAGGGAGTGTGTCAGACATGACTCAGCACTTTCCTGGGCTTGCCTGTCGTTTCGCCTTTCCACTCCAACTGGGCCCCGGGACTCCTTGCAGAGGAGGAGGAGCCCGGTTGTCTCCAAACTTCCTAGGGCTAGAGTAGAGCAGGGAGAACTCTGTCAGCTGGAAGGGAAGAGCAGAAGGGTAGATGGGGCAGAGGTTGCCTGGCCGCTCTGGTGAAGCAACGCCCAGGGAGAAACAGGCACCATGGGCCTCCAGGCAGGGGATGCGAGATCCCAGCCAGAGTGCTTCTGCGTCTCAGCCGAGAAGCTTCCTGAGAGTTTGAGGTTGCCTGCAGCTCTCCAGAGGAGCAAAGACATGTGGGGTGTGTTTGGCCTTTCCCTGGGAGGGTGGTGCCCTTGCGGCAGCCCCAGGCCCAGGAGCAACGGCCCCAGAGGAAAGACCGTTCCCACTGAGATTCGCTGAGGCTGAGAAGCAGATTTCGCAGGAAGCGGGAGGAGAGAGCTTCCTTCGCCAATGCAGAGGCAGCCTAGCGGCCTGCGTCTGCACAGCTGGATTTGGCAGAGAGGCGTTCGCTTTGCCCCTGGGAGACGCTGAGATTGGCTCCAAGCACCGAGAGTTCCGGGTGCGCGGCCTGCATCTCTCTTGCACTCTCCGAGCTTGAGAAGGCTTTCCTAGCTCCCAGCGTTGCTTCCCTGAAAGGAGCAGGCTGAGGAAGTGTGTCCGACGTGACTCAGCCCCTTCCTAGGCTTCCCCGTGCTATTGCCTTTCAGTGCAATCGAAGGCGCAGGACTCCTTGGAAAGGAGGCTGGGCTCGGTTGTCTCCCCACTTCAGAGGTCTAGAGCAGAGCACTGAGACGTCTGTCAGACGGAAGGGAAGCGCTGTTGTGCCCATGGTGAAGATGTTGCTTGGCCGCACTGTGGAAGCAACGCCCAGAGAGAAACAGGCACCGTGGGCCTCCAGGCAGGGGCTGCGGGATCACAGCCAGAATGCCCCTGCGTCTCCGCTGAGAAGCGACCTCCCAGTTGGAGGCTCCATGCCGCCCTCCAGAGGAGCAAAGACGTGTGGAGTGTGTCTGGCCTTTCCTTGGGAGTGTGGTGCCCTTCCCTCTTCCCCAGGCACAGGAGCAACTGCCCCTGAGCCAAGACCTCTCCAAGGGCTTTTCCCTCAGTCTGAAGCAGATTTCGCAGGAAGCGGGCCTAGAGAGCTTCCTTCGTGGATGCAGAGGCAGCAGAGCGGCCTGCGTGTGCAAAGCTGCATTTGGCAGAGAGGAGCTCGCTTTGGCACTGGGAGGCTGTGAGACCTGCTCCAAGCACCGGGATTGCTGGGTTGGGGCCTGCATCTGGCTGCCACTTGCTGAGCTTCCAAAGACTTTCCTAGCTCACAGCCTCGCTAGCCATGAAGGAGCAGGCTGAGGGAGTGTGTCAGACATGACTCAGCACTTTCCTGGGCTTGCCTGTGGTTTCGCCTTTCCACTCCAACTGGGCCCCGGGACTCCTTGCAGAGGAGGAGGAGCCCGGTTGTCTCCAAACTTCCTAGGGCTAGAGTAGAGCAGGGAGAACTCTGTCAGCTGGAAGGGAAGAGCAGAAGGGTAGATGGGGCAGAGGTTGCCTGGCCGCTCTGGTGATGCAACGCCCAGGGAGAAACAGGCACCATGGGCCTCCAGGCAGGGGATGCGAGATCCCAGCCAGAGTGCTTCTGCGTCTCAGCCGAGAAGCTTCCTGAGAGTTTGAGGTTGCCTGCAGCTCTCCAGAGGAGCAAAGACATGTGGGGTGTGTTTGGCCTTTCCCTGGGAGGGTGGTGCCCTTGCGGCAGCCCCAGGCCCAGGAGCAACGGCCCCAGAGGAAAGACCGTTCCCACTGAGATTCGCTGAGGCTGAGAAGCAGATTTCGCAGGAAGCGGGAGGAGAGAGCTTCCTTCGCCAATGCAGAGGCAGCCTAGCGGCCTGCGTCTGCACAGCTGGATTTGGCAGAGAGGCGTTCGCTTTGCCCCTGGGAGACGCTGAGATTGGCTCCTAGCACCGAGAGTTCCGGGTGCGCGGCCTGCATCTCTCTTGCACTCTCCGAGCTTGAGAAGGCTTTCCTAGCTCCCAGCGTTGCTTCCCTGAAAGGAGCAGGCTGAGGAAGTGTGTCCGACGTGACTCAGCCCCTTCCTAGGCTTCCCCGTGCTATTGCCTTTCAGTGCAATCGAAGGCACAGGACTCCTTGGAAAGGAGGCTGGGCTCGGTTGTCTCCCCACTTCAGAGGTCTAGAGCAGAGCACTGAGACGTCTGTC
The DNA here is from genome assembly GCF_049115385.1 of Moschus berezovskii. NCBI lineage: Eukaryota > Metazoa > Chordata > Mammalia > Artiodactyla > Moschidae > Moschus > Moschus berezovskii. Next base: position 165,637,511 of record NC_142460.1, read on the forward strand.
AGACGGAAGGGAAGCGCTGTTGTGCCCATGGTGAAGATGTTGCTTGGCCGCACTGTGGAAGCAACGCCCAGAGAGAAACAGGCACCGTGGGCCTCCAGGCAGGGGCTGCGGGATCACAGCCAGAATGCCCCTGCGTCTCCGCTGAGAAGCGACCTCCCAGTTGGAGGCTCCATGCCGCCCTCCAGAGGAGCAAAGACGTGTGGAGTGTGTCTGGCCTTTCCTTGGGAGTGTGGTGCCCTTCCCTCTTCCCCAGGCACAGGAGCAACTGCCCCTGAGCCAAGACCTCTCCAAGGGCTTTTCCCTCAGTCTGAAGCAGATTTCGCAGGAAGCGGGCCTAGAGAGCTTCCTTCGTGGATGCAGAGGCAGCAGAGCGGCCTGCGTGTGCAAAGCTGCATTTGGCAGAGAGGAGCTCGCTTTGGCACTGGGAGGCTGTGAGACCTGCTCCAAGCACCGGGATTGCTGGGTTGGGGCCTGCATCTCGCTGCCACTTGCTGAGCTTCCAAAGACTTTCCTAGCTCACAGCCTCGCTAGCCATGAAGGAGCAGGCTGAGGGAGTGTGTCAGACATGACTCAGCACTTTCCTGGGCTTGCCTGTGGTTTCGCCTTTCCACTCCAACTGGGCCCCGGGACTCCTTGCAGAGGAGGAGGAGCCCGGTTGTCTCCAAACTTCCTAGGGCTAGAGTAGAGCAGGGAGAACTCTGTCAGCTGGAAGGGAAGAGCAGAAGGGTAGATGGGGCAGAGGTTGCCTGGCCGCTCTGGTGATGCAACGCCCAGGGAGAAACAGGCACCATGGGCCTCCAGGCAGGGGATGCGAGATCCCAGCCAGAGTGCTTCTGCGTCTCAGCCGAGAAGCTTCCTGAGAGTTTGAGGTTGCCTGCAGCTCTCCAGAGGAGCAAAGACATGTGGGGTGTGTTTGGCCTTTCCCTGGGAGGGTGGTGCCCTTGCGGCATCCCCAGGCCCAGGAGCAACGGCCCCAGAGGAAAGACCGTTCCCACTGAGATTCGCTGAGGCTGAGAAGCAGATTTCGCAGGAAGCGGGAGGAGAGAGCTTCCTTCGCCAATGCAGAGGCAGCCTAGCGGCCTGCGTCTGCACAGCTGGATTTGGCAGAGAGGCGTTCGCTTTGCCCCTGGGAGACGCTGAGATTGGCTCCTAGCACCGAGAGTTCCGGGTGCGCGGCCTGCATCTCTCTTGCACTCTCCGAGCTTGAGAAGGCTTTCCTAGCTCCCAGCGTTGCTTCCCTGAAAGGAGCAGGCTGAGGAAGTGTGTCAGACGTGACTCAGCCCCTTCCTAGGCTTCCCCGTGCTATTGCCTTTCAGTGCAATCGAAGGCGCAGGACTCCTTGGAAAGGAGGCTGGGCTCGGTTGTCTCCCCACTTCAGAGGTCTAGAGCAGAGCACTGAGACGTCTGTCAGGCGGAAGGGAAGCGCTGTTGTGCCCATGGTGAAGATGTTGCTTGGCCGCACTGTGGAAGCAACGCCCAGAGAGAAACAGGCACCGTGGGCCTCCAGGCAGGGGCTGCGGGATCACAGCCAGAATGCCCCTGCGTCTCCGCTGAGAAGCGAACTCCCAGTTGGAGGCTCCATGCCGCCCTCCAAAGGAGCAAAGACGTGTGGAGTGTGTCTGGCCTTTCCTTGGGAGTGTGGTGCCCTTCCCTCTTCCCCAGGCACAGGAGCAACTGCCCCTGAGCCAAGACCTCTCCAAGGGCTTTTCCCTCAGGCTGAAGCAGATTTCGCAGGAAGCGGGCCTAGAGAGCTTCCTTCGTGGATGCAGAGGCAGCAGAGCGGCCTGCGTGTGCAAAGCTGCATTTGGCAGAGAGGAGCTCGCTTTGGCACTGGGAGGCTGTGAGACCTGCTCCAAGCACCGGGATTGCTGGGTTGGGGCCTGCATCTGGCTGCCACTTGCTGAGCTTCCAAAGACTTTCCTAGCTCACAGCCTCGCTAGCCATGAAGGAGCAGGCTGAGGGAGTGTGTCAGACATGACTCAGCACTTTCCTGGGCTTGCCTGTGGTTTCGCCTTTCCACTCCAACTGGGCCCCGGGACTCCTTGCAGAGGAGGAGGAGCCCGGTTGTCTCCAAACTTCCTAGGGCTAGAGTAGAGCAGGGAGAACTCTGTCAGCTGGAAGGGAAGAGCAGAAGGGTAGATGGGGCAGAGGTTGCCTGGCCGCTCTGGTGAAGCAACGCCCAGGGAGAAACAGGCACCATGGGCCTCCAGGCAGGGGATGCGAGATCCCAGCCAGAGTGCTTCTGCGTCTCAGCCGAGAAGCTTCCTGAGAGTTTGAGGTTGCCTGCAGCTCTCCAGAGGAGCAAAGGCATGTGGGGTGTGTTTGGCCTTTCCCTGCGAGGGTGGTGCCCTTGCGGCAGCCCCAGGCCCAGGAGCAACGGCCCCAGAGGAAAGACCGTTCCCACTGAGATTCGCTGAGGCTGAGAAGCAGATTTCGCAGGAAGCGGGAGGAGAGAGCTTCCTTCGCCAATGCAGAGGCAGCCTAGCGGCCTGCGTCTGCACAGCTGGATTTGGCAGAGAGGCGTTCGCTTTGCCCCTGGGAGACGCTGAGATTGGCTCCTAGCACCGAGAGTTCCGGGTGCGCGGCCTGCATCTCTCTTGCACTCTCCGAGCTTGAGAAGGCTTTCCTAGCTCCCAGCGTTGCTTCCCTGAAAGGAGCAGGCTGAGGAAGTGTGTCAGACGTGACTCAGCCCCTTCCTAGGCTTCCCCGTGCTATTGCCTTTCAGTGCAATCGAAGGCGCAGGACTCCTTGGAAAGGAGGCTGGGCTCGGTTGTCTCCCCACTTCAGAGGTCTAGAGCAGAGCACTGAGACGTCTGTCAGACGGAAGGGAAGCGCTGTTGTGCCCATGGTGAAGATGTTGCTTGGCCGCACTGTGGAAGCAACGCCCAGAGAGAAACAGGCACCGTGGGCCTCCAGGCAGGGGCTGCGGGATCACAGCCAGAATGCCCCTGCGTCTCCGCTGAGAAGCGAACTCCCAGTTGGAGGCTCCATGCCGCCCTCCAGAGGAGCAAAGACGTGTGGAGTGTGTCTGGCCTTTCCTTGGGAGTGTGGTGCCCTTCCCTCTTCCCCAGGCACAGGAGCAACTGCCCCTGAGCCAAGACCTCTCCAAGGGCTTTTCCCTCAGGCTGAAGCAGATTTCGCAGGAAGCGGGCCTAGAGAGCTTCCTTCGTGGATGCAGAGGCAGCAGAGCGGCCTGCGTGTGCACAGCTGCATTTGGCCGAGAGGAGCTCGCTTTGGCACTGGGAGGCTGTGAGACCTGCTCCAAGCACCGGGATTGCTGGGTTGGGGCCTGCATCTCGCTGCCACTTGCTGAGCTTCCAAAGACTTTCCTAGCTCACAGCCTCGCTAGCCATGAAGGAGCAGGCTGAGGGAGTGTGTCAGACATGACTCAGCACTTTCCTGGGCTTGCCTGTGGTTTCGCCTTTCCACTCCAACTGGGCCCCGGGACTCCTTGCAGAGGAGGAGGAGCCCGGTTGTCTCCAAACTTCCTAGGGCTAGAGTAGAGCAGGGAGAACTCTGTCAGCTGGAAGGGAAGAGCAGAAGGGTAGATGGGGCAGAGGTTGCCTGGCCGCTCTGGTGAAGCAACGCCCAGGGAGAAACAGGCACCATGGGCCTCCAGGCAGGGGATGCGAGATCCCAGCCAGAGTGCTTCTGCGTCTCAGCCGAGAAGCTTCCTGAGAGTTTGAGGTTGCCTGCAGCTCTCCAGAGGAGCAAAGGCATGTGGGGTGTGTTTGGCCTTTCCCTGCGAGGGTGGTGCCCTTGCGGCAGCCCCAGGCCCAGGAGCAACGGCCCCAGAGGAAAGACCGTTCCCACTGAGATTCGCTGAGGCTGAGAAGCAGATTTCGCAGGAAGCGGGAGGAGAGAGCTTCCTTCGCCAATGCAGAGGCAGCCTAGCGGCCTGCGTCTGCACAGCTGGATTTGGCAGAGAGGCGTTCGCTTTGCCCCTGGGAGACGCTGAGATTGGCTCCAAGCACCGAGAGTTCCGGATGCGCGGCCTGCATCTCTCTTGAACTCTCCGAGCTTGAGAAGGCTTTCCTAGCTCCCAGCGTTGCTTCCCTGAAAGGAGCAGGCTGAGGAAGTGTGTCCGACGTGACTCAGCCCCTTCCTAGGCTTCCCCGTGCTATTGCCTTTCAGTGCAATCGAAGGCGCAGGACTCCTTGGAAAGGAGGCTGGGCTCGGTTGTCTCCCCACTTCAGAGGTCTAGAGCAGAGCACTGAGACGTCTGTCAGGCGGAAGGGAAGCGCTGTTGTGCCCATGGTGAAGATGTTGCTTGGCCGCACTGTGGAAGCAACGCCCAGAGAGAAACAGGCACCGTGGGCCTCCAGGCAGGGGCTGCGGGATCACAGCCAGAATGCCCCTGCGTCTCCGCTGAGAAGCGACCTCCCAGTTGGAGGCTCCATGCCGCCCTCCAGAGGAGCAAAGACGTGTGGAGTGTGTCTGGCCTTTCCTTGGGAGTGTGGTGCCCTTCCCTCTTCCCCAGGCACAGGAGCAACTGCCCCTGAGCCAAGACCTCTCCAAGGGCTTTTCCCTCAGGCTGAAGCAGATTTCGCAGGAAGCGGGCCTCGAGAGCTTCCTTCGTGGATGCAGAGGCAGCAGAGCGGCCTGCGTGTGCAAAGCTGCATTTGGCAGAGAGGAGCTCGCTTTGGCACTGGGAGGCTGTGAGACCTGCTCCAAGCACCGGGATTGCTGGGTTGGGGCCTGCATCTGGCTGCCACTTGCTGAGCTTCCAAAGACTTTCCTAGCTCACAGCCTCGCTAGCCATGAAGGAGCAGGCTGAGGGAGTGTGTCAGACATGACTCAGCACTTTCCTGGGCTTGCCTGTGGTTTTGCCTTTCCACTCCAACTGGGCCCCGGGACTCCTTGCAGAGGAGGAGGAGCCCGGTTGTCTCCAAACTTCCTAGGGCTAGAGTAGAGCAGGGAGAACTCTGTCAGCTGGAAGGGAAGAGCAGAAGGGTAGATGGGGCAGAGGTTGCCTGGCCGCTCTGGTGAAGCAACGCCCAGGGAGAAACAGGCACCATGGGCCTCCAGGCAGGGGATGCGAGATCCCAGCCAGAGTGCTTCTGCGTCTCAGCCGAGAAGCTTCCTGAGAGTTTGAGGTTGCCTGTAGCTCTCCAGAGGAGCAAAGACATGTGGGGTGTGTTTGGCCTTTCCCTGGGAGGGTGGTGCCCTTGCGGCAGCCCCAGGCCCAGGAGCAACGGCCCCAGAGGAAAGACCGTTCCCACTGAGATTCGCTGAGGCTGAGAAGCAGATTTCGCAGGAAGCGGGAGGAGAGAGCTTCCTTCGCCAATGCAGAGGCAGCCTAGCGGCCTGCGTCTGCACAGCTGGATTTGGCAGAGAGGCGTTCGCTTTGCCCCTGGGAGACGCTGAGATTGGCTCCAAGCACCGAGATTTCCGGGTGCGCGGCCTGCATCTCTCTTGCACTCTCCGAGCTTGAGAAGGCTTTCCTAGCTCCCAGCGTTGCTTCCCTGAAAGGAGCAGGCTGAGGAAGTGTGTCCGACGTGACTCAGCCCCTTCCTAGGCTTCCCCGTGCTATTGCCTTTCAGTGCAATCGAAGGCGCAGGACTCCTTGGAAAGGAGGCTGGGCTCGGTTGTCTCCCCACTTCAGAGGTCTAGAGCAGAGCACTGAGACGTCTGTCAGGCGGAAGGGAAGCGCTGTTGTGCCCATGGTGAAGACGTTGCTTGGCCGCACTGTGGAAGCAACGCCCAGAGAGAAACAGGCACCGTGGGCCTCCAGGCAGGGGCTGCGGGATCACAGCCAGAATGCCCCTGCGTCTCCGCTGAGAAGCGACCTCCCAGTTGGAGGCTCCATGCCGCCCTCCAGAGGAGCAAAGACGTGTGGAGTGTGTCTGGCCTTTCCTTGGGAGTGTGGTGCCCTTCCCTCTTCCCCAGGCACAGGAGCAACTGCCCCTGAGCAAAGACCTCTCCAAGGGCTTTTCCCTCAGGCTGAAGCAGATTTCGCAGGAAGCGGGCCTAGAGAGCTTCCGTCGTGGATGCAGAGGCAGCAGAGCGGCCTGCGTGTGCAAAGCTGCATTTGGCAGAGAGGAGCTCGCTTTGGCACTGGGAGGCTGTGAGACCTGCTCCAAGCACCGGGATTGCTGGGTTGGGGCCTGCATCTGGCTGCCACTTGCTGAGCTTCCAAAGACTTTCCTAGCTCACAGCCTCGCTAGCCATGAAGGAGCAGGCTGAGGGAGTGTGTCAGACATGACTCAGCACTTTCCTGGGCTTGCCTGTGGTTTCGCCTTTCCACTCCAACTGGGCCCCGGGACTCCTTGCAGAGGAGGAGGAGCCCGGTTGTCTCCAAACTTCCTAGGGCTAGAGTAGAGCAGGGAGAACTCTGTCAGCTGGAAGGGAAGAGCAGAAGGGTAGATGGGGCAGAGGTTGCCTGGCCGCTCTGGTGAAGCAACGCCCAGGGAGAAACAGGCACCATGGGCCTCCAGGCAGGGGATGCGAGATCCCAGCCAGAGTGCTTCTGCGTCTCAGCCGAGAAGCTTCCTGATAGTTTGAGGTTGCCTGCAGCTCTCCAGAGGAGCAAAGACATGTGGGGTGTGTTTGGCCTTTCCCTGGGAGGGTGGTGCCCTTGCGGCAGCCCCAGGCCCAGGAGCAACGGCCCCAGAGGAAAGACCGTTCCCACTGAGATTCGCTGAGGCTGAGAAGCAGATTTCGCAGGAAGCGGGAGGAGAGAGCTTCCTTCGCCAATGCAGAGGCAGCCTAGCGGCCTGCGTCTGCACAGCTGGATTTGGCAGAGAGGCGTTCGCTTTGCCCCTGGGAGACGCTGAGATTGGCTCCAAGCACCGAGATTTCCGGGTGCGCGGCCTGCATCTCTCTTGCACTCTCCGAGCTTGAGAAGGCTTTCCTAGCTCCCAGCGTTGCTTCCCTGAAAGGAGCAGGCTGAGGAAGTGTGTCCGACGTGACTCAGCCCCTTCCTAGGCTTCCCCGTGCTATTGCCTTTCAGTGCAATCGAAGGCGCAGGACTCCTTGGAAAGGAGGCTGGGCTCGGTTGTCTCCCCACTTCAGAGGTGTAGGGCAGAGCACTGAGACGTCTGTCAGGCGGAAGGGAAGCGCTGTTGTGCCCATGGTGAAGATGTTGCTTGGCCGCACTGTGGAAGCAACGCCCAGAGAGAAACAGGCACCGTGGGCCTCCAGGCAGGGGCTGCGGGATCACAGCCAGAATGCCCCTGCGTCTCCGCTGAGAAGCGACCTCCCAGTTGGAGGCTCCATGCCGCCCTCCAGAGGAGCAAAGACGTGTGGAGTGTGTCTGGCCTTTCCTTGGGAGTGTGGTGCCCTTCCATCTTCCCCAGGCACAGGAGCAACTGCCCCTGAGCAAAGACCTCTCCAAGGGCTTTTCCCTCAGGCTGAAGCAGATTTCGCAGGAAGCGGGCCTAGAGAGCTTCCTTCGTGGATGCAGAGGCAGCAGAGCGGCCTGCGTGTGCAAAGCTGCATTTGGCAGAGAGGAGCTCGCTTTGGCACTCGGAGGCTGTGAGACCTGCTCCAAGCACCGGGATTGCTGGGTTGGGGCCTGCATCTGGCTGCCACTTGCTGAGCTTCCAAAGACTTTCCTAGCTCACAGCCTCGCTAGCCATGAAGGAGCAGGCTGAGGGAGTGTGTCAGACATGACTCAGCACTTTCCTGGGCTTGCCTGTGGTTTCGCCTTTCCACTCCAACTGGGCCCCGGGACTCCTTGCAGAGGAGGAGGAGCCCGGTTGTCTCCAAACTTCCTAGGGCTAGAGTAGAGCAGGGAGAACTCTGTCAGCTGGAAGGGAAGAGCAGAAGGGTAGATGGGGCAGAGGTTGCCTGGCCGCTCTGGTGAAGCAACGCCCAGGGAGAAACAGGCACCATGGGCCTCCAGGCAGGGGATGCGAGATCCCAGCCAGAGTGCTTCTGCGTCTCAGCCCAGAAGCTTCCTGAGAGTTTGAGGTTGCCTGCAGCTCTCCAGAGGAGCAAAGACATGTGGGGTGTGTTTGGCCTTTCCCTGGGAGGGTGGTGCCCTTGCGGCAGCCCCAGGCCCAGGAGCAACGGCCCCAGAGGAAAGACCGTTCCCACTGAGATTCGCTGAGGCTGAGAAGCAGATTTCGCAGGAAGCGGGAGGAGAGAGCTTCCTTCGCCAATGCAGAGGCAGCCTAGCGGCCTGCGTCTGCACAGCTGGATTTGGCAGAGAGGCGTTCGCTTTGCCCCTGGGAGACGCTGAGATTGGCTCCAAGCACCGAGAGTTCCGGGTGCGCGGCCTGCATCTCTCTTGCACTCTCCGAGCTTGAGAAGGCTTTCCTAGCTCCCAGCGTTGCTTCCCTGAAAGGAGCAGGCTGAGGAAGTGTGTCCGACGTGACTCAGCCCCTTCCTAGGCTTCCCCGTGCTATTGCCTTTCAGTGCAATCGAAGGCGCAGGACTCCTTGGAAAGGAGGCTGGGCTCGGTTGTCTCCCCACTTCAGAGGTCTAGAGCAGAGCACTGAGACGTCTGTCAGGCGGAAGGGAAGCGCTGTTGTGCCCATGGTGAAGACGTTGCTTGGCCGCACTGTGGAAGCAACGCCCAGAGAGAAACAGGCACCGTGGGCCTCCAGGCAGGGGCTGCGGGATCACAGCCAGAATGCCCCTGCGTCTCCGCTGAGAAGCGACCTCCCAGTTGGAGGCTCCATGCCGCCCTCCAGAGGAGCAAAGACGTGTGGAGTGTGTCTGGCCTTTCCTTGGGAGTGTGGTGCCCTTCCCTCTTCCCCAGGCACAGGAGCAACTGCCCCTGAGCAAAGACCTCTCCAAGGGCTTTTCCCTCAGGCTGAAGCAGATTTCGCAGGAAGCGGGCCTAGAGAGCTTCCGTCGTGGATGCAGAGGCAGCAGAGCGGCCTGCGTGTGCAAAGCTGCATTTGGCAGAGAGGAGCTCGCTTTGGCACTGGGAGGCTGTGAGACCTGCTCCAAGCACCGGGATTGCTGGGTTGGGGCCTGCATCTCGCTGCCACTTGCTGAGCTTCCAAAGACTTTCCTAGCTCACAGCCTCGCTAGCCATGAAGGAGCAGGCTGAGGGAGTGTGTCAGACATGACTCAGCACTTTCCTGGGCTTGCCTGTGGTTTCGCCTTTCCACTCCAACTGGGCCCCGGGACTCCTTGCAGAGGAGGAGGAGCCCGGTTGTCTCCAAACTTCCTAGGGCTAGAGTAGAGCAGGGAGAACTCTGTCAGCTGGAAGGGAAGAGCAGAAGGGTAGATGGGGCAGAGGTTGCCTGGCCGCTCTGGTGAAGCAACGCCCAGGGAGAAACAGGCACCATGGGCCTCCAGGCAGGGGATGCGAGATCCCAGCCAGAGTGCTTCTGCGTCTCAGCCGAGAAGCTTCCTGAGAGTTTGAGGTTGCCTGCAGCTCTCCAGAGGAGCAAAGGCATGTGGGGTGTGTTTGGCCTTTCCCTGCGAGGGTGGTGCCCTTGCGGCAGCCCCAGGCCCAGGAGCAACGGCCCCAGAGGAAAGACCGTTCCCACTGAGATTCGCTGAGGCTGAGAAGCAGATTTCGCAGGAAGCGGGAGGAGAGAGCTTCCTTCGCCAATGCAGAGGCAGCCTAGCGGCCTGCGTCTGCACAGCTGGATTTGGCAGAGAGGCGTTCGCTTTGCCCCTGGGAGACGCTGAGATTGGCTCCAAGCACCGAGAGTTCCGGGTGCGCGGCCTGCATCTCTCTTGAACTCTCCGAGCTTGAGAAGGCTTTCCTAGCTCCCAGCGTTGCTTCCCTGAAAGGAGCAGGCTGAGGAAGTGTGTCCGACGTGACTCAGCCCCTTCCTAGGCTTCCCCGTGCTATTGCCTTTCAGTGCAATCGAAGGCGCAGGACTCCTTGGAAAGGAGGCTGGGCTCGGTTGTCTCCCCACTTCAGAGGTCTAGAGCAGAGCACTGAGACGTCTGTCAGACGGAAGGGAAGCGCTGTTGTGCCCATGGTGAAGATGTTGCTTGGCCGCACTGTGGAAGCAACGCCCAGAGAGAAACAGGCACCGTGGGCCTCCAGGCAGGGGCTGCGGGATCACAGCCAGAATGCCCCTGCGTCTCCGCTGAGAAGCGAACTCCCAGTTGGAGGCTCCATGCCGCCCTCCAGAGGAGCAAAGACGTGTGGAGTGTGTCTGGCCTTTCCTTGGGAGTGTGGTGCCCTTCCCTCTTCCCCAGGCACAGGAGCAACTGCCCCTGAGCCAAGACCTCTCCAAGGGCTTTTCCCTCAGGCTGAAGCAGATTTCGCAGGAAGCGGGCCTAGAGAGCTTCCTTCGTGGATGCAGAGGCAGCAGAGCGGCCTGCGTGTGCACAGCTGCATTTGGCCGAGAGGAGCTCGCTTTGGCACTGGGAGGCTGTGAGACCTGCTCCAAGCACCGGGATTGCTGGGTTGGGGCCTGCATCTCGCTGCCACTTGCTGAGCTTCCAAAGACTTTCCTAGCTCACAGCCTCGCTAGCCATGAAGGAGCAGGCTGAGGGAGTGTGTCAGACATGACTCAGCACTTTCCTGGGCTTGCCTGTGGTTTCGCCTTTCCACTCCAACTGGGCCCCGGGACTCCTTGCAGAGGAGGAGGAGCCCGGTTGTCTCCAAACTTCCTAGGGCTAGAGTAGAGCAGGGAGAACTCTGTCAGCTGGAAGGGAAGAGCAGAAGGGTAGATGGGGCAGAGGTTGCCTGGCCGCTCTGGTGAAGCAACGCCCAGGGAGAAACAGGCACCATGGGCCTCCAGGCAGGGGATGCGAGATCCCAGCCAGAGTGCTTCTGCGTCTCAGCCGAGAAGCTTCCTGAGAGTTTGAGGTTGCCTGCAGCTCTCCAGAGGAGCAAAGGCATGTGGGGTGTGTTTGGCCTTTCCCTGCGAGGGTGGTGCCCTTGCGGCAGCCCCAGGCCCAGGAGCAACGGCCCCAGAGGAAAGACCGTTCCCACTGAGATTCGCTGAGGCTGAGAAGCAGATTTCGCAGGAAGCGGGAGGAGAGAGCTTCCTTCGCCAATGCAGAGGCAGCCTAGCGGCCTGCGTCTGCACAGCTGGATTTGGCAGAGAGGCGTTCGCTTTGCCCCTGGGAGACGCTGAGATTGGCTCCAAGCACCGAGAGTTCCGGATGCGCGGCCTGCATCTCTCTTGAACTCTCCGAGCTTGAGAAGGCTTTCCTAGCTCCCAGCGTTGCTTCCCTGAAAGGAGCAGGCTGAGGAAGTGTGTCCGACGTGACTCAGCCCCTTCCTAGGCTTCCCCGTGCTATTGCCTTTCAGTGCAATCGAAGGCGCAGGACTCCTTGGAAAGGAGGCTGGGCTCGGTTGTCTCCCCACTTCAGAGGTCTAGAGCAGAGCACTGAGACGTCTGTCAGGCGGAAGGGAAGCGCTGTTGTGCCCATGGTGAAGATGTTGCTTGGCCGCACTGTGGAAGCAACGCCCAGAGAGAAACAGGCACCGTGGGCCTCCAGGCAGGGGCTGCGGGATCACAGCCAGAATGCCCCTGCGTCTCCGCTGAGAAGCGACCTCCCAGTTGGAGGCTCCATGCCGCCCTCCAGAGGAGCAAAGACGTGTGGAGTGTGTCTGGCCTTTCCTTGGGAGTGTGGTGCCCTTCCCTCTTCCCCAGGCACAGGAGCAACTGCCCCTGAGCCAAGACCTCTCCAAGGGCTTTTCCCTCAGGTTGAAGCAGATTTCGCAGGAAGCGGGCCTAGAGAGCTTCCTTCGTGGATGCAGAGGCAGCAGAGCGGCCTGCGTGTGCAAAGCTGCATTTGGCAGAGAGGAGCTCGCTTTGGCACTGGGAGGCTGTGAGACCTGCTCCAAGCACCGGGATTGCTGGGTTGGGGCCTGCATCTGGCTGCCACTTGCTGAGCTTCCAAAGACTTTCCTAGCTCACAGCCTCGCTAGCCATGAAGGAGCAGGCTGAGGGAGTGTGTCAGACATGACTCAGCACTTTCCTGGGCTTGCCTGTGGTTTCGCCTTTCCACTCCAACTGGGCCCCGGGACTCCTTGCAGAGGAGGAGGAGCCCGGTTGTCTCCAAACTTCCTAGGGCTAGAGTAGAGCAGGGAGAACTCTGTCAGCTGGAAGGGAAGAGCAGAAGGGTAGATGGGGCAGAGGTTGCCTGGCCGCTCTGGTGAAGCAACGCCCAGGGAGAAACAGGCACCATGGGCCTCCAGGCAGGGGATGCGAGATCCCAGCCAGAGTGCTTCTGCGTCTCAGCCGAGAAGCTTCCTGAGAGTTTGAGGTTGCCTGCAGCTCTCCAGAGGAGCAAAGACATGTGGGGTGTGTTTGGCCTTTCCCTGGGAGGGTGGTGCCCTTGCGGCAGCCCCAGGCCCAGGAGCAACGGCCCCAGAGGAAAGACCGTTCCCACTGAGATTCGCTGAGGCTGAGAAGCAGATTTCGCAGGAAGCGGGAGGAGAGAGCTTCCTTCGCCAATGCAGAGGCAGCCTAGCGGCCTGCGTCTGCACAGCTGGATTTGGCAGAGAGGCGTTCGCTTTGCCCCTGGGAGACGCTGAGATTGGCTCCAAGCACCGAGATATCCGGGTGCGCGGCCTGCATCTCTCTTGCACTCTCCGAGCTTGAGAAGGCTTTCCTAGCTCCCAGCGTTGCTTCCCTGAAAGGAGCAGGCTGAGGAAGTGTGTCCGACGTGACTCAGCCCCTTCCTAGGCTTCCCCGTGCTATTGCCTTTCAGTGCAATCGAAGGCGCAGGACTCCTTGGAAAGGAGGCTGGGCTCGGTTGTCTCCCCACTTCAGAGGTCTAGAGCAGAGCACTGAGACGTCTGTCAGGCGGAAGGGAAGCGCTGTTGTGCCCATGGTGAAGACGTTGCTTGGCCGCACTGTGGAAGCAACGCCCAGAGAGAAACAGGCACCGTGGGCCTCCAGGCAGGGGCTGCGGGATCACAGCCAGAATGCCCCTGCGTCTCCGCTGAGAAGCGACCTCCCAGTTGGAGGCTCCATGCCGCCCTCCAGAGGAGCAAAGACGTGTGGAGTGTGTCTGGCCTTTCCTTGGGAGTGTGGTGCCCTTCCCTCTTCCCCAGGCACAGGAGCAACTGCCCCTGAGCAAAGACCTCTCCAAGGGCTTTTCCCTCAGGCTGAAGCAGATTTCGCAGGAAGCGGGCCTAGAGAGCTTCCGTCGTGGATGCAGAGGCAGCAGAGCGGCCTGCGTGTGCAAAGCTGCATTTGGCAGAGAGGAGCTCGCTTTGGCACTCGGAGGCTGTGAGACCTGCTCCAAGCACCGGGATTGCTGGGTTGGGGCCTGCATCTGGCTGCCACTTGCTGAGCTTCCAAAGACTTTCCTAGCTCACAGCCTCGCTAGCCATGAAGGAGCAGGCTGAGGGAGTGTGTCAGACATGACTCAGCACTTTCCTGGGCTTGCCTGTGGTTTCGCCTTTCCACTCCAACTGGGCCCCGGGACTCCTTGCAGAGGAGGAGGAGCCCGGTTGTCTCCAAACTTCCTAGGGCTAGAGTAGAGCAGGGAGAACTCTGTCAGCTGGAAGGGAAGAGCAGAAGGGTAGATGGGGCAGAGGTTGCCTGGCCGCTCTGGTGAAGCAACGCCCAGGGAGAAACAGGCACCATGGGCCTCCAGGCAGGGGATGCGAGATCCCAGCCAGAGTGCTTCTGCGTCTCAGCCCAGAAGCTTCCTGAGAGTTTGAGGTTGCCTGCAGCTCTCCAGAGGAGCAAAGACATGTGGGGTGTGTTTGGCCTTTCCCTGGGAGGGTGGTGCCCTTGCGGCAGCCCCAGGCCCAGGAGCAACGGCCCCAGAGGAAAGACCGTTCCCACTGAGATTCGCTGAGGCTGAGAAGCAGATTTCGCAGGAAGCGGGAGGAGAGAGCTTCCTTCGCCAATGCAGAGGCAGCCTAGCGGCCTGCGTCTGCACAGCTGGATTTGGCAGAGAGGCGTTCGCTTTGCCCCTGGGAGACGCTGAGATTGGCTCCAAGCACCGAGATTTCCGGGTGCGCGGCCTGCATCTCTCTTGCACTCTCCGAGCTTGAGAAGGCTTTCCTAGCTCCCAGCGTTGCTTCCCTGAAAGGAGCAGGCTGAGGAAGTGTGTCCGACGTGACTCAGCCCCTTCCTAGGCTTCCCCGTGCTATTGCCTTTCAGTGCAATCGAAGGCGCAGGACTCCTTGGAAAGGAGGCTGGGCTCGGTTGTCTCCCCACTTCAGAGGTCTAGAGCAGAGCACTGAGACGTCTGTCAGGCGGAAGGGAAGCGCTGTTGTGCCCATGGTGAAGACGTTGCTTGGCCGCACTGTGGAAGCAACGCCCAGAGAGAAACAGGCACCGTGGGCCTCCAGGCAGGGGCTGCGGGATCACAGCCAGAATGCCCCTGCGTCTCCGCTGAGAAGCGACCTCCCAGTTGGAGGCTCCATGCCGCCCTCCAGAGGAGCAAAGACGTGTGGAGTGTGTCTGGCCTTTCCTTGGGAGTGTGGTGCCCTTCCCTCTTCCCCAGGCACAGGAGCAACTGCCCCTGAGCAAAGACCTCTCCAAGGGCTTTTCCCTCAGGCTGAAGCAGATTTCGCAGGAAGCGGGCCTAGAGAGCTTCCGTCGTGGATGCAGAGGCAGCAGAGCGGCCTGCGTGTGCAAAGCTGCATTTGGCAGAGAGGAGCTCGCTTTGGCACTGGGAGGCTGTGAGCCCTGCTCCAAGCACCGGGATTGCTGGGTTGGGGCCTGCATCTCGCTGCCACTTGCTGAGCTTCCAAAGACTTTCCTAGCTCACAGCCTCGCTAGCCATGAAGGAGCAGGCTGAGGGAGTGTGTCAGACATGACTCAGCACTTTCCTGGGCTTGCCTGTGGTTTCGCCTTTCCACTCCAACTGGGCCCCGGGACTCCTTGCAGAGGAGGAGGAGCCCGGTTGTCTCCAAACTTCCTAGGGCTAGAGTAGAGCAGGGAGAACTCTGTCAGCTGGAAGGGAAGAGCAGAAGGGTAGATGGGGCAGAGGTTGCCTGGCCGCTCTGGTGAAGCAACGCCCAGGGAGAAACAGGCACCATGGGCCTCCAGGCAGGGGATGCGAGATCCCAGCCAGAGTGCTTCTGCGTCTCAGCCGAGAAGCTTCCTGAGAGTTTGAGGTTGCCTGCAGCTCTCCAGAGGAGCAAAGACATGTGGGGTGTGTTTGGCCTTTCCCTGGGAGGGTGGTGCCTTTGCGGCAGCCCCAGGCCCAGGAGCAACGGCCCCAGAGGAAAGACCGTTCCCACTGAGATTCGCTGAGGCTGAGAAGCAGATTTCGCAGGAAGCGGGAGGAGAGAGCTTCCTTCGCCAATGCAGAGGCAGCCTAGCGGCCTGCGTCTGCACAGCTGGATTTGGCAGAGAGGCGTTCGCTTTGCCCCTGGGAGACGCTGAGATTGGCTCCAAGCACCGAGATTTCCGGGTGCGCGGCCTGCATCTCTCTTGCACTCTCCGAGCTTGAGAAGGCTTTCCTAGCTCCCAGCGTTGCTTCCCTGAAAGGAGCAGGCTGAGGAAGTGTGTCCGACGTGACTCAGCCCCTTCCTAGGCTTCCCCGTGCTATTGCCTTTCAGTGCAATCGAAGGCGCAGGACTCCTTGGAAAGGAGGCTGGGCTCGGTTGTCTCCCCACTTCAGAGGTCTAGAGCAGAGCACTGAGACGTCTGTCAGACGGAAGGGAAGCGCTGTTGTGCCCATGGTGAAGACGTTGCTTGGCCGCACTGTGGAAGCAACGCCCAGAGAGAAACAGGCACCGTGGGCCTCCAGGCAGGGGCTGCGGGATCACAGCCAGAATGCCCCTGCGTCTCCACTGAGAAGCGACCTCCCAGTTGGAGGCTCCATGCCGCCCTCCAGAGGAGCAAAGACGTGTGGAGTGTGTCTGGCCTTTCCTTGGGAGTGTGGTGCCCTTCCCTCTTCCCCAGGCACAGGAGCAACTGCCCCTGAGCAAAGACCTCTCCAAGGGCTTTTCCCTCAGGCTGAAGCAGATTTCGCAGGAAGCGGGCCTAGAGAGCTTCCTTCGTGGATGCAGAGGCAGCAGAGCGGCCTGCGTGTGCACAGCTGCATTTGGCAGAGAGGAGCTCGCTTTGGCACTGGGAGGCTGTGAGACCTGCTCCAAGCACCGGGATTGCTGGGTTGGGGCCTGCATCTGGCTGCCACTTTCTGAGCTTCCAAAGACTTTCCTAGCTCACAGCCTCGCTAGCCATGAAGGAGCAGGCTGAGGGAGTGTGTCAGACATGACTCAGCACTTTCCTGGGCTTGCCTGTGGTTTCGCCTTTCCACTCCAACTGGGCCCCGGGACTCCTTGCAGAGGAGGAGGAGCCCGGTTGTCTCCAAACTTCCTAGGGCTAGAGTAGAGCAGGGAGAACTCTGTCAGCTGGAAGGGAAGAGCAGAAGGGTAGATGGGGCAGAGGTTGCCTGGCCGCTCTGGTGAAGCAACGCCCAGGGAGAAACAGGCACCATGGGCCTCCAGGCAGGGGATGCGAGATCCCAGCCAGAGTGCTTCTGCGTCTCAGCCCAGAAGCTTCCTGAGAGTTTGAGGTTGCCTGCAGCTCTCCAGAGGAGCAAAGACATGTGGGGTGTGTTTGGCCTTTCCCTGGGAGGGTGGTGCCCTTGCGGCAGCCCCAGGCCCAGGAGCAACGGCCCCAGAGGAAAGACCGTTCCCACTGAGATACGCTGAGGCTGAGAAGCAGATTTCGCAGGAAGCGGGAGGAGAGAGCTTCCTTCGCCAATGCAGAGGCAGCCTAGCGGCCTGCGTCTGCACAGCTGGATTTGGCAGAGAGGCGTTCGCTTTGCCCCTGGGAGACGCTGAGATTGGCTCCAAGCACCGAGATTTCCGGGTGCGCGGCCTGCATCTCTCTTGCACTCTCCGAGCTTGAGAAGGCTTTCCTAGCTCCCAGCGTTGCTTCCCTGAAAGGAGCAGGCTGAGGAAGTGTGTCCGACGTGACTCAGCCCCTTCCTAGGCTTCCCCGTGCTATTGCCTTTCAGTGCAATCGAAGGCGCAGGACTCCTTGGAAAGGAGGCTGGGCTCGGTTGTCTCCCCACTTCAGAGGTCTAGAGCAGAGCACTGAGACGTCTGTCAGGCGGAAGGGAAGCGCTGTTGTGCCCATGGTGAAGACGTTGCTTGGCCGCACTGTGGAAGCAACGCCCAGAGAGAAACAGGCACCGTGGGCCTCCAGGCAGGGGCTGCGGGATCACAGCCAGAATGCCCCTGCGTCTCCGCTGAGAAGAGACCTCCCAGTTGGAGGCTCCATGCCGCCCTCCAGAGGAGCAAAGACGTGTGGAGTGTGTCTGGCCTTTCCTTGGGAGTGTGGTGCCCTTCCCTCTTCCCCAGGCACAGGAGCAACTGCCCCTGAGCAAAGACCTCTCCAAGGGCTTTTCCCTCAGGCTGAAGCAGATTTCGCAGGAAGCGGGCCTAGAGAGCTTCCGTCGTGGATGCAGAGGCAGCAGAGCGGCCTGCGTGTGCACAGCTGCATTTGGCAGAGAGGAGCTCGCTTTGGCACTGGGAGGCTGTGAGACCTGCTCCAAGCACCGGGATTGCTGGGTTGGGGCCTGCATCTGGCTGCCACTTTCTGAGCTTCCAAAGACTTTCCTAGCTCACAGCCTCGCTAGCCATGAAGGAGCAGGCTGAGGGAGTGTGTCAGACATGACTCAGCACTTTCCTGGGCTTGCCTGTGGTTTCGCCTTTCCACTCCAACTGGGCCCCGGGACTCCTTGCAGAGGAGGAGGAGCCCGGTTGTCTCCAAACTTCCTAGGGCTAGAGTAGAGCAGGGAGAACTCTGTCAGCTGGAAGGGAAGAGCAGAAGGGTAGATGGGGCAGAGGTTGCCTGGCCGCTCTGGTGAAGCAACGCCCAGGGAGAAACAGGCACCATGGGCCTCCAGGCAGGGGATGCGAGATCCCAGCCAGAGTGCTTCTGCGTCTCAGCCGAGAAGCTTCCTGAGAGTTTGAGGTTGCCTGCAGCTCTCCAGAGGAGCAAAGACATGTGGGGTGTGTTTGGCCTTTCCCTGGGAGGGTGGTGCCCTTGCGGCAGCCCCAGGCCCAGGAGCAACGGCCCCAGAGGAAAGACCGTTCCCACTGAGATTCGCTGAGGCTGAGAAGCAGATTTCGCAGGAAGCGGGAGGAGAGAGCTTCCTTCGCCAATGCAGAGGCAGCCTAGCGGCCTGCGTCTGCACAGCTGGATTTGGCAGAGAGGCGTTCGCTTTGCCCCTGGGAGACGCTGAGATTGGCTCCAAGCACCGAGAGTTCCGGGTGCGCGGCCTGCATCTCTCTTGCACTCTCCGAGCTTGAGAAGGCTTTCCTAGCTCCCAGCGTTGCTTCCCTGAAAGGAGCAGGCTGAGGAAGTGTGTCCGACGTGACTCAGCCCCTTCCTAGGCTTCCCCGTGCTATTGCCTTTCAGTGCAATCGAAGGCGCAGGACTCCTTGGAAAGGAGGCTGGGCTCGGTTGTCTCCCCACTTCAGAGGTCTAGAGCAGAGCACTGAGACGTCTGTCAGACGGAAGGGAAGCGCTGTTGTGCCCATGGTGAAGACGTTGCTTGGCCGCACTGTGGAAGCAACGCCCAGAGAGAAACAGGCACCGTGGGCCTCCAGGCAGGGGCTGCGGGATCACAGCCAGAATGCCCCTGCGTCTCCGCTGAGAAGCGACCTCCCAGTTGGAGGCTCCATGCCGCCCTCCAGAGGAGCAAAGACGTGTGGAGTGTGTCTGGCCTTTCCTTGGGAGTGTGGTGCCCTTCCCTCTTCCCCAGGCACAGGAGCAACTGCCCCTGAGCAAAGACCTCTCCAAGGGCTTTTCCCTCAGGCTGAAGCAGATTTCGCAGGAAGCGGGCCTAGAGAGCTTCCGTCGTGGATGCAGAGGCAGCAGAGCGGCCTGCGTGTGCACAGCTGCATTTGGCAGAGAGGAGCTCGCTTTGGCACTGGGAGGCTGTGAGCCCTGCTCCAAGCACCGGGATTGCTGGGTTGGGGCCTGCATCTGGCTGCCACTTGCTGAGCTTCCAAAGACTTTCCTAGCTCACAGCCTCGCTAGCCATGAAGGAGCAGGCTGAGGGAGTGTGTCAGACATGACTCAGCACTTTCCTGGGCTTGCCTGTGGTTTCGCCTTTCCACTCCAACTGGGCCCCGGGACTCCTTGCAGAGGAGGAGGAGCCCGGTTGTCTCCAAACTTCCTAGGGCTAGAGTAGAGCAGGGAGAACTCTGTCAGCTGGAAGGGAAGAGCAGAAGGGTAGATGGGGCAGAGGTTGCCTGGCCGCTCTGGTGAAGCAACGCCCAGGGAGAAACAGGCACCATGGGCCTCCAGGCAGGGGATGCGAGATCCCAGCCAGAGTGCTTCTGCGTCTCAGCCCAGAAGCTTCCTGAGAGTTTGAGGTTGCCTGCAGCTCTCCAGAGGAGCAAAGACATGTGGGGTGTGTTTGGCCTTTCCCTGGGAGGGTGGTGCCCTTGCGGCAGCCCCAGGCCCAGGAGCAACGGCCCCAGAGGAAAGACCGTTCCCACTGAGATTCGCTGAGGCTGAGAAGCAGATTTCGCAGGAAGCGGGAGGAGAGAGCTTCCTTCGCCAATGCAGAGGCAGCCTAGCGGCCTGCGTCTGCACAGCTGGATTTGGCAGAGAGGCGTTCGCTTTGCCCCTGGGAGACGCTGAGATTGGCTCCAAGCACCGAGATTTCCGGGTGCGCGGCCTGCATCTCTCTTGCACTCTCCGAGCTTGAGAAGGCTTTCCTAGCTCCCAGCGTTGCTTCCCTGAAAGGAGCAGGCTGAGGAAGTGTGTCCGACGTGACTCAGCCCCTTCCTAGGCTTCCCCGTGCTATTGCCTTTCAGTGCAATCGAAGGCGCAGGACTCCTTGGAAAGGAGGCTGGGCTCGGTTGTCTCCCCACTTCAGAGGTCTAGAGCAGAGCACTGAGACGTCTGTCAGGCGGAAGGGAAGCGCTGTTGTGCCCATGGTGAAGACGTTGCTTGGCCGCACTGTGGAAGCAACGCCCAGAGAGAAACAGGCACCGTGGGCCTCCAGGCAGGGGCTGCGGGATCACAGCCAGAATGCCCCTGCGTCTCCGCTGAGAAGCGACCTCCCAGTTGGAGGCTCCATGCCGCCCTCCAGAGGAGCAAAGACGTGTGGAGTGTGTCTGGCCTTTCCTTGGGAGTGTGGTGCCCTTCCCTCTTCCCCAGGCACAGGAGCAACTGCCCCTGAGCAAAGACCTCTCCAAGGGCTTTTCCCTCAGGCTGAAGCAGATTTCGCAGGAAGCGGGCCTAGAGAGCTTCCGTCGTGGATGCAGAGGCAGCAGAGCGGCCTGCGTGTGCAAAGCTGCATTTGGCAGAGAGGAGCTCGCTTTGGCACTGGGAGGCTGTGAGACCTGCTCCAAGCACCGGGATTGCTGGGTTGGGGCCTGCATCTCGCTGCCACTTGCTGAGCTTCCAAAGACTTTCCTAGCTCACAGCCTCGCTAGCCATGAAGGAGCAGGCTGAGGGAGTGTGTCAGACATGACTCAGCACTTTCCTGGGCTTGCCTGTGGTTTCGCCTTTCCACTCCAACTGGGCCCCGGGACTCCTTGCAGAGGAGGAGGAGCCCGGTTGTCTCCAAACTTCCTAGGGCTAGAGTAGAGCAGGGAGAACTCTGTCAGCTGGAAGGGAAGAGCAGAAGGGTAGATGGGGCAGAGGTTGCCTGGCCGCTCTGGTGAAGCAACGCCCAGGGAGAAACAGGCACCATGGGCCTCCAGGCAGGGGATGCGAGATCCCAGCCAGAGTGCTTCTGCGTCTCAGCCGAGAAGCTTCCTGATAGTTTGAGGTTGCCTGCAGCTCTCCAGAGGAGCAAAGACATGTGGGGTGTGTTTGGCCTTTCCCTGGGAGGGTGGTGCCCTTGCGGCAACCCCAGGCCCAGGAGCAACGGCCCCAGAGGAAAGACCGTTCCCACTGAGATTCGCTGAGGCTGAGAAGCAGATTTCGCAGGAAGCGGGAGGAGAGAGCTTCCTTCGCCAATGCAGAGGCAGCCTAGCGGCCTGCGTCTGCACAGCTGGATTTGGCAGAGAGGCGTTCGCTTTGCCCCTGGGAGACGCTGAGATTGGCTCCAAGCACCGAGATTTCCGGGTGCGCGGCCTGCATCTCTCTTGCACTCTCCGAGCTTGAGAAGGCTTTCCTAGCTCCCAGCGTTGCTTCCCTGAAAGGAGCAGGCTGAGGAAGTGTGTCCGACGTGACTCAGCCCCTTCCTAGGCTTCCCCGTGCTATTGCCTTTCAGTGCAATCGAAGGCGCAGGACTCCTTGGAAAGGAGGCTGGGCTCGGTTGTCTCCCCACTTCAGAGGTGTAGGGCAGAGCACTGAGACGTCTGTCAGGCGGAAGGGAAGCGCTGTTGTGCCCATGGTGAAGATGTTGCTTGGCCGCACTGTGGAAGCAACGCCCAGAGAGAAACAGGCACCGTGGGCCTCCAGGCAGGGGCTGCGGGATCACAGCCAGAATGCCCCTGCGTCTCCGCTGAGAAGCGACCTCCCAGTTGGAGGCTCCATGCCGCCCTCCAGAGGAGCAAAGACGTGTGGAGTGTGTCTGGCCTTTCCTTGGGAGTGTGGTGCCCTTCCATCTTCCCCAGGCACAGGAGCAACTGCCCCTGAGCAAAGACCTCTCCAAGGGCTTTTCCCTCAGGCTGAAGCAGATTTCGCAGGAAGCGGGCCTAGAGAGCTTCCTTCGTGGATGCAGAGGCAGCAGAGCGGCCTGCGTGTGCAAAGCTGCATTTGGCAGAGAGGAGCTCGCTTTGGCACTCGGAGGCTGTGAGACCTGCTCCAAGCACCGGGATTGCTGGGTTGGGGCCTGCATCTGGCTGCCACTTGCTGAGCTTCCAAAGACTTTCCTAGCTCACAGCCTCGCTAGCCATGAAGGAGCAGGCTGAGGGAGTGTGTCAGACATGACTCAGCACTTTCCTGGGCTTGCCTGTGGTTTCGCCTTTCCACTCCAACTGGGCCCCGGGACTCCTTGCAGAGGAGGAGGAGCCCGGTTGTCTCCAAACTTCCTAGGGCTAGAGTAGAGCAGGGAGAACTCTGTCAGCTGGAAGGGAAGAGCAGAAGGGTAGATGGGGCAGAGGTTGCCTGGCCGCTCTGGTGAAGCAACGCCCAGGGAGAAACAGGCACCATGGGCCTCCAGGCAGGGGATGCGAGATCCCAGCCAGAGTGCTTCTGCGTCTCAGCCCAGAAGCTTCCTGAGAGTTTGAGGTTGCCTGCAGCTCTCCAGAGGAGCAAAGACATGTGGGGTGTGTTTGGCCTTTCCCTGGGAGGGTGGTGCCCTTGCGGCAGCCCCAGGCCCAGGAGCAACGGCCCCAGAGGAAAGACCGTTCCCACTGAGATTCGCTGAGGCTGAGAAGCAGATTTCGCAGGAAGCGGGAGGAGAGAGCTTCCTTCGCCAATGCAGAGGCAGCCTAGCGGCCTGCGTCTGCACAGCTGGATTTGGCAGAGAGGCGTTCGCTTTGCCCCTGGGAGACGCTGAGATTGGCTCCAAGCACCGAGATTTCCGGGTGCGCGGCCTGCATCTCTCTTGCACTCTCCGAGCTTGAGAAGGCTTTCCTAGCTCCCAGCGTTGCTTCCCTGAAAGGAGCAGGCTGAGGAAGTGTGTCCGACGTGACTCAGCCCCTTCCTAGGCTTCCCCGTGCTATTGCCTTTCAGTGCAATCGAAGGCGCAGGACTCCTTGGAAAGGAGGCTGGGCTCGGTTGTCTCCCCACTTCAGAGGTCTAGAGCAGAGCACTGAGACGTCTGTCAGGCGGAAGGGAAGCGCTGTTGTGCCCATGGTGAAGACGTTGCTTGGCCGCACTGTGGAAGCAACGCCCAGAGAGAAACAGGCACCGTGGGCCTCCAGGCAGGGGCTGCGGGATCACAGCCAGAATGCCCCTGCGTCTCCGCTGAGAAGCGACCTCCCAGTTGGAGGCTCCATGCCGCCCTCCAGAGGAGCAAAGACGTGTGGAGTGTGTCTGGCCTTTCCTTGGGAGTGTGGTGCCCTTCCCTCTTCCCCAGGCACAGGAGCAACTGCCCCTGAGCAAAGACCTCTCCAAGGGCTTTTCCCTCAGGCTGAAGCAGATTTCGCAGGAAGCGGGCCTAGAGAGCTTCCGTCGTGGATGCAGAGGCAGCAGAGCGGCCTGCGTGTGCAAAGCTGCATTTGGCAGAGAGGAGCTCGCTTTGGCACTGGGAGGCTGTGAGACCTGCTCCAAGCACCGGGATTGCTGGGTTGGGGCCTGCATCTCGCTGCCACTTGCTGAGCTTCCAAAGACTTTCCTAGCTCACAGCCTCGCTAGCCATGAAGGAGCAGGCTGAGGGAGTGTGTCAGACATGACTCAGCACTTTCCTGGGCTTGCCTGTGGTTTCGCCTTTCCACTCCAACTGGGCCCCGGGACTCCTTGCAGAGGAGGAGGAGCCCGGTTGTCTCCAAACTTCCTAGGGCTAGAGTAGAGCAGGGAGAACTCTGTCAGCTGGAAGGGAAGAGCAGAAGGGTAGATGGGGCAGAGGTTGCCTGGCCGCTCTGGTGAAGCAACGCCCAGGGAGAAACAGGCACCATGGGCCTCCAGGCAGGGGATGCGAGATCCCAGCCAGAGTGCTTCTGCGTCTCAGCCGAGAAGCTTCCTGAGAGTTTGAGGTTGCCTGCAGCTCTCCAGAGGAGCAAAGACATGTGGGGTGTGTTTGGCCTTTCCCTGGGAGGGTGGTGCCTTTGCGGCAGCCCCAGGCCCAGGAGCAACGGCCCCAGAGGAAAGACCGTTCCCACTGAGATTCGCTGAGGCTGAGAAGCAGATTTCGCAGGAAGCGGGAGGAGAGAGCTTCCTTCGCCAATGCAGAGGCAGCCTAGCGGCCTGCGTCTGCACAGCTGGATTTGGCAGAGAGGCGTTCGCTTTGCCCCTGGGAGACGCTGAGATTGGCTCCAAGCACCGAGATTTCCGGGTGCGCGGCCTGCATCTCTCTTGCACTCTCCGAGCTTGAGAAGGCTTTCCTAGCTCCCAGCGTTGCTTCCCTGAAAGGAGCAGGCTGAGGAAGTGTGTCCGACGTGACTCAGCCCCTTCCTAGGCTTCCCCGTGCTATTGCCTTTCAGTGCAATCGAAGGCGCAGGACTCCTTGGAAAGGAGGCTGGGCTCGGTTGTCTCCCCACTTCAGAGGTCTAGAGCAGAGCACTGAGACGTCTGTCAGACGGAAGGGAAGCGCTGTTGTGCCCATGGTGAAGACGTTGCTTGGCCGCACTGTGGAAGCAACGCCCAGAGAGAAACAGGCACCGTGGGCCTCCAGGCAGGGGCTGCGGGATCACAGCCAGAATGCCCCTGCGTCTCCGCTGAGAAGCGACCTCCCAGTTGGAGGCTCCATGCCGCCCTCCAGAGGAGCAAAGACGTGTGGAGTGTGTCTGGCCTTTCCTTGGGAGTGTGGTGCCCTTCCCTCTTCCCCAGGCACAGGAGCAACTGCCCCTGAGCAAAGACCTCTCCAAGGGCTTTTCCCTCAGGCTGAAGCAGATTTCGCAGGAAGCGGGCCTAGAGAGCTTCCTTCGTGGATGCAGAGGCAGCAGAGCGGCCTGCGTGTGCACAGCTGCATTTGGCAGAGAGGAGCTCGCTTTGGCACTCGGAGGCTGTGAGACCTGCTCCAAGCACCGGGATTGCTGGGTTGGGGCCTGCATCTGGCTGCCACTTTCTGAGCTTCCAAAGACTTTCCTAGCTCACAGCCTCGCTAGCCATGAAGGAGCAGGCTGAGGGAGTGTGTCAGACATGACTCAGCACTTTCCTGGGCTTGCCTGTGGTTTCGCCTTTCCACTCCAACTGGGCCCCGGGACTCCTTGCAGAGGAGGAGGAGCCCGGTTGTCTCCAAACTTCCTAGGGCTAGAGTAGAGCAGGGAGAACTCTGTCAGCTGGAAGGGAAGAGCAGAAGGGTAGATGGGGCAGAGGTTGCCTGGCCGCTCTGGTGAAGCAACGCCCAGGGAGAAACAGGCACCATGGGCCTCCAGGCAGGGGATGCGAGATCCCAGCCAGAGTGCTTCTGCGTCTCAGCCCAGAAGCTTCCTGAGAGTTTGAGGTTGCCTGCAGCTCTCCAGAGGAGCAAAGACATGTGGGGTGTGTTTGGCCTTTCCCTGGGAGGGTGGTGCCCTTGCGGCAGCCCCAGGCCCAGGAGCAACGGCCCCAGAGGAAAGACCGTTCCCACTGAGATACGCTGAGGCTGAGAAGCAGATTTCGCAGGAAGCGGGAGGAGAGAGCTTCCTTCGCCAATGCAGAGGCAGCCTAGCGGCCTGCGTCTGCACAGCTGGATTTGGCAGAGAGGCGTTCGCTTTGCCCCTGGGAGACGCTGAGATTGGCTCCAAGCACCGAGATTTCCGGGTGCGCGGCCTGCATCTCTCTTGCACTCTCCGAGCTTGAGAAGGCTTTCCTAGCTCCCAGCGTTGCTTCCCTGAAAGGAGCAGGCTGAGGAAGTGTGTCCGACGTGACTCAGCCCCTTCCTAGGCTTCCCCGTGCTATTGCCTTTCAGTGCAATCGAAGGCGCAGGACTCCTTGGAAAGGAGGCTGGGCTCGGTTGTCTCCCCACTTCAGAGGTCTAGAGCAGAGCACTGAGACGTCTGTCAGGCGGAAGGGAAGCGCTGTTGTGCCCATGGTGAAGACGTTGCTTGGCCGCACTGTGGAAGCAACGCCCAGAGAGAAACAGGCACCGTGGGCCTCCAGGCAGGGGCTGCGGGATCACAGCCAGAATGCCCCTGCGTCTCCGCTGAGAAGAGACCTCCCAGTTGGAGGCTCCATGCCGCCCTCCAGAGGAGCAAAGACGTGTGGAGTGTGTCTGGCCTTTCCTTGGGAGTGTGGTGCCCTTCCCTCTTCCCCAGGCACAGGAGCAACTGCCCCTGAGCAAAGACCTCTCCAAGGGCTTTTCCCTCAGGCTGAAGCAGATTTCGCAGGAAGCGGGCCTAGAGAGCTTCCTTCGTGGATGCAGAGGCAGCAGAGCGGCCTGCGTGTGCACAGCTGCATTTGGCAGAGAGGAGCTCGCTTTGGCACTGGGAGGCTGTGAGACCTGCTCCAAGCACCGGGATTGCTGGGTTGGGGCCTGCATCTGGCTGCCACTTTCTGAGCTTCCAAAGACTTTCCTAGCTCACAGCCTCGCTAGCCATGAAGGAGCAGGCTGAGGGAGTGTGTCAGACATGACTCAGCACTTTCCTGGGCTTGCCTGTGGTTTCGCCTTTCCACTCCAACTGGGCCCCGGGACTCCTTGCAGAGGAGGAGGAGCCCGGTTGTCTCCAAACTTCCTAGGGCTAGAGTAGAGCAGGGAGAACTCTGTCAGCTGGAAGGGAAGAGCAGAAGGGTAGATGGGGCAGAGGTTGCCTGGCCGCTCTGGTGAAGCAACGCCCAGGGAGAAACAGGCACCATGGGCCTCCAGGCAGGGGATGCGAGATCCCAGCCAGAGTGCTTCTGCGTCTCAGCCGAGAAGCTTCCTGAGAGTTTGAGGTTGCCTGCAGCTCTCCAGAGGAGCAAAGACATGTGGGGTGTGTTTGGCCTTTCCCTGGGAGGGTGGTGCCCTTGCGGCAGCCCCAGGCCCAGGAGCAACGGCCCCAGAGGAAAGACCGTTCCCACTGAGATTCGCTGAGGCTGAGAAGCAGATTTCGCAGGAAGCGGGAGGAGAGAGCTTCCTTCGCCAATGCAGAGGCAGCCTAGCGGCCTGCGTCTGCACAGCTGGATTTGGCAGAGAGGCGTTCGCTTTGCCCCTGGGAGACGCTGAGATTGGCTCCAAGCACCGAGAGTTCCGGGTGCGCGGCCTGCATCTCTCTTGCACTCTCCGAGCTTGAGAAGGCTTTCCTAGCTCCCAGCGTTGCTTCCCTGAAAGGAGCAGGCTGAGGAAGTGTGTCCGACGTGACTCAGCCCCTTCCTAGGCTTCCCCGTGCTATTGCCTTTCAGTGCAATCGAAGGCGCAGGACTCCTTGGAAAGGAGGCTGGGCTCGGTTGTCTCCCCACTTCAGAGGTCTAGAGCAGAGCACTGAGACGTCTGTCAGACGGAAGGGAAGCGCTGTTGTGCCCATGGTGAAGACGTTGCTTGGCCGCACTGTGGAAGCAACGCCCAGAGAGAAACAGGCACCGTGGGCCTCCAGGCAGGGGCTGCGGGATCACAGCCAGAATGCCCCTGCGTCTCCGCTGAGAAGCGACCTCCCAGTTGGAGGCTCCATGCCGCCCTCCAGAGGAGCAAAGACGTGTGGAGTGTGTCTGGCCTTTCCTTGGGAGTGTGGTGCCCTTCCCTCTTCCCCAGGCACAGGAGCAACTGCCCCTGAGCAAAGACCTCTCCAAGGGCTTTTCCCTCAGGCTGAAGCAGATTTCGCAGGAAGCGGGCCTAGAGAGCTTCCTTCGTGGATGCAGAGGCAGCAGAGCGGCCTGCGTGTGCACAGCTGCATTTGGCAGAGAGGAGCTCGCTTTGGCACTCGGAGGCTGTGAGACCTGCTCCAAGCACCGGGATTGCTGGGTTGGGGCCTGCATCTGGCTGCCACTTTCTGAGCTTCCAAAGACTTTCCTAGCTCACAGCCTCGCTAGCCATGAAGGAGCAGGCTGAGGGAGTGTGTCAGACATGACTCAGCACTTTCCTGGGCTTGCCTGTGGTTTCGCCTTTCCACTCCAACTGGGCCCCGGGACTCCTTGCAGAGGAGGAGGAGCCCGGTTGTCTCCAAACTTCCTAGGGCTAGAGTAGAGCAGGGAGAACTCTGTCAGCTGGAAGGGAAGAGCAGAAGGGTAGATGGGGCAGAGGTTGCCTGGCCGCTCTGGTGAAGCAACGCCCAGGGAGAAACAGGCACCATGGGCCTCCAGGCAGGGGATGCGAGATCCCAGCCAGAGTGCTTCTGCGTCTCAGCCCAGAAGCTTCCTGAGAGTTTGAGGTTGCCTGCAGCTCTCCAGAGGAGCAAAGACATGTGGGGTGTGTTTGGCCTTTCCCTGGGAGGGTGGTGCCCTTGCGGCAGCCCCAGGCCCAGGAGCAACGGCCCCAGAGGAAAGACCGTTCCCACTGAGATACGCTGAGGCTGAGAAGCAGATTTCGCAGGAAGCGGGAGGAGAGAGCTTCCTTCGCCAATGCAGAGGCAGCCTAGCGGCCTGCGTCTGCACAGCTGGATTTGGCAGAGAGGCGTTCGCTTTGCCCCTGGGAGACGCTGAGATTGGCTCCAAGCACCGAGATTTCCGGGTGCGCGGCCTGCATCTCTCTTGCACTCTCCGAGCTTGAGAAGGCTTTCCTAGCTCCCAGCGTTGCTTCCCTGAAAGGAGCAGGCTGAGGAAGTGTGTCCGACGTGACTCAGCCCCTTCCTAGGCTTCCCCGTGCTATTGCCTTTCAGTGCAATCGAAGGCGCAGGACTCCTTGGAAAGGAGGCTGGGCTCGGTTGTCTCCCCACTTCAGAGGTCTAGAGCAGAGCACTGAGACGTCTGTCAGGCGGAAGGGAAGCGCTGTTGTGCCCATGGTGAAGACGTTGCTTGGCCGCACTGTGGAAGCAACGCCCAGAGAGAAACAGGCACCGTGGGCCTCCAGGCAGGGGCTGCGGGATCACAGCCAGAATGCCCCTGCGTCTCCGCTGAGAAGAGACCTCCCAGTTGGAGGCTCCATGCCGCCCTCCAGAGGAGCAAAGACGTGTGGAGTGTGTCTGGCCTTTCCTTGGGAGTGTGGTGCCCTTCCCTCTTCCCCAGGCACAGGAGCAACTGCCCCTGAGCAAAGACCTCTCCAAGGGCTTTTCCCTCAGGCTGAAGCAGATTTCGCAGGAAGCGGGCCTAGAGAGCTTCCTTCGTGGATGCAGAGGCAGCAGAGCGGCCTGCGTGTGCACAGCTGCATTTGGCAGAGAGGAGCTCGCTTTGGCACTGGGAGGCTGTGAGACCTGCTCCAAGCACCGGGATTGCTGGGTTGGGGCCTGCATCTGGCTGCCACTTTCTGAGCTTCCAAAGACTTTCCTAGCTCACAGCCTCGCTAGCCATGAAGGAGCAGGCTGAGGGAGTGTGTCAGACATGACTCAGCACTTTCCTGGGCTTGCCTGTGGTTTCGCCTTTCCACTCCAACTGGGCCCCGGGACTCCTTGCAGAGGAGGAGGAGCCCGGTTGTCTCCAAACTTCCTAGGGCTAGAGTAGAGCAGGGAGAACTCTGTCAGCTGGAAGGGAAGAGCAGAAGGGTAGATGGGGCAGAGGTTGCCTGGCCGCTCTGGTGAAGCAACGCCCAGGGAGAAACAGGCACCATGGGCCTCCAGGCAGGGGATGCGAGATCCCAGCCAGAGTGCTTCTGCGTCTCAGCCGAGAAGCTTCCTGAGAGTTTGAGGTTGCCTGCAGCTCTCCAGAGGAGCAAAGACATGTGGGGTGTGTTTGGCCTTTCCCTGGGAGGGTGGTGCCCTTGCGGCAGCCCCAGGCCCAGGAGCAACGGCCCCAGAGGAAAGACCGTTCCCACTGAGATTCGCTGAGGCTGAGAAGCAGATTTCGCAGGAAGCGGGAGGAGAGAGCTTCCTTCGCCAATGCAGAGGCAGCCTAGCGGCCTGCGTCTGCACAGCTGGATTTGGCAGAGAGGCGTTCGCTTTGCCCCTGGGAGACGCTGAGATTGGCTCCAAGCACCGAGAGTTCCGGGTGCGCGGCCTGCATCTCTCTTGCACTCTCCGAGCTTGAGAAGGCTTTCCTAGCTCCCAGCGTTGCTTCCCTGAAAGGAGCAGGCTGAGGAAGTGTGTCCGACGTGACTCAGCCCCTTCCTAGGCTTCCCCGTGCTATTGCCTTTCAGTGCAATCGAAGGCGCAGGACTCCTTGGAAAGGAGGCTGGGCTCGGTTGTCTCCCCACTTCAGAGGTCTAGAGCAGAGCACTGAGACGTCTGTCAGACGGAAGGGAAGCGCTGTTGTGCCCATGGTGAAGACGTTGCTTGGCCGCACTGTGGAAGCAACGCCCAGAGAGAAACAGGCACCGTGGGCCTCCAGGCAGGGGCTGCGGGATCACAGCCAGAATGCCCCTGCGTCTCCGCTGAGAAGCGACCTCCCAGTTGGAGGCTCCATGCCGCCCTCCAGAGGAGCAAAGACGTGTGGAGTGTGTCTGGCCTTTCCTTGGGAGTGTGGTGCCCTTCCCTCTTCCCCAGGCACAGGAGCAACTGCCCCTGAGCAAAGACCTCTCCAAGGGCTTTTCCCTCAGGCTGAAGCAGATTTCGCAGGAAGCGGGCCTAGAGAGCTTCCGTCGTGGATGCAGAGGCAGCAGAGCGGCCTGCGTGTGCACAGCTGCATTTGGCAGAGAGGAGCTCGCTTTGGCACTCGGAGGCTGTGAGCCCTGCTCCAAGCACCGGGATTGCTGGGTTGGGGCCTGCATCTGGCTGCCACTTTCTGAGCTTCCAAAGACTTTCCTAGCTCACAGCCTCGCTAGCCATGAAGGAGCAGGCTGAGGGAGTGTGTCAGACATGACTCAGCACTTTCCTGGGCTTGCCTGTGGTTTCGCCTTTCCACTCCAACTGGGCCCCGGGACTCCTTGCAGAGGAGGAGGAGCCCGGTTGTCTCCAAACTTCCTAGGGCTAGAGTAGAGCAGGGAGAACTCTGTCAGCTGGAAGGGAAGAGCAGAAGGGTAGATGGGGCAGAGGTTGCCTGGCCGCTCTGGTGAAGCAACGCCCAGGGAGAAACAGGCACCATGGGCCTCCAGGCAGGGGATGCGAGATCCCAGCCAGAGTGCTTCTGCGTCTCAGCCCAGAAGCTTCCTGAGAGTTTGAGGTTGCCTGCAGCTCTCCAGAGGAGCAAAGACATGTGGGGTGTGTTTGGCCTTTCCCTGGGAGGGTGGTGCCCTTGCGGCAGCCCCAGGCCCAGGAGCAACGGCCCCAGAGGAAAGACCGTTCCCACTGAGATTCGCTGAGGCTGAGAAGCAGATTTCGCAGGAAGCGGGAGGAGAGAGCTTCCTTCGCCAATGCAGAGGCAGCCTAGCGGCCTGCGTCTGCACAGCTGGATTTGGCAGAGAGGCGTTCGCTTTGCCCCTGGGAGACGCTGAGATTGGCTCCAAGCACCGAGATTTCCGGGTGCGCGGCCTGCATCTCTCTTGCACTCTCCGAGCTTGAGAAGGCTTTCCTAGCTCCCAGCGTTGCTTCCCTGAAAGGAGCAGGCTGAGGAAGTGTGTCCGACGTGACTCAGCCCCTTCCTAGGCTTCCCCGTGCTATTGCCTTTCAGTGCAATCGAAGGCGCAGGACTCCTTGGAAAGGAGGCTGGGCTCGGTTGTCTCCCCACTTCAGAGGTCTAGAGCAGAGCACTGAGACGTCTGTCAGACGGAAGGGAAGCGCTGTTGTGCCCATGGTGAAGACGTTGCTTGGCCGCACTGTGGAAGCAACGCCCAGAGAGAAACAGGCACCGTGGGCCTCCAGGCAGGGGCTGCGGGATCACAGCCAGAATGCCCCTGCGTCTCCGCTGAGAAGCGACCTCCCAGTTGGAGGCTCCATGCCGCCCTCCAGAGGAGCAAAGACGTGTGGAGTGTGTCTGGCCTTTCCTTGGGAGTGTGGTGCCCTTCCCTCTTCCCCAGGCACAGGAGCAACTGCCCCTGAGCAAAGACCTCTCCAAGGGCTTTTCCCTCAGGCTGAAGCAGATTTCGCAGGAAGCGGGCCTAGAGAGCTTCCGTCGTGGATGCAGAGGCAGCAGAGCGGCCTGCGTGTGCACAGCTGCATTTGGCAGAGAGGAGCTCGCTTTGGCACTGGGAGGCTGTGAGACCTGCTCCAAGCACCGGGATTGCTGGGTTGGGGCCTGCATCTGGCTGCCACTTTCTGAGCTTCCAAAGACTTTCCTAGCTCACAGCCTCGCTAGCCATGAAGGAGCAGGCTGAGGGAGTGTGTCAGACATGACTCAGCACTTTCCTGGGCTTGCCTGTGGTTTCGCCTTTCCACTCCAACTGGGCCCCGGGACTCCTTGCAGAGGAGGAGGAGCCCGGTTGTCTCCAAACTTCCTAGGGCTAGAGTAGAGCAGGGAGAACTCTGTCAGCTGGAAGGGAAGAGCAGAAGGGTAGATGGGGCAGAGGTTGCCTGGCCGCTCTGGTGAAGCAACGCCCAGGGAGAAACAGGCACCATGGGCCTCCAGGCAGGGGATGCGAGATCCCAGCCAGAGTGCTTCTGCGTCTCAGCCCAGAAGCTTCCTGAGAGTTTGAGGTTGCCTGCAGCTCTCCAGAGGAGCAAAGACATGTGGGGTGTGTTTGGCCTTTCCCTGGGAGGGTGGTGCCCTTGCGGCAGCCCCAGGCCCAGGAGCAACGGCCCCAGAGGAAAGACCGTTCCCACTGAGATTCGCTGAGGCTGAGAAGCAGATTTCGCAGGAAGCGGGAGGAGAGAGCTTCCTTCGCCAATGCAGAGGCAGCCTAGCGGCCTGCGTCTGCACAGCTGGATTTGGCAGAGAGGCGTTCGCTTTGCCCCTGGGAGACGCTGAGATTGGCTCCAAGCACCGAGATTTCCGGGTGCGCGGCCTGCATCTCTCTTGCACTCTCCGAGCTTGAGAAGGCTTTCCTAGCTCCCAGCGTTGCTTCCCTGAAAGGAGCAGGCTGAGGAAGTGTGTCCGACGTGACTCAGCCCCTTCCTAGGCTTCCCCGTGCTATTGCCTTTCAGTGCAATCGAAGGCACAGGACTCCTTGGAAAGGAGGCTGGGCTCGGCTGTCTCCCCACTTCAGAGGTCTAGAGCAGAGCACTGAGACGTCTGTCAGACGGAAGGGAAGCGCTGTTGTGCCCATGGTGAAGACGTTGCTTGGCCGCACTGTGGAAGCAACGCCCAGAGAGAAACAGGCACCGTGGGCCTCCAGGCAGGGGCTGCGGGATCACAGCCAGAATGCCCCTGCGTCTCCGCTGAGAAGCGACCTCCCAGTTGGAGGCTCCATGCCGCCCTCCAGAGGAGCAAAGACGTGTGGAGTGTGTCTGGCCTTTCCTTGGGAGTGTGGTGCCCTTCCCTCTTCCCCAGGCACAGGAGCAACTGCCCCTGAGCAAAGACCTCTCCAAGGGCTTTTCCCTCAGGCTGAAGCAGATTTCGCAGGAAGCGGGCCTAGAGAGCTTCCTTCGTGGATGCAGAGGCAGCAGAGCGGCCTGCGTGTGCACAGCTGCATTTGGCAGAGAGGAGCTCGCTTTGGCACTGGGAGGCTGTGAGACCTGCTCCAAGCACCGGGATTGCTGGGTTGGGGCCTGCATCTGGCTGCCACTTTCTGAGCTTCCAAAGACTTTCCTAGCTCACAGCCTCGCTAGCCATGAAGGAGCAGGCTGAGGGAGTGTGTCAGACATGACTCAGCACTTTCCTGGGCTTGCCTGTGGTTTCGCCTTTCCACTCCAACTGGGCCCCGGGACTCCTTGCAGAGGAGGAGGAGCCCGGTTGTCTCCAAACTTCCTAGGGCTAGAGTAGAGCAGGGAGAACTCTGTCAGCTGGAAGGGAAGAGCAGAAGGGTAGATGGGGCAGAGGTTGCCTGGCCGCTCTGGTGAAGCAACGCCCAGGGAGAAACAGGCACCATGGGCCTCCAGGCAGGGGATGCGAGATCCCAGCCAGAGTGCTTCTGCGTCTCAGCCCAGAAGCTTCCTGAGAGTTTGAGGTTGCCTGCAGCTCTCCAGAGGAGCAAAGACATGTGGGGTGTGTTTGGCCTTTCCCTGGGAGGGTGGTGCCCTTGCGGCAGCCCCAGGCCCAGGAGCAACGGCCCCAGAGGAAAGACCGTTCCCACTGAGATACGCTGAGGCTGAGAAGCAGATTTCGCAGGAAGCGGGAGGAGAGAGCTTCCTTCGCCAATGCAGAGGCAGCCTAGCGGCCTGCGTCTGCACAGCTGGATTTGGCAGAGAGGCGTTCGCTTTGCCCCTGGGAGACGCTGAGATTGGCTCCAAGCACCGAGATTTCCGGGTGCGCGGCCTGCATCTCTCTTGCACTCTCCGAGCTTGAGAAGGCTTTCCTAGCTCCCAGCGTTGCTTCCCTGAAAGGAGCAGGCTGAGGAAGTGTGTCCGACGTGACTCAGCCCCTTCCTAGGCTTCCCCGTGCTATTGCCTTTCAGTGCAATCGAAGGCGCAGGACTCCTTGGAAAGGAGGCTGGGCTCGGTTGTCTCCCCACTTCAGAGGTCTAGAGCAGAGCACTGAGACGTCTGTCAGGCGGAAGGGAAGCGCTGTTGTGCCCATGGTGAAGACGTTGCTTGGCCGCACTGTGGAAGCAACGCCCAGAGAGAAACAGGCACCGTGGGCCTCCAGGCAGGGGCTGCGGGATCACAGCCAGAATGCCCCTGCGTCTCCGCTGAGAAGAGACCTCCCAGTTGGAGGCTCCATGCCGCCCTCCAGAGGAGCAAAGACTTGTGGAGTGTGTCTGGCCTTTCCTTGGGAGTGTGGTGCCCTTCCCTCTTCCCCAGGCACAGGAGCAACTGCCCCTGAGCAAAGACCTCTCCAAGGGCTTTTCCCTCAGGCTGAAGCAGATTTCGCAGGAAGCGGGCCTAGAGAGCTTCCGTCGTGGATGCAGAGGCAGCAGAGCGGCCTGCGTGTGCACAGCTGCATTTGGCAGAGAGGAGCTCGCTTTGGCACTGGGAGGCTGTGAGACCTGCTCCAAGCACCGGGATTGCTGGGTTGGGGCCTGCATCTGGCTGCCACTTTCTGAGCTTCCAAAGACTTTCCTAGCTCACAGCCTCGCTAGCCATGAAGGAGCAGGCTGAGGGAGTGTGTCAGACATGACTCAGCACTTTCCTGGGCTTGCCTGTGGTTTCGCCTTTCCACTCCAACTGGGCCCCGGGACTCCTTGCAGAGGAGGAGGAGCCCGGTTGTCTCCAAACTTCCTAGGGCTAGAGTAGAGCAGGGAGAACTC
The DNA here is from genome assembly GCF_049115385.1 of Moschus berezovskii. Lineage (NCBI taxonomy): Eukaryota > Metazoa > Chordata > Mammalia > Artiodactyla > Moschidae > Moschus > Moschus berezovskii. The sequence goes on from NC_142460.1 coordinate 165,672,026, forward strand.
TGTCAGCTGGAAGGGAAGAGCAGAAGGGTAGATGGGGCAGAGGTTGCCTGGCCGCTCTGGTGAAGCAACGCCCAGGGAGAAACAGGCACCATGGGCCTCCAGGCAGGGGATGCGAGATCCCAGCCAGAGTGCTTCTGCGTCTCAGCCCAGAAGCTTCCTGAGAGTTTGAGGTTGCCTGCAGCTCTCCAGAGGAGCAAAGACATGTGGGGTGTGTTTGGCCTTTCCCTGGGAGGGTGGTGCCCTTGCGGCAGCCCCAGGCCCAGGAGCAACGGCCCCAGAGGAAAGACCGTTCCCACTGAGATTCGCTGAGGCTGAGAAGCAGATTTCGCAGGAAGCGGGAGGAGAGAGCTTCCTTCGCCAATGCAGAGGCAGCCTAGCGGCCTGCGTCTGCACAGCTGGATTTGGCAGAGAGGCGTTCGCTTTGCCCCTGGGAGACGCTGAGATTGGCTCCAAGCACCGAGAGTTCCGGGTGCGCGGCCTGCATCTCTCTTGCACTCTCCGAGCTTGAGAAGGCTTTCCTAGCTCCCAGCGTTGCTTCCCTGAAAGGAGCAGGCTGAGGAAGTGTGTCCGACGTGACTCAGCCCCTTCCTAGGCTTCCCCGTGCTATTGCCTTTCAGTGCAATCGAAGGCGCAGGACTCCTTGGAAAGGAGGCTGGGCTCGGTTGTCTCCCCACTTCAGAGGTCTAGAGCAGAGCACTGAGACGTCTGTCAGACGGAAGGGAAGCGCTGTTGTGCCCATGGTGAAGACGTTGCTTGGCCGCACTGTGGAAGCAACGCCCAGAGAGAAACAGGCACCGTGGGCCTCCAGGCAGGGGCTGCGGGATCACAGCCAGAATGCCCCTGCGTCTCCGCTGAGAAGCGACCTCCCAGTTGGAGGCTCCATGCCGCCCTCCAGAGGAGCAAAGACGTGTGGAGTGTGTCTGGCCTTTCCTTGGGAGTGTGGTGCCCTTCCCTCTTCCCCAGGCACAGGAGCAACTGCCCCTGAGCAAAGACCTCTCCAAGGGCTTTTCCCTCAGGCTGAAGCAGATTTCGCAGGAAGCGGGCCTAGAGAGCTTCCGTCGTGGATGCAGAGGCAGCAGAGCGGCCTGCGTGTGCACAGCTGCATTTGGCAGAGAGGAGCTCGCTTTGGCACTGGGAGGCTGTGAGCCCTGCTCCAAGCACCGGGATTGCTGGGTTGGGGCCTGCATCTGGCTGCCACTTGCTGAGCTTCCAAAGACTTTCCTAGCTCACAGCCTCGCTAGCCATGAAGGAGCAGGCTGAGGGAGTGTGTCAGACATGACTCAGCACTTTCCTGGGCTTGCCTGTGGTTTCGCCTTTCCACTCCAACTGGGCCCCGGGACTCCTTGCAGAGGAGGAGGAGCCCGGTTGTCTCCAAACTTCCTAGGGCTAGAGTAGAGCAGGGAGAACTCTGTCAGCTGGAAGGGAAGAGCAGAAGGGTAGATGGGGCAGAGGTTGCCTGGCCGCTCTGGTGAAGCAACGCCCAGGGAGAAACAGGCACCATGGGCCTCCAGGCAGGGGATGCGAGATCCCAGCCAGAGTGCTTCTGCGTCTCAGCCCAGAAGCTTCCTGAGAGTTTGAGGTTGCCTGCAGCTCTCCAGAGGAGCAAAGACATGTGGGGTGTGTTTGGCCTTTCCCTGGGAGGGTGGTGCCCTTGCGGCAGCCCCAGGCCCAGGAGCAACGGCCCCAGAGGAAAGACCGTTCCCACTGAGATTCGCTGAGGCTGAGAAGCAGATTTCGCAGGAAGCGGGAGGAGAGAGCTTCCTTCGCCAATGCAGAGGCAGCCTAGCGGCCTGCGTCTGCACAGCTGGATTTGGCAGAGAGGCGTTCGCTTTGCCCCTGGGAGACGCTGAGATTGGCTCCAAGCACCGAGATTTCCGGGTGCGCGGCCTGCATCTCTCTTGCACTCTCCGAGCTTGAGAAGGCTTTCCTAGCTCCCAGCGTTGCTTCCCTGAAAGGAGCAGGCTGAGGAAGTGTGTCCGACGTGACTCAGCCCCTTCCTAGGCTTCCCCGTGCTATTGCCTTTCAGTGCAATCGAAGGCGCAGGACTCCTTGGAAAGGAGGCTGGGCTCGGTTGTCTCCCCACTTCAGAGGTCTAGAGCAGAGCACTGAGACGTCTGTCAGACGGAAGGGAAGCGCTGTTGTGCCCATGGTGAAGATGTTGCTTGGCCGCACTGTGGAAGCAACGCCCAGAGAGAAACAGGCACCGTGGGCCTCCAGGCAGGGGCTGCGGGATCACAGCCAGAATGCCCCTGTGTCTCCGCTGAGAAGCGACCTCCCAGTTGGAGGCTCCATGCCGCCCTCCAGAGGAGCAAAGACGTGTGGAGTGTGTCTGGCCTTTCCTTGGGAGTGTGGTGCCCTTCCCTCTTCCCCAGGCACAGGAGCAACTGCCCCTGAGCCAAGACCTCTCCAAGGGCTTTTCCCTCAGGCTGAAGCAGATTTCGCAGGAAGCGGGCCTAGAGAGCTTCCGTCGTGGATGCAGAGGCAGCAGAGAGGCCTGCGTGTGCAAAGCTGCATTTGGCAGAGAGGAGCTCGCTTTGGCACTGGGAGGCTGTGAGACCTGCTCCAAGCACCGGGATTGCTGGGTTGGGGCCTGCATCTGGCTGCCACTTGCTGAGCTTCCAAAGACTTTCCTAGCTCACAGCCTCGCTAGCCATGAAGGAGCAGGCTGAGGGAGTGTGTCAGACATGACTCAGCACTTTCCTGGGCTTGCCTGTGGTTTCGCCTTTCCACTCCAACTGGGCCCCGGGACTCCTTGCAGAGGAGGAGGAGCCCGGTTGTCTCCAAACTTCCTAGGGCTAGAGTAGAGCAGGGAGAACTCTGTCAGCTGGAAGGGAAGAGCAGAAGGGTAGATGGGGCAGAGGTTGCCTGGCCGCTCTGGTGAAGCAACGCCCAGGGAGAAACAGGCACCATGGGCCTCCAGGCAGGGGATGCGAGATCCCAGCCAGAGTGCTTCTGCGTCTCAGCCCAGAAGCTTCCTGAGAGTTTGAGGTTGCCTGCAGCTCTCCAGAGGAGCAAAGACATGTGGGGTGTGTTTGGCCTTTCCCTGGGAGGGTGGTGCCCTTGCGGCAGCCCCAGGCCCAGGAGCAACGGCCCCAGAGGAAAGACCGTTCCCACTGAGATTCGCTGAGGCTGAGAAGCAGATTTCGCAGGAAGCGGGAGGAGAGAGCTTCCTTCGCCAATGCAGAGGCAGCCTAGCGGCCTGCGTCTGCACAGCTGGATTTGGCAGAGAGGCGTTCGCTTTGCCCCTGGGAGACGCTGAGATTGGCTCCAAGCACCGAGATTTCCGGGTGCGCGGCCTGCATCTCTCTTGCACTCTCCGAGCTTGAGAAGGCTTTCCTAGCTCCCAGCGTTGCTTCCCTGAAAGGAGCAGGCTGAGGAAGTGTGTCCGACGTGACTCAGCCCCTTCCTAGGCTTCCCCGTGCTATTGCCTTTCAGTGCAATCGAAGGCGCAGGACTCCTTGGAAAGGAGGCTGGGCTCGGTTGTCTCCCCACTTCAGAGGTCTAGAGCAGAGCACTGAGACGTCTGTCAGGCGGAAGGGAAGCGCTGTTGTGCCCATGGTGAAGACGTTGCTTGGCCGCACTGTGGAAGCAACGCCCAGAGAGAAACAGGCACCGTGGGCCTCCAGGCAGGGGCTGCGGGATCACAGCCAGAATGCCCCTGCGTCTCCGCTGAGAAGCGACCTCCCAGTTGGAGGCTCCATGCCGCCCTCCAGAGGAGCAAAGACGTGTGGAGTGTGTCTGGCCTTTCCTTGGGAGTGTGGTGCCCTTCCCTCTTCCCCAGGCACAGGAGCAACTGCCCCTGAGCAAAGACCTCTCCAAGGGCTTTTCCCTCAGGCTGAAGCAGATTTCGCAGGAAGCGGGCCTAGAGAGCTTCCGTCGTGGATGCAGAGGCAGCAGAGCGGCCTGCGTGTGCAAAGCTGCATTTGGCAGAGAGGAGCTCGCTTTGGCACTGGGAGGCTGTGAGACCTGCTCCAAGCACCGGGATTGCTGGGTTGGGGCCTGCATCTCGCTGCCACTTGCTGAGCTTCCAAAGACTTTCCTAGCTCACAGCCTCGCTAGCCATGAAGGAGCAGGCTGAGGGAGTGTGTCAGACATGACTCAGCACTTTCCTGGGCTTGCCTGTGGTTTCGCCTTTCCACTCCAACTGGGCCCCGGGACTCCTTGCAGAGGAGGAGGAGCCCGGTTGTCTCCAAACTTCCTAGGGCTAGAGTAGAGCAGGGAGAACTCTGTCAGCTGGAAGGGAAGAGCAGAAGGGTAGATGGGGCAGAGGTTGCCTGGCCGCTCTGGTGAAGCAACGCCCAGGGAGAAACAGGCACCATGGGCCTCCAGGCAGGGGATGCGAGATCCCAGCCAGAGTGCTTCTGCGTCTCAGCCGAGAAGCTTCCTGATAGTTTGAGGTTGCCTGCAGCTCTCCAGAGGAGCAAAGACATGTGGGGTGTGTTTGGCCTTTCCCTGGGAGGGTGGTGCCCTTGCGGCAACCCCAGGCCCAGGAGCAACGGCCCCAGAGGAAAGACCGTTCCCACTGAGATTCGCTGAGGCTGAGAAGCAGATTTCGCAGGAAGCGGGAGGAGAGAGCTTCCTTCGCCAATGCAGAGGCAGCCTAGCGGCCTGCGTCTGCACAGCTGGATTTGGCAGAGAGGCGTTCGCTTTGCCCCTGGGAGACGCTGAGATTGGCTCCAAGCACCGAGATTTCCGGGTGCGCGGCCTGCATCTCTCTTGCACTCTCCGAGCTTGAGAAGGCTTTCCTAGCTCCCAGCGTTGCTTCCCTGAAAGGAGCAGGCTGAGGAAGTGTGTCCGACGTGACTCAGCCCCTTCCTAGGCTTCCCCGTGCTATTGCCTTTCAGTGCAATCGAAGGCGCAGGACTCCTTGGAAAGGAGGCTGGGCTCGGTTGTCTCCCCACTTCAGAGGTGTAGGGCAGAGCACTGAGACGTCTGTCAGGCGGAAGGGAAGCGCTGTTGTGCCCATGGTGAAGATGTTGCTTGGCCGCACTGTGGAAGCAACGCCCAGAGAGAAACAGGCACCGTGGGCCTCCAGGCAGGGGCTGCGGGATCACAGCCAGAATGCCCCTGCGTCTCCGCTGAGAAGCGACCTCCCAGTTGGAGGCTCCATGCCGCCCTCCAGAGGAGCAAAGACGTGTGGAGTGTGTCTGGCCTTTCCTTGGGAGTGTGGTGCCCTTCCATCTTCCCCAGGCACAGGAGCAACTGCCCCTGAGCAAAGACCTCTCCAAGGGCTTTTCCCTCAGGCTGAAGCAGATTTCGCAGGAAGCGGGCCTAGAGAGCTTCCTTCGTGGATGCAGAGGCAGCAGAGCGGCCTGCGTGTGCAAAGCTGCATTTGGCAGAGAGGAGCTCGCTTTGGCACTCGGAGGCTGTGAGACCTGCTCCAAGCACCGGGATTGCTGGGTTGGGGCCTGCATCTGGCTGCCACTTGCTGAGCTTCCAAAGACTTTCCTAGCTCACAGCCTCGCTAGCCATGAAGGAGCAGGCTGAGGGAGTGTGTCAGACATGACTCAGCACTTTCCTGGGCTTGCCTGTGGTTTCGCCTTTCCACTCCAACTGGGCCCCGGGACTCCTTGCAGAGGAGGAGGAGCCCGGTTGTCTCCAAACTTCCTAGGGCTAGAGTAGAGCAGGGAGAACTCTGTCAGCTGGAAGGGAAGAGCAGAAGGGTAGATGGGGCAGAGGTTGCCTGGCCGCTCTGGTGAAGCAACGCCCAGGGAGAAACAGGCACCATGGGCCTCCAGGCAGGGGATGCGAGATCCCAGCCAGAGTGCTTCTGCGTCTCAGCCCAGAAGCTTCCTGAGAGTTTGAGGTTGCCTGCAGCTCTCCAGAGGAGCAAAGACATGTGGGGTGTGTTTGGCCTTTCCCTGGGAGGGTGGTGCCCTTGCGGCAGCCCCAGGCCCAGGAGCAACGGCCCCAGAGGAAAGACCGTTCCCACTGAGATTCGCTGAGGCTGAGAAGCAGATTTCGCAGGAAGCGGGAGGAGAGAGCTTCCTTCGCCAATGCAGAGGCAGCCTAGCGGCCTGCGTCTGCACAGCTGGATTTGGCAGAGAGGCGTTCGCTTTGCCCCTGGGAGACGCTGAGATTGGCTCCAAGCACCGAGATTTCCGGGTGCGCGGCCTGCATCTCTCTTGCACTCTCCGAGCTTGAGAAGGCTTTCCTAGCTCCCAGCGTTGCTTCCCTGAAAGGAGCAGGCTGAGGAAGTGTGTCCGACGTGACTCAGCCCCTTCCTAGGCTTCCCCGTGCTATTGCCTTTCAGTGCAATCGAAGGCGCAGGACTCCTTGGAAAGGAGGCTGGGCTCGGTTGTCTCCCCACTTCAGAGGTCTAGAGCAGAGCACTGAGACGTCTGTCAGGCGGAAGGGAAGCGCTGTTGTGCCCATGGTGAAGACGTTGCTTGGCCGCACTGTGGAAGCAACGCCCAGAGAGAAACAGGCACCGTGGGCCTCCAGGCAGGGGCTGCGGGATCACAGCCAGAATGCCCCTGCGTCTCCGCTGAGAAGCGACCTCCCAGTTGGAGGCTCCATGCCGCCCTCCAGAGGAGCAAAGACGTGTGGAGTGTGTCTGGCCTTTCCTTGGGAGTGTGGTGCCCTTCCCTCTTCCCCAGGCACAGGAGCAACTGCCCCTGAGCAAAGACCTCTCCAAGGGCTTTTCCCTCAGGCTGAAGCAGATTTCGCAGGAAGCGGGCCTAGAGAGCTTCCGTCGTGGATGCAGAGGCAGCAGAGCGGCCTGCGTGTGCAAAGCTGCATTTGGCAGAGAGGAGCTCGCTTTGGCACTGGGAGGCTGTGAGCCCTGCTCCAAGCACCGGGATTGCTGGGTTGGGGCCTGCATCTGGCTGCCACTTTCTGAGCTTCCAAAGACTTTCCTAGCTCACAGCCTCGCTAGCCATGAAGGAGCAGGCTGAGGGAGTGTGTCAGACATGACTCAGCACTTTCCTGGGCTTGCCTGTGGTTTCGCCTTTCCACTCCAACTGGGCCCCGGGACTCCTTGCAGAGGAGGAGGAGCCCGGTTGTCTCCAAACTTCCTAGGGCTAGAGTAGAGCAGGGAGAACTCTGTCAGCTGGAAGGGAAGAGCAGAAGGGTAGATGGGGCAGAGGTTGCCTGGCCGCTCTGGTGAAGCAACGCCCAGGGAGAAACAGGCACCATGGGCCTCCAGGCAGGGGATGCGAGATCCCAGCCAGAGTGCTTCTGCGTCTCAGCCCAGAAGCTTCCTGAGAGTTTGAGGTTGCCTGCAGCTCTCCAGAGGAGCAAAGACATGTGGGGTGTGTTTGGCCTTTCCCTGGGAGGGTGGTGCCTTTGCGGCAGCCCCAGGCCCAGGAGCAACGGCCCCAGAGGAAAGACCGTTCCCACTGAGATTCGCTGAGGCTGAGAAGCAGATTTCGCAGGAAGCGGGAGGAGAGAGCTTCCTTCGCCAATGCAGAGGCAGCCTAGCGGCCTGCGTCTGCACAGCTGGATTTGGCAGAGAGGCGTTCGCTTTGCCCCTGGGAGACGCTGAGATTGGCTCCAAGCACCGAGATTTCCGGGTGCGCGGCCTGCATCTCTCTTGCACTCTCCGAGCTTGAGAAGGCTTTCCTAGCTCCCAGCGTTGCTTCCCTGAAAGGAGCAGGCTGAGGAAGTGTGTCCGACGTGACTCAGCCCCTTCCTAGGCTTCCCCGTGCTATTGCCTTTCAGTGCAATCGAAGGCGCAGGACTCCTTGGAAAGGAGGCTGGGCTCGGTTGTCTCCCCACTTCAGAGGTCTAGAGCAGAGCACTGAGACGTCTGTCAGACGGAAGGGAAGCGCTGTTGTGCCCATGGTGAAGACGTTGCTTGGCCGCACTGTGGAAGCAACGCCCAGAGAGAAACAGGCACCGTGGGCCTCCAGGCAGGGGCTGCGGGATCACAGCCAGAATGCCCCTGCGTCTCCGCTGAGAAGCGACCTCCCAGTTGGAGGCTCCATGCCGCCCTCCAGAGGAGCAAAGACGTGTGGAGTGTGTCTGGCCTTTCCTTGGGAGTGTGGTGCCCTTCCCTCTTCCCCAGGCACAGGAGCAACTGCCCCTGAGCAAAGACCTCTCCAAGGGCTTTTCCCTCAGGCTGAAGCAGATTTCGCAGGAAGCGGGCCTAGAGAGCTTCCTTCGTGGATGCAGAGGCAGCAGAGCGGCCTGCGTGTGCACAGCTGCATTTGGCAGAGAGGAGCTCGCTTTGGCACTCGGAGGCTGTGAGACCTGCTCCAAGCACCGGGATTGCTGGGTTGGGGCCTGCATCTGGCTGCCACTTTCTGAGCTTCCAAAGACTTTCCTAGCTCACAGCCTCGCTAGCCATGAAGGAGCAGGCTGAGGGAGTGTGTCAGACATGACTCAGCACTTTCCTGGGCTTGCCTGTGGTTTCGCCTTTCCACTCCAACTGGGCCCCGGGACTCCTTGCAGAGGAGGAGGAGCCCGGTTGTCTCCAAACTTCCTAGGGCTAGAGTAGAGCAGGGAGAACTCTGTCAGCTGGAAGGGAAGAGCAGAAGGGTAGATGGGGCAGAGGTTGCCTGGCCGCTCTGGTGAAGCAACGCCCAGGGAGAAACAGGCACCATGGGCCTCCAGGCAGGGGATGCGAGATCCCAGCCAGAGTGCTTCTGCGTCTCAGCCCAGAAGCTTCCTGAGAGTTTGAGGTTGCCTGCAGCTCTCCAGAGGAGCAAAGACATGTGGGGTGTGTTTGGCCTTTCCCTGGGAGGGTGGTGCCCTTGCGGCAGCCCCAGGCCCAGGAGCAACGGCCCCAGAGGAAAGACCGTTCCCACTGAGATACGCTGAGGCTGAGAAGCAGATTTCGCAGGAAGCGGGAGGAGAGAGCTTCCTTCGCCAATGCAGAGGCAGCCTAGCGGCCTGCGTCTGCACAGCTGGATTTGGCAGAGAGGCGTTCGCTTTGCCCCTGGGAGACGCTGAGATTGGCTCCAAGCACCGAGATTTCCGGGTGCGCGGCCTGCATCTCTCTTGCACTCTCCGAGCTTGAGAAGGCTTTCCTAGCTCCCAGCGTTGCTTCCCTGAAAGGAGCAGGCTGAGGAAGTGTGTCCGACGTGACTCAGCCCCTTCCTAGGCTTCCCCGTGCTATTGCCTTTCAGTGCAATCGAAGGCGCAGGACTCCTTGGAAAGGAGGCTGGGCTCGGTTGTCTCCCCACTTCAGAGGTCTAGAGCAGAGCACTGAGACGTCTGTCAGGCGGAAGGGAAGCGCTGTTGTGCCCATGGTGAAGACGTTGCTTGGCCGCACTGTGGAAGCAACGCCCAGAGAGAAACAGGCACCGTGGGCCTCCAGGCAGGGGCTGCGGGATCACAGCCAGAATGCCCCTGCGTCTCCGCTGAGAAGAGACCTCCCAGTTGGAGGCTCCATGCCGCCCTCCAGAGGAGCAAAGACGTGTGGAGTGTGTCTGGCCTTTCCTTGGGAGTGTGGTGCCCTTCCCTCTTCCCCAGGCACAGGAGCAACTGCCCCTGAGCAAAGACCTCTCCAAGGGCTTTTCCCTCAGGCTGAAGCAGATTTCGCAGGAAGCGGGCCTAGAGAGCTTCCTTCGTGGATGCAGAGGCAGCAGAGCGGCCTGCGTGTGCAAAGCTGCATTTGGCAGAGAGGAGCTCGCTTTGGCACTCGGAGGCTGTGAGACCTGCTCCAAGCACCGGGATTGCTGGGTTGGGGCCTGCATCTGGCTGCCACTTGCTGAGCTTCCAAAGACTTTCCTAGCTCACAGCCTCGCTAGCCATGAAGGAGCAGGCTGAGGGAGTGTGTCAGACATGACTCAGCACTTTCCTGGGCTTGCCTGTGGTTTCGCCTTTCCACTCCAACTGGGCCCCGGGACTCCTTGCAGAGGAGGAGGAGCCCGGTTGTCTCCAAACTTCCTAGGGCTAGAGTAGAGCAGGGAGAACTCTGTCAGCTGGAAGGGAAGAGCAGAAGGGTAGATGGGGCAGAGGTTGCCTGGCCGCTCTGGTGAAGCAACGCCCAGGGAGAAACAGGCACCATGGGCCTCCAGGCAGGGGATGCGAGATCCCAGCCAGAGTGCTTCTGCGTCTCAGCCCAGAAGCTTCCTGAGAGTTTGAGGTTGCCTGCAGCTCTCCAGAGGAGCAAAGACATGTGGGGTGTGTTTGGCCTTTCCCTGGGAGGGTGGTGCCCTTGCGGCAGCCCCAGGCCCAGGAGCAACGGCCCCAGAGGAAAGACCGTTCCCACTGAGATTCGCTGAGGCTGAGAAGCAGATTTCGCAGGAAGCGGGAGGAGAGAGCTTCCTTCGCCAATGCAGAGGCAGCCTAGCGGCCTGCGTCTGCACAGCTGGATTTGGCAGAGAGGCGTTCGCTTTGCCCCTGGGAGACGCTGAGATTGGCTCCAAGCACCGAGATTTCCGGGTGCGCGGCCTGCATCTCTCTTGCACTCTCCGAGCTTGAGAAGGCTTTCCTAGCTCCCAGCGTTGCTTCCCTGAAAGGAGCAGGCTGAGGAAGTGTGTCCGACGTGACTCAGCCCCTTCCTAGGCTTCCCCGTGCTATTGCCTTTCAGTGCAATCGAAGGCGCAGGACTCCTTGGAAAGGAGGCTGGGCTCGGTTGTCTCCCCACTTCAGAGGTCTAGAGCAGAGCACTGAGACGTCTGTCAGGCGGAAGGGAAGCGCTGTTGTGCCCATGGTGAAGACGTTGCTTGGCCGCACTGTGGAAGCAACGCCCAGAGAGAAACAGGCACCGTGGGCCTCCAGGCAGGGGCTGCGGGATCACAGCCAGAATGCCCCTGCGTCTCCGCTGAGAAGCGACCTCCCAGTTGGAGGCTCCATGCCGCCCTCCAGAGGAGCAAAGACGTGTGGAGTGTGTCTGGCCTTTCCTTGGGAGTGTGGTGCCCTTCCCTCTTCCCCAGGCACAGGAGCAACTGCCCCTGAGCAAAGACCTCTCCAAGGGCTTTTCCCTCAGGCTGAAGCAGATTTCGCAGGAAGCGGGCCTAGAGAGCTTCCGTCGTGGATGCAGAGGCAGCAGAGCGGCCTGCGTGTGCAAAGCTGCATTTGGCAGAGAGGAGCTCGCTTTGGCACTGGGAGGCTGTGAGCCCTGCTCCAAGCACCGGGATTGCTGGGTTGGGGCCTGCATCTGGCTGCCACTTTCTGAGCTTCCAAAGACTTTCCTAGCTCACAGCCTCGCTAGCCATGAAGGAGCAGGCTGAGGGAGTGTGTCAGACATGACTCAGCACTTTCCTGGGCTTGCCTGTGGTTTCGCCTTTCCACTCCAACTGGGCCCCGGGACTCCTTGCAGAGGAGGAGGAGCCCGGTTGTCTCCAAACTTCCTAGGGCTAGAGTAGAGCAGGGAGAACTCTGTCAGCTGGAAGGGAAGAGCAGAAGGGTAGATGGGGCAGAGGTTGCCTGGCCGCTCTGGTGAAGCAACGCCCAGGGAGAAACAGGCACCATGGGCCTCCAGGCAGGGGATGCGAGATCCCAGCCAGAGTGCTTCTGCGTCTCAGCCCAGAAGCTTCCTGAGAGTTTGAGGTTGCCTGCAGCTCTCCAGAGGAGCAAAGACATGTGGGGTGTGTTTGGCCTTTCCCTGGGAGGGTGGTGCCTTTGCGGCAGCCCCAGGCCCAGGAGCAACGGCCCCAGAGGAAAGACCGTTCCCACTGAGATTCGCTGAGGCTGAGAAGCAGATTTCGCAGGAAGCGGGAGGAGAGAGCTTCCTTCGCCAATGCAGAGGCAGCCTAGCGGCCTGCGTCTGCACAGCTGGATTTGGCAGAGAGGCGTTCGCTTTGCCCCTGGGAGACGCTGAGATTGGCTCCAAGCACCGAGATTTCCGGGTGCGCGGCCTGCATCTCTCTTGCACTCTCCGAGCTTGAGAAGGCTTTCCTAGCTCCCAGCGTTGCTTCCCTGAAAGGAGCAGGCTGAGGAAGTGTGTCCGACGTGACTCAGCCCCTTCCTAGGCTTCCCCGTGCTATTGCCTTTCAGTGCAATCGAAGGCGCAGGACTCCTTGGAAAGGAGGCTGGGCTCGGTTGTCTCCCCACTTCAGAGGTCTAGAGCAGAGCACTGAGACGTCTGTCAGACGGAAGGGAAGCGCTGTTGTGCCCATGGTGAAGACGTTGCTTGGCCGCACTGTGGAAGCAACGCCCAGAGAGAAACAGGCACCGTGGGCCTCCAGGCAGGGGCTGCGGGATCACAGCCAGAATGCCCCTGCGTCTCCGCTGAGAAGCGACCTCCCAGTTGGAGGCTCCATGCCGCCCTCCAGAGGAGCAAAGACGTGTGGAGTGTGTCTGGCCTTTCCTTGGGAGTGTGGTGCCCTTCCCTCTTCCCCAGGCACAGGAGCAACTGCCCCTGAGCAAAGACCTCTCCAAGGGCTTTTCCCTCAGGCTGAAGCAGATTTCGCAGGAAGCGGGCCTAGAGAGCTTCCTTCGTGGATGCAGAGGCAGCAGAGCGGCCTGCGTGTGCACAGCTGCATTTGGCAGAGAGGAGCTCGCTTTGGCACTCGGAGGCTGTGAGACCTGCTCCAAGCACCGGGATTGCTGGGTTGGGGCCTGCATCTGGCTGCCACTTTCTGAGCTTCCAAAGACTTTCCTAGCTCACAGCCTCGCTAGCCATGAAGGAGCAGGCTGAGGGAGTGTGTCAGACATGACTCAGCACTTTCCTGGGCTTGCCTGTGGTTTCGCCTTTCCACTCCAACTGGGCCCCGGGACTCCTTGCAGAGGAGGAGGAGCCCGGTTGTCTCCAAACTTCCTAGGGCTAGAGTAGAGCAGGGAGAACTCTGTCAGCTGGAAGGGAAGAGCAGAAGGGTAGATGGGGCAGAGGTTGCCTGGCCGCTCTGGTGAAGCAACGCCCAGGGAGAAACAGGCACCATGGGCCTCCAGGCAGGGGATGCGAGATCCCAGCCAGAGTGCTTCTGCGTCTCAGCCCAGAAGCTTCCTGAGAGTTTGAGGTTGCCTGCAGCTCTCCAGAGGAGCAAAGACATGTGGGGTGTGTTTGGCCTTTCCCTGGGAGGGTGGTGCCCTTGCGGCAGCCCCAGGCCCAGGAGCAACGGCCCCAGAGGAAAGACCGTTCCCACTGAGATACGCTGAGGCTGAGAAGCAGATTTCGCAGGAAGCGGGAGGAGAGAGCTTCCTTCGCCAATGCAGAGGCAGCCTAGCGGCCTGCGTCTGCACAGCTGGATTTGGCAGAGAGGCGTTCGCTTTGCCCCTGGGAGACGCTGAGATTGGCTCCAAGCACCGAGATTTCCGGGTGCGCGGCCTGCATCTCTCTTGCACTCTCCGAGCTTGAGAAGGCTTTCCTAGCTCCCAGCGTTGCTTCCCTGAAAGGAGCAGGCTGAGGAAGTGTGTCCGACGTGACTCAGCCCCTTCCTAGGCTTCCCCGTGCTATTGCCTTTCAGTGCAATCGAAGGCGCAGGACTCCTTGGAAAGGAGGCTGGGCTCGGTTGTCTCCCCACTTCAGAGGTCTAGAGCAGAGCACTGAGACGTCTGTCAGGCGGAAGGGAAGCGCTGTTGTGCCCATGGTGAAGACGTTGCTTGGCCGCACTGTGGAAGCAACGCCCAGAGAGAAACAGGCACCGTGGGCCTCCAGGCAGGGGCTGCGGGATCACAGCCAGAATGCCCCTGCGTCTCCGCTGAGAAGAGACCTCCCAGTTGGAGGCTCCATGCCGCCCTCCAGAGGAGCAAAGACGTGTGGAGTGTGTCTGGCCTTTCCTTGGGAGTGTGGTGCCCTTCCCTCTTCCCCAGGCACAGGAGCAACTGCCCCTGAGCAAAGACCTCTCCAAGGGCTTTTCCCTCAGGCTGAAGCAGATTTCGCAGGAAGCGGGCCTAGAGAGCTTCCTTCGTGGATGCAGAGGCAGCAGAGCGGCCTGCGTGTGCACAGCTGCATTTGGCAGAGAGGAGCTCGCTTTGGCACTGGGAGGCTGTGAGACCTGCTCCAAGCACCGGGATTGCTGGGTTGGGGCCTGCATCTGGCTGCCACTTTCTGAGCTTCCAAAGACTTTCCTAGCTCACAGCCTCGCTAGCCATGAAGGAGCAGGCTGAGGGAGTGTGTCAGACATGACTCAGCACTTTCCTGGGCTTGCCTGTGGTTTCGCCTTTCCACTCCAACTGGGCCCCGGGACTCCTTGCAGAGGAGGAGGAGCCCGGTTGTCTCCAAACTTCCTAGGGCTAGAGTAGAGCAGGGAGAACTCTGTCAGCTGGAAGGGAAGAGCAGAAGGGTAGATGGGGCAGAGGTTGCCTGGCCGCTCTGGTGAAGCAACGCCCAGGGAGAAACAGGCACCATGGGCCTCCAGGCAGGGGATGCGAGATCCCAGCCAGAGTGCTTCTGCGTCTCAGCCGAGAAGCTTCCTGAGAGTTTGAGGTTGCCTGCAGCTCTCCAGAGGAGCAAAGACATGTGGGGTGTGTTTGGCCTTTCCCTGGGAGGGTGGTGCCCTTGCGGCAGCCCCAGGCCCAGGAGCAACGGCCCCAGAGGAAAGACCGTTCCCACTGAGATTCGCTGAGGCTGAGAAGCAGATTTCGCAGGAAGCGGGAGGAGAGAGCTTCCTTCGCCAATGCAGAGGCAGCCTAGCGGCCTGCGTCTGCACAGCTGGATTTGGCAGAGAGGCGTTCGCTTTGCCCCTGGGAGACGCTGAGATTGGCTCCAAGCACCGAGAGTTCCGGGTGCGCGGCCTGCATCTCTCTTGCACTCTCCGAGCTTGAGAAGGCTTTCCTAGCTCCCAGCGTTGCTTCCCTGAAAGGAGCAGGCTGAGGAAGTGTGTCCGACGTGACTCAGCCCCTTCCTAGGCTTCCCCGTGCTATTGCCTTTCAGTGCAATCGAAGGCGCAGGACTCCTTGGAAAGGAGGCTGGGCTCGGTTGTCTCCCCACTTCAGAGGTCTAGAGCAGAGCACTGAGACGTCTGTCAGACGGAAGGGAAGCGCTGTTGTGCCCATGGTGAAGACGTTGCTTGGCCGCACTGTGGAAGCAACGCCCAGAGAGAAACAGGCACCGTGGGCCTCCAGGCAGGGGCTGCGGGATCACAGCCAGAATGCCCCTGCGTCTCCGCTGAGAAGCGACCTCCCAGTTGGAGGCTCCATGCCGCCCTCCAGAGGAGCAAAGACGTGTGGAGTGTGTCTGGCCTTTCCTTGGGAGTGTGGTGCCCTTCCCTCTTCCCCAGGCACAGGAGCAACTGCCCCTGAGCAAAGACCTCTCCAAGGGCTTTTCCCTCAGGCTGAAGCAGATTTCGCAGGAAGCGGGCCTAGAGAGCTTCCGTCGTGGATGCAGAGGCAGCAGAGCGGCCTGCGTGTGCACAGCTGCATTTGGCAGAGAGGAGCTCGCTTTGGCACTGGGAGGCTGTGAGCCCTGCTCCAAGCACCGGGATTGCTGGGTTGGGGCCTGCATCTGGCTGCCACTTTCTGAGCTTCCAAAGACTTTCCTAGCTCACAGCCTCGCTAGCCATGAAGGAGCAGGCTGAGGGAGTGTGTCAGACATGACTCAGCACTTTCCTGGGCTTGCCTGTGGTTTCGCCTTTCCACTCCAACTGGGCCCCGGGACTCCTTGCAGAGGAGGAGGAGCCCGGTTGTCTCCAAACTTCCTAGGGCTAGAGTAGAGCAGGGAGAACTCTGTCAGCTGGAAGGGAAGAGCAGAAGGGTAGATGGGGCAGAGGTTGCCTGGCCGCTCTGGTGAAGCAACGCCCAGGGAGAAACAGGCACCATGGGCCTCCAGGCAGGGGATGCGAGATCCCAGCCAGAGTGCTTCTGCGTCTCAGCCCAGAAGCTTCCTGAGAGTTTGAGGTTGCCTGCAGCTCTCCAGAGGAGCAAAGACATGTGGGGTGTGTTTGGCCTTTCCCTGGGAGGGTGGTGCCCTTGCGGCAGCCCCAGGCCCAGGAGCAACGGCCCCAGAGGAAAGACCGTTCCCACTGAGATTCGCTGAGGCTGAGAAGCAGATTTCGCAGGAAGCGGGAGGAGAGAGCTTCCTTCGCCAATGCAGAGGCAGCCTAGCGGCCTGCGTCTGCACAGCTGGATTTGGCAGAGAGGCGTTCGCTTTGCCCCTGGGAGACGCTGAGATTGGCTCCAAGCACCGAGATTTCCGGGTGCGCGGCCTGCATCTCTCTTGCACTCTCCGAGCTTGAGAAGGCTTTCCTAGCTCCCAGCGTTGCTTCCCTGAAAGGAGCAGGCTGAGGAAGTGTGTCCGACGTGACTCAGCCCCTTCCTAGGCTTCCCCGTGCTATTGCCTTTCAGTGCAATCGAAGGCGCAGGACTCCTTGGAAAGGAGGCTGGGCTCGGTTGTCTCCCCACTTCAGAGGTCTAGAGCAGAGCACTGAGACGTCTGTCAGACGGAAGGGAAGCGCTGTTGTGCCCATGGTGAAGACGTTGCTTGGCCGCACTGTGGAAGCAACGCCCAGAGAGAAACAGGCACCGTGGGCCTCCAGGCAGGGGCTGCGGGATCACAGCCAGAATGCCCCTGCGTCTCCGCTGAGAAGCGACCTCCCAGTTGGAGGCTCCATGCCGCCCTCCAGAGGAGCAAAGACGTGTGGAGTGTGTCTGGCCTTTCCTTGGGAGTGTGGTGCCCTTCCCTCTTCCCCAGGCACAGGAGCAACTGCCCCTGAGCAAAGACCTCTCCAAGGGCTTTTCCCTCAGGCTGAAGCAGATTTCGCAGGAAGGGGGCCTAGAGAGCTTCCGTCGTGAATGCAGAGGCAGCAGAGCGGCCTGCGTGTGCACAGCTGCATTTGGCAGAGAGGAGCTCGTTTTGGCACTGGGAGGCTGTGAGACCTGCTCCAAGCACCGGGATTGCTGGGTTGGGGCCTGCATCTGGCTGCCACTTTCTGAGCTTCCAAAGACTTTCCTAGCTCACAGCCTCGCTAGCCATGAAGGAGCAGGCTGAGGGAGTGTGTCAGACATGACTCAGCACTTTCCTGGGCTTGCCTGTGGTTTCGCCTTTCCACTCCAACTGGGCCCCGGGACTCCTTGCAGAGGAGGAGGAGCCCGGTTGTCTCCAAACTTCCTAGGGCTAGAGTAGAGCAGGGAGAACTCTGTCAGCTGGAAGGGAAGAGCAGAAGGGTAGATGGGGCAGAGGTTGCCTGGCCGCTCTGGTGAAGCAACGCCCAGGGAGAAACAGGCACCATGGGCCTCCAGGCAGGGGATGCGAGATCCCAGCCAGAGTGCTTCTGCGTCTCAGCCGAGAAGCTTCCTGAGAGTTTGAGGTTGCCTGCAGCTCTCCAGAGGAGCAAAGACATGTGGGGTGTGTTTGGCCTTTCCCTGGGAGGGTGGTGCCCTTGCGGCAGCCCCAGGCCCAGGAGCAACGGCCCCAGAGGAAAGACCGTTCCCACTGAGATTCGCTGAGGCTGAGAAGCAGATTTCGCAGGAAGCGGGAGGAGAGAGCTTCCTTCGCCAATGCAGAGGCAGCCTAGCGGCCTGCGTCTGCACAGCTGGATTTGGCAGAGAGGCGTTCGCTTTGCCCCTGGGAGACGCTGAGATTGGCTCCAAGCACCGAGATTTCCGGGTGCGCGGCCTGCATCTCTCTTGCACTCTCCGAGCTTGAGAAGGCTTTCCTAGCTCCCAGCGTTGCTTCCCTGAAAGGAGCAGGCTGAGGAAGTGTGTCCGACGTGACTCAGCCCCTTCCTAGGCTTCCCCGTGCTATTGCCTTTCAGTGCAATCGAAGGCGCAGGACTCCTTGGAAAGGAGGCTGGGCTCGGTTGTCTCCCCACTTCAGAGGTCTAGAGCAGAGCACTGAGACGTCTGTCAGACGGAAGGGAAGCGCTGTTGTGCCCATGGTGAAGACGTTGCTTGGCCGCACTGTGGAAGCAACGCCCAGAGAGAAACAGGCACCGTGGGCCTCCAGGCAGGGGCTGCGGGATCACAGCCAGAATGCCCCTGCGTCTCCGCTGAGAAGCGACCTCCTAGTTGGAGGCTCCATGCCGCCCTCCAGAGGAGCAAAGACGTGTGGAGTGTGTCTGGCCTTTCCTTGGGAGTGTGGTGCCCTTCCCTCTTCCCCAGGCACAGGAGCAACTGCCCCTGAGCAAAGACCTCTCCAAGGGCTTTTCCCTCAGGCTGAAGCAGATTTCGCAGGAAGCGGGCCTAGAGAGCTTCCGTCGTGGATGCAGAGGCAGCAGAGCGGCCTGCGTGTGCACAGCTGCATTTGGCAGAGAGGAGCTCGCTTTGGCACTGGGAGGCTGTGAGACCTGCTCCAAGCACCGGGATTGCTGGGTTGGGGCCTGCATCTGGCTGCCACTTTCTGAGCTTCCAAAGACTTTCCTAGCTCACAGCCTCGCTAGCCATGAAGGAGCAGGCTGAGGGAGTGTGTCAGACATGACTCAGCACTTTCCTGGGCTTGCCTGTGGTTTCGCCTTTCCACTCCAACTGGGCCCCGGGACTCCTTGCAGAGGAGGAGGAGCCCGGTTGTCTCCAAACTTCCTAGGGCTAGAGTAGAGCAGGGAGAACTCTGTCAGCTGGAAGGGAAGAGCAGAAGGGTAGATGGGGCAGAGGTTGCCTGGCCGCTCTGGTGAAGCAACGCCCAGGGAGAAACAGGCACCATGGGCCTCCAGGCAGGGGATGCGAGATCCCAGCCAGAGTGCTTCTGCGTCTCAGCCCAGAAGCTTCCTGAGAGTTTGAGGTTGCCTGCAGCTCTCCAGAGGAGCAAAGACATGTGGGGTGTGTTTGGCCTTTCCCTGGGAGGGTGGTGCCCTTGCGGCAGCCCCAGGCCCAGGAGCAACGGCCCCAGAGGAAAGACCGTTCCCACTGAGATTCGCTGAGGCTGAGAAGCAGATTTCGCAGGAAGCGGGAGGAGAGAGCTTCCTTCGCCAATGCAGAGGCACCTAGCGGCCTGCGTCTGCACAGCTGGATTTGGCAGAGAGGCGTTCGCTTTGCCCCTGGGAGACGCTGAGATTGGCTCCAAGCACCGAGATTTCCGGGTGCGCGGCCTGCATCTCTCTTGCACTCTCCGAGCTTGAGAAGGCTTTCCTAGCTCCCAGCGTTGCTTCCCTGAAAGGAGCAGGCTGAGGAAGTGTGTCCGACGTGACTCAGCCCCTTCCTAGGCTTCCCCGTGCTATTGCCTTTCAGTGCAATCGAAGGCACAGGACTCCTTGGAAAGGAGGCTGGGCTCGGCTGTCTCCCCACTTCAGAGGTCTAGAGCAGAGCACTGAGACGTCTGTCAGACGGAAGGGAAGCGCTGTTGTGCCCATGGTGAAGACGTTGCTTGGCCGCACTGTGGAAGCAACGCCCAGAGAGAAACAGGCACCGTGGGCCTCCAGGCAGGGGCTGCGGGATCACAGCCAGAATGCCCCTGCGTCTCCGCTGAGAAGCGACCTCCCAGTTGGAGGCTCCATGCCGCCCTCCAGAGGAGCAAAGACGTGTGGTGTGTGTCTGGCCTTTCCTTGGGAGTGTGGTGCCCTTCCCTCTTCCCCAGGCACAGGAGCAACTGCCCCTGAGCAAAGACCTCTCCAAGGGCTTTTCCCTCAGGCTGAAGCAGATTTCGCAAGAAGCGGGCCTAGAGAGCTTCCTTCGTGGATGCAGAGGCAGCAGAGCGGCCTGCGTGTGCACAGCTGCATTTGGCAGAGAGGAGCTCGCTTTGGCACTGGGAGGCTGTGAGACCTGCTCCAAGCACCGGGATTGCTGGGTTGGGGCCTGCATCTGGCTGCCACTTTCTGAGCTTCCAAAGACTTTCCTAGCTCACAGCCTCGCTAGCCATGAAGGAGCAGGCTGAGGGAGTGTGTCAGACATGACTCAGCACTTTCCTGGGCTTGCCTGTGGTTTCGCCTTTCCACTCCAACTGGGCCCCGGGACTCCTTGCAGAGGAGGAGGAGCCCGGTTGTCTCCAAACTTCCTAGGGCTAGAGTAGAGCAGGGAGAACTCTGTCAGCTGGAAGGGAAGAGCAGAAGGGTAGATGGGGCAGAGGTTGCCTGGCCGCTCTGGTGAAGCAACGCCCAGGGAGAAACAGGCACCATGGGCCTCCAGGCAGGGGATGCGAGATCCCAGCCAGAGTGCTTCTGCGTCTCAGCCCAGAAGCTTCCTGAGAGTTTGAGGTTGCCTGCAGCTCTCCAGAGGAGCAAAGACATGTGGGGTGTGTTTGGCCTTTCCCTGGGAGGGTGGTGCCCTTGCGGCAGCCCCAGGCCCAGGAGCAACGGCCCCAGAGGAAAGACCGTTCCCACTGAGATTCGCTGAGGCTGAGAAGCAGATTTCGCAGGAAGCGGGAGGAGAGAGCTTCCTTCGCCAATGCAGAGGCAGCCTAGCGGCCTGCGTCTGCACAGCTGGATTTGGCAGAGAGGCGTTCGCTTTGCCCCTGGGAGACGCTGAGATTGGCTCCAAGCACCGAGATTTCCGGGTGCGCGGCCTGCATCTCTCTTGCACTCTCCGAGCTTGAGAAGGCTTTCCTAGCTCCCAGCGTTGCTTCCCTGAAAGGAGCAGGCTGAGGAAGTGTGTCCGACGTGACTCAGCCCCTTCCTAGGCTTCCCCGTGCTATTGCCTTTCAGTGCAATCGAAGGCGCAGGACTCCTTGGAAAGGAGGCTGGGCTCGGTTGTCTCCCCACTTCAGAGGTCTAGAGCAGAGCACTGAGACGTCTGTCAGACGGAAGGGAAGCGCTGTTGTGCCCATGGTGAAGACGTTGCTTGGCCGCACTGTGGAAGCAACGCCCAGAGAGAAACAGGCACCGTGGGCCTCCAGGCAGGGGCTGCGGGATCACAGCCAGAATGCCCCTGCGTCTCCGCTGAGAAGCGACCTCCTAGTTGGAGGCTCCATGCCGCCCTCCAGAGGAGCAAAGACGTGTGGAGTGTGTCTGGCCTTTCCTTGGGAGTGTGGTGCCCTTCCCTCTTCCCCAGGCACAGGAGCAACTGCCCCTGAGCCAAGACTTCTCCAAGGGCTTTTCCCTCAGGCTGAAGCAGATTTCGCAGGAAGCGGGCCTAGAGAGCTTCCGTCGTGGATGCAGAGGCAGCAGAGCGGCCTGCGTGTGCACAGCTGCATTTGGCAGAGAGGAGCTCGCTTTGGCACTGGGAGGCTGTGAGACCTGCTCCAAGCACCAGGATTGCTGGGTTGGGGCCTGCATCTGGCTGCCACTTTCTGAGCTTCCAAAGACTTTCCTAGCTCACAGCCTCGCTAGCCATGAAGGAGCAGGCTGAGGGAGTGTGTCAGACATGACTCAGCACTTTCCTGGGCTTGCCTGTGGTTTCGCCTTTCCACTCCATCTGGGCCCCGGGACTCCTTGCAGAGGAGGAGGAGCCCGGTTGTCTCCAAACTTCCTAGGGCTAGAGTAGAGCAGGGAGAACTCTGTCAGCTGGAAGGGAAGAGCAGAAGGGTAGATGGGGCAGAGGTTGCCTGGCCGCTCTGGTGAAGCAACGCCCAGGGAGAAACAGGCACCATGGGCCTCCAGGCAGGGGATGCGAGATCCCAGCCAGAGTGCTTCTGCGTCTCAGCCCAGAAGCTTCCTGAGAGTTTGAGGTTGCCTGCAGCTCTCCAGAGGAGCAAAGACATGTGGGGTGTGTTTGGCCTTTCCCTGGGAGGGTGGTGCCCTTGCGGCAGCCCCAGGCCCAGGAGCAACGGCCCCAGAGGAAAGACCGTTCCCACTGAGATTCGCTGAGGCTGAGAAGCAGATTTCGCAGGAAGCGGGAGGAGAGAGCTTCCTTCGCCAATGCAGAGGCAGCCTAGCGGCCTGCGTCTGCACAGCTGGATTTGGCAGAGAGGCGTTCGCTTTGCCCCTGGGAGACGCTGAGATTGGCTCCAAGCACCGAGATTTCCGGGTGCGCGGCCTGCATCTCTCTTGCACTCTCCGAGCTTGAGAAGGCTTTCCTAGCTCCCAGCGTTGCTTCCCTGAAAGGAGCAGGCTGAGGAAGTGTGTCCGACGTGACTCAGCCCCTTCCTAGGCTTCCCCGTGCTATTGCCTTTCAGTGCAATCGAAGGCGCAGGACTCCTTGGAAAGGAGGCTGGGCTCGGTTGTCTCCCCACTTCAGAGGTCTAGAGCAGAGCACTGAGACGTCTGTCAGGCGGAAGGGAAGCGCTGTTGTGCCCATGGTGAAGACGTTGCTTGGCCGCACTGTGGAAGCAACGCCCAGAGAGAAACAGGCACCGTGGGCCTCCAGGCAGGGGCTGCGGGATCACAGCCAGAATGCCCCTGCGTCTCCGCTGAGAAGCGACCTCCCAGTTGGAGGCTCCATGCCGCCCTCCAGAGGAGCAAAGACGTGTGGAGTGTGTCTGGCCTTTCCTTGGGAGTGTGGTGCCCTTCCCTCTTCCCCAGGCACAGGAGCAACTGCCCCTGAGCCAAGACCTCTCCAAGGGCTTTTCCCTCAGGCTGAAGCAGATTTCGCAGGAAGCGGGCCTAGAGAGCCTCCGTCGTGGATGCAGAGGCAGCAGAGCGGCCTGCGTGTGCACAGCTGCATTTGGCAGAGAGGAGCTCGCTTTGGCACTGGGAGGCTGTGAGACCTGCTCCAAGCACCGGGATTGCTGGGTTGGGGCCTGCATCTGGCTGCCACTTTCTGAGCTTCCAAAGACTTTCCTAGCTCACAGCCTCGCTAGCCATGAAGGAGCAGGCTGAGGGAGTGTGTCAGACATGACTCAGCACTTTCCTGGGCTTGCCTGTGGTTTCGCCTTTCCACTCCAACTGGGCCCCGGGACTCCTTGCAGAGGAGGAGGAGCCCGGTTGTCTCCAAACTTCCTAGGGCTAGAGTAGAGCAGGGAGAACTCTGTCAGCTGGAAGGGAAGAGCAGAAGGGTAGATGGGGCAGAGGTTGCCTGGCCGCTCTGGTGAAGCAACGCCCAGGGAGAAACAGGCACCATGGGCCTCCAGGCAGGGGATGCGAGATCCCAGCCAGAGTGCTTCTGCGTCTCAGCCGAGAAGCTTCCTGAGAGTTTGAGGTTGCCTGCAGCTCTCCAGAGGAGCAAAGACATGTGGGGTGTGTTTGGCCTTTCCCTGGGAGGGTGGTGCCCTTGCGGCAGCCCCAGGCCCAGGAGCAACGGCCCCAGAGGAAAGACCGTTCCCACTGAGATTCGCTGAGGCTGAGAAGCAGATTTCGCAGGAAGCGGGAGGAGAGAGCTTCCTTCGCCAATGCAGAGGCAGCCTAGCGGCCTGCGTCTGCACAGCTGGATTTGGCAGAGAGGCGTTCGCTTTGCCCCTGGGAGACGCTGAGATTGGCTCCAAGCACCGAGATTTCCGGGTGCGCGGCCTGCATCTCTCTTGCACTCTCCGAGCTTGAGAAGGCTTTCCTAGCTCCCAGCGTTGCTTCCCTGAAAGGAGCAGGCTGAGGAAGTGTGTCCGACGTGACTCATCCCCTTCCTAGGCTTCCCCGTGCTATTGCCTTTCAGTGCAATCGAAGGCACAGGACTCCTTGGAAAGGAGGCTGGGCTCGGTTGTCTCCCCACTTCAGAGGTCTAGAGCAGAGCACTGAGACGTCTGTCAGACGGAAGGGAAGCGCTGTTGTGCCCATGGTGAAGACGTTGCTTGGCCGCACTGTGGAAGCAACGCCCAGAGAGAAACAGGCACCGTGGGCCTCCAGGCAGGGGCTGCGGGATCACAGCCAGAATGCCCCTGCGTCTCCGCTGAGAAGCGACCTCCCAGTTGGAGGCTCCATGCCGCCCTCCAGAGGAGCAAAGACGTGTGGAGTGTGTCTGGCCTTTCCTTGGGAGTGTGGTGCCCTTCCCTCTTCCCCAGGCACAGGAGCAACTGCCCCTGAGCAAAGACCTCTCCAAGGGCTTTTCCCTCAGGCTGAAGCAGATTTCGCAGGAAGCGGGCCTAGAGAGCTTCCGTCGTGGATGCAGAGGCAGCAGAGCGGCCTGCGTGTGCACAGCTGCATTTGGCAGAGAGGAGCTCGCTTTGGCACTGGGAGGCTGTGAGACCTGCTCCAAGCACCGGGATTGCTGGGTTGGGGCCTGCATCTGGCTGCCACTTTCTGAGCTTCCAAAGACTTTCCTAGCTCACAGCCTCGCTAGCCATGAAGGAGCAGGCTGAGGGAGTGTGTCAGACATGACTCAGCACTTTCCTGGGCTTGCCTGTGGTTTCGCCTTTCCACTCCAACTGGGCCCCGGGACTCCTTGCAGAGGAGGAGGAGCCCGGTTGTCTCCAAACTTCCTAGGGCTAGAGTAGAGCAGGGAGAACTCTGTCAGCTGGAAGGGAAGAGCAGAAGGGTAGATGGGGCAGAGGTTGCCTGGCCGCTCTGGTGAAGCAACGCCCAGGGAGAAACAGGCACCATGGGCCTCCAGGCAGGGGATGCGAGATCCCAGCCAGAGTGCTTCTGCGTCTCAGCCCAGAAGCTTCCTGAGAGTTTGAGGTTGCCTGCAGCTCTCCAGAGGAGCAAAGACATGTGGGGTGTGTTTGGCCTTTCCCTGGGAGGGTGGTGCCCTTGCGGCAGCCCCAGGCCCAGGAGCAACGGCCCCAGAGGAAAGACCGTTCCCACTGAGATTCGCTGAGGCTGAGAAGCAGATTTCGCAGGAAGCGGGAGGAGAGAGCTTCCTTCGCCAATGCAGAGGCAGCCTAGCGGCCTGCGTCTGCACAGCTGGATTTGGCAGAGAGGCGTTCGCTTTGCCCCTGGGAGACGCTGAGATTGGCTCCAAGCACCGAGATTTCCGGGTGCGCGGCCTGCATCTCTCTTGCACTCTCCGAGCTTGAGAAGGCTTTCCTAGCTCCCAGCGTTGCTTCCCTGAAAGGAGCAGGCTGAGGAAGTGTGTCCGACGTGACTCAGCCCCTTCCTAGGCTTCCCCGTGCTATTGCCTTTCAGTGCAATCGAAGGCGCAGGACTCCTTGGAAAGGAGGCTGGGCTCGGTTGTCTCCCCACTTCAGAGGTCTAGAGCAGAGCACTGAGACGTCTGTCAGGCGGAAGGGAAGCGCTGTTGTGCCCATGGTGAAGACGTTGCTTGGCCGCACTGTGGAAGCAACGCCCAGAGAGAAACAGGCACCGTGGGCCTCCAGGCAGGGGCTGCGGGATCACAGCCAGAATGCCCCTGCGTCTCCGCTGAGAAGCGACCTCCCAGTTGGAGGCTCCATGCCGCCCTCCAGAGGAGCAAAGACGTGTGGAGTGTGTCTGGCCTTTCCTTGGGAGTGTGGTGCCCTTCCCTCTTCCCCAGGCACAGGAGCAACTGCCCCTGAGCCAAGACCTCTCCAAGGGCTTTTCCCTCAGGCTGAAGCAGATTTCGCAGGAAGCGGGCCTAGAGAGCCTCCGTCGTGGATGCAGAGGCAGCAGAGCGGCCTGCGTGTGCACAGCTGCATTTGGCAGAGAGGAGCTCGCTTTGGCACTGGGAGGCTGTGAGACCTGCTCCAAGCACCGGGATTGCTGGGTTGGGGCCTGCATCTGGCTGCCACTTTCTGAGCTTCCAAAGACTTTCCTAGCTCACAGCCTCGCTAGCCATGAAGGAGCAGGCTGAGGGAGTGTGTCAGACATGACTCAGCACTTTCCTGGGCTTGCCTGTGGTTTCGCCTTTCCACTCCAACTGGGCCCCGGGACTCCTTGCAGAGGAGGAGGAGCCCGGTTGTCTCCAAACTTCCTAGGGCTAGAGTAGAGCAGGGAGAACTCTGTCAGCTGGAAGGGAAGAGCAGAAGGGTAGATGGGGCAGAGGTTGCCTGGCCGCTCTGGTGAAGCAACGCCCAGGGAGAAACAGGCACCATGGGCCTCCAGGCAGGGGATGCGAGATCCCAGCCAGAGTGCTTCTGCGTCTCAGCCCAGAAGCTTCCTGAGAGTTTGAGGTTGCCTGCAGCTCTCCAGAGGAGCAAAGACATGTGGGGTGTGTTTGGCCTTTCCCTGGGAGGGTGGTGCCCTTGCGGCAGCCCCAGGCCCAGGAGCAACGGCCCCAGAGGAAAGACCGTTCCCACTGAGATTCGCTGAGGCTGAGAAGCAGATTTCGCAGGAAGCGGGAGGAGAGAGCTTCCTTCGCCAATGCAGAGGCAGCCTAGCGGCCTGCGTCTGCACAGCTGGATTTGGCAGAGAGGCGTTCGCTTTGCCCCTGGGAGACGCTGAGATTGGCTCCAAGCACCGAGATTTCCGGGTGCGCGGCCTGCATCTCTCTTGCACTCTCCGAGCTTGAGAAGGCTTTCCTAGCTCCCAGCGTTGCTTCCCTGAAAGGAGCAGGCTGAGGAAGTGTGTCCGACGTGACTCAGCCCCTTCCTAGGCTTCCCCGTGCTATTGCCTTTCAGTGCAATCGAAGGCGCAGGACTCCTTGGAAAGGAGGCTGGGCTCGGTTTCTCCCCACTTCAGAGGTCTAGAGCAGAGCACTGAGACGTCTGTCAGGCGGAAGGGAAGCGCTGTTGTGCCCATGGTGAAGACGTTGCTTGGCCGCACTGTGGAAGCAATGCCCAGAGAGAAACAGGCACCGTGGGCCTCCAGGCAGGGGCTGCGGGATCACAGCCAGAATGCCCCTGCGTCTCCGCTGAGAAGCGACCTCCCAGTTGGAGGCTCCATGCCGCCCTCCAGAGGAGCAAAGACGTGTGGAGTGTGTCTGGCCTTTCCTTGGGAGTGTGGTGCCCTTCCCTCTTCCCCAGGCACAGGAGCAACTGCCCCTGAGCCAAGACCTCTCCAAGGGCTTTTCCCTCAGGCTGAAGCAGATTTCGCAGGAAGCGGGCCTAGAGAGCCTCCGTCGTGGATGCAGAGGCAGCAGAGCGGCCTGCGTGTGCACAGCTGCATTTGGCAGAGAGGAGCTCGCTTTGGCACTGGGAGGCTGTGAGACCTGCTCCAAGCACCGGGATTGCTGGGTTGGGGCCTGCATCTGGCTGCCACTTTCTGAGCTTCCAAAGACTTTCCTAGCTCACAGCCTCGCTAGCCATGAAGGAGCAGGCTGAGGGAGTGTGTCAGACATGACTCAGCACTTTCCTGGGCTTGCCTGTGGTTTCGCCTTTCCACTCCAACTGGGCCCCAGGACTCCTTGCAGAGGAGGAGGAGCCCGGTTGTCTCCAAACTTCCTAGGGCTAGAGTAGAGCAGGGAGAACTCTGTCAGCTGGAAGGGAAGAGCAGAAGGGTAGATGGGGCAGAGGTTGCCTGGCCGCTCTGGTGAAGCAACGCCCAGGGAGAAACAGGCACCATGGGCCTCCAGGCAGGGGATGCGAGATCCCAGCCAGAGTGCTTCTGCGTCTCAGCCGAGAAGCTTCCTGAGAGTTTGAGGTTGCCTGCAGCTCTCCAGAGGAGCAAAGACATGTGGGGTGTGTTTGGCCTTTCCCTGGGAGGGTGGTGCCCTTGCGGCAGCCCCAGGCCCAGGAGCAACGGCCCCAGAGGAAAGACCGTTCCCACTGAGATTCGCTGAGGCTGAGAAGCAGATTTCGCAGGAAGCGGGAGGAGAGAGCTTCCTTCGCCAATGCAGAGGCAGCCTAGCGGCCTGCGTCTGCACAGCTGGATTTGGCAGAGAGGCGTTCGCTTTGCCCCTGGGAGACGCTGAGATTGGCTCCAAGCACCGAGATTTCCGGGTGCGCGGCCTGCATCTCTCTTGCACTCTCCGAGCTTGAGAAGGCTTTCCTAGCTCCCAGCGTTGCTTCCCTGAAAGGAGCAGGCTGAGGAAGTGTGTCCGACGTGACTCAGGCCCTTCCTAGGCTTCCCCGTGCTATTGCCTTTCAGTGCAATGGAAGGCGCAGGACTCCTTGGAAAGGAGGCTGGGCTCGGTTGTCTCCCCACTTCAGAGGTCTAGAGCAGAGCACTGAGACGTCTGTCAGGCGGAAGGGAAGCGCTGTTGTGCCCATGGTGAAGACGTTGCTTGGCCGCACTGTGGAAGCAACGCCCAGAGAGAAACAGGCACCGTGGGCCTCCAGGCAGGGGCTGCGGGATCACAGCCAGAATGCCCCTGCGTCTCCGCTGAGAAGCGACCTCCCAGTTGGAGGCTCCATGCCGCCCTCCAGAGGAGCAAAGACGTGTGGAGTGTGTCTGGCCTTTCCTTGGGAGTGTGGTGCCCTTCCCTCTTCCCCAGGCACAGGAGCAACTGCCCCTGAGCCAAGACCTCTCCAAGGGCTTTTCCCTCAGGCTGAAGCAGATTTCGCAGGAAGCGGGCCTAGAGAGCTTCCTTCGTGGATGCAGAGGCAGCAGAGCGGCCTGCGTGTGCACAGCTGCATTTGGCAGAGAGGAGCTCGCTTTGGCACTGGGAGGCTGTGAGACCTGCTCCAAGCACCGGGATTGCTGGGTTGGGGCCTGCATCTGGCTGCCACTTTCTGAGCTTCCAAAGACTTTCCTAGCTCACAGCCTCGCTAGCCATGAAGGAGCAGGCTGAGGGAGTGTGTCAGACATGACTCAGCACTTTCCTGGGCTTGCCTGTGGTTTCGCCTTTCCACTCCAACTGGGCCCCGGGACTCCTTGCACAGGAGGAGGAGCCCGGTTGTCTCCAAACTTCCTAGGGCTAGAGTAGAGCAGGGAGAACTCTGTCAGCTGGAAGGGAAGAGCAGAAGGGTAGATGGGGCAGAGGTTGCCTGGCCGCTCTGGTGAAGCAACGCCCAGGGAGAAACAGGCACCATGGGCCTCCAGGCAGGGGATGCGAGATCCCAGCCAGAGTGCTTCTGCGTCTCAGCCCAGAAGCTTCCTGAGAGTTTGAGGTTGCCTGCAGCTCTCCAGAGGAGCAAAGACATGTGGGGTGTGTTTGGCCTTTCCCTGGGAGGGTGGTGCCCTTGCGGCAGCCCCAGGCCCAGGAGCAACGGCCCCAGAAGAAAGACCGTTCCCACTGAGATTCGCTGAGGCTGAGAAGCAGATTTCGCAGGAAGCGGGAGGAGAGAGCTTCCTTCGCCAATGCAGAGGCAGCCTAGCGGCCTGCGTCTGCACAGCTGGATTTGGCAGAGAGGCGTTCGCTTTGCCCCTGGGAGACGCTGAGATTGGCTCCAAGCACCGAGATTTCCGGGTGCGCGGCCTGCATCTCTCTTGCACTCTCCGAGCTTGAGAAGGCTTTCCTAGCTCCCAGCGTTGCTTCCCTGAAAGGAGCAGGCTGAGGAAGTGTGTCCGACGTGACTCAGCCCCTTCCTAGGCTTCCCCGTGCTATTGCCTTTCAGTGCAATCGAAGGCGCAGGACTCCTTGGAAAGGAGGCTGGGCTCGGTTGTCTCCCCACTTCAGAGGTCTAGAGCAGAGCACTGAGACGTCTGTCAGACGGAAGGGAAGCGCTGTTGTGCCCATGGTGAAGACGTTGCTTGGCCGCACTGTGGAAGCAACGCCCAGAGAGAAACAGGCACCGTGGGCCTCCAGGCAGGGGCTGCGGGATCACAGCCAGAATGCCCCTGCGTCTCCGCTGAGAAGCGACCTCCCAGTTGGAGGCTCCATGCCGCCCTCCAGAGGAGCAAAGACGTGTGGAGTGTGTCTGGCCTTTCCTTGGGAGTGTGGTGCCCTTCCCTCTTCCCCAGGCACAGGAGCAACTGCCCCTGAGCAAAGACCTCTCCAAGGGCTTTTCCCTCAGGCTGAAGCAGATTTCGCAGGAAGCGGGCCTAGAGAGCTTCCTTCGTGGATGCAGAGGCAGCAGAGCGGCCTGCGTGTGCACAGCTGCATTTGGCAGAGAGGAGCTCGCTTTGGCACTGGGAGGCTGTGAGACCTGCTCCAAGCACCGGGATTGCTGGGTTGGGGCCTGCATCTGGCTGCCACTTTCTGAGCTTCCAAAGACTTTCCTAGCTCACAGCCTCGCTAGCCATGAAGGAGCAGGCTGAGGGAGTGTGTCAGACATGACTCAGCACTTTCCTGGGCTTGCCTGTGGTTTCGCCTTTACACTCCAACTGGGCCCCGGGACTCCTTGCAGAGGAGGAGGAGCCCGGTTGTCTCCAAACTTCCTAGGGCTAGAGTAGAGCAGGGAGAACTCTGTCAGCTGGAAGGGAAGAGCAGAAGGGTAGATGGGGCAGAGGTTGCCTGGCCGCTCTGGTGAAGCAACGCCCAGGGAGAAACAGGCACCATGGGCCTCCAGGCAGGGGATGCGAGATCCCAGCCAGAGTGCTTCTGCGTCTCAGCCCAGAAGCTTCCTGAGAGTTTGAGGTTGCCTGCAGCTCTCCAGAGGAGCAAAGACATGTGGGGTGTGTTTGGCCTTTCCCTGGGAGGGTGGTGCCCTTGCGGCAGCCCCAGGCCCAGGAGCAACGGCCCCAGAGGAAAGACCGTTCCCACTGAGATTCGCTGAGGCTGAGAAGCAGATTTCGCAGGAAGCGGGAGGAGAGAGCTTCCTTCGCCAATGCAGAGGCAGCCTAGCGGCCTGCGTCTGCACAGCTGGATTTGGCAGAGAGGCGTTCGCTTTGCCCCTGGGAGACG
This sequence comes from Moschus berezovskii, assembly GCF_049115385.1. Taxonomy (NCBI): domain Eukaryota; kingdom Metazoa; phylum Chordata; class Mammalia; order Artiodactyla; family Moschidae; genus Moschus; species Moschus berezovskii. The sequence continues at coordinate 165,702,050 of NC_142460.1, forward strand.
CTGAGATTGGCTCCAAGCACCGAGATTTCCGGGTGCGCGGCCTGCATCTCTCTTGCACTCTCCGAGCTTGAGAAGGCTTTCCTAGCTCCCAGCGTTGCTTCCCTGAAAGGAGCAGGCTGAGGAAGTGTGTCCGACGTGACTCAGCCCCTTCCTAGGCTTCCCCGTGCTATTGCCTTTCAGTGCAATCGAAGGCGCAGGACTCCTTGGAAAGGAGGCTGGGCTCGGTTGTCTCCCCACTTCAGAGGTCTAGAGCAGAGCACTGAGACGTCTGTCAGGCGGAAGGGAAGCGCTGTTGTGCCCATGGTGAAGACGTTGCTTGGCCGCACTGTGGAAGCAACGCCCAGAGAGAAACAGGCACCGTGGGCCTCCAGGCAGGGGCTGCGGGATCACAGCCAGAATGCCCCTGCGTCTCCGCTGAGAAGCGACCTCCCAGTTGGAGGCTCCATGCCGCCCTCCAGAGGAGCAAAGACGTGTGGAGTGTGTCTGGCCTTTCCTTGGGAGTGTGGTGCCCTTCCCTCTTCCCCAGGCACAGGAGCAACTGCCCCTGAGCAAAGACCTCTCCAAGGGCTTTTCCCTCAGGCTGAAGCAGATTTCGCAGGAAGCGGGCCTAGAGAGCTTCCTTCGTGGATGCAGAGGCAGCAGAGCGGCCTGCGTGTGCACAGCTGCATTTGGCAGAGAGGAGCTCGCTTTGGCACTGGGAGGCTGTGAGACCTGCTCCAAGCACCGGGATTGCTGGGTTGGGGCCTGCATCTGGCTGCCACTTTCTGAGCTTCCAAAGACTTTCCTAGCTCACAGCCTCGCTAGCCATGAAGGAGCAGGCTGAGGGAGTGTGTCAGACATGACTCAGCACTTTCCTGGGCTTGCCTGTGGTTTCGCCTTTCCACTCCAACTGGGCCCCGGGACTCCTTGCACAGGAGGAGGAGCCCGGTTGTCTCCAAACTTCCTAGGGCTAGAGTAGAGCAGGGAGAACTCTGTCAGCTGGAAGGGAAGAGCAGAAGGGTAGATGGGGCAGAGGTTGCCTGGCCGCTCTGGTGAAGCAACGCCCAGGGAGAAACAGGCACCATGGGCCTCCAGGCAGGGGATGCGAGATCCCAGCCAGAGTGCTTCTGCGTCTCAGCCCAGAAGCTTCCTGAGAGTTTGAGGTTGCCTGCAGCTCTCCAGAGGAGCAAAGACATGTGGGGTGTGTTTGGCCTTTCCCTGGGAGGGTGGTGCCCTTGCGGCAGCCCCAGGCCCAGGAGCAACGGCCCCAGAAGAAAGACCGTTCCCACTGAGATTCGCTGAGGCTGAGAAGCAGATTTCGCAGGAAGCGGGAGGAGAGAGCTTCCTTCGCCAATGCAGAGGCAGCCTAGCGGCCTGCGTCTGCACAGCTGGATTTGGCAGAGAGGCGTTCGCTTTGCCCCTGGGAGACGCTGAGATTGGCTCCAAGCACCGAGATTTCCGGGTGCGCGGCCTGCATCTCTCTTGCACTCTCCGAGCTTGAGAAGGCTTTCCTAGCTCCCAGCGTTGCTTCCCTGAAAGGAGCAGGCTGAGGAAGTGTGTCCGACGTGACTCAGCCCCTTCCTAGGCTTCCCCGTGCTATTGCCTTTCAGTGCAATCGAAGGCGCAGGACTCCTTGGAAAGGAGGCTGGGCTCGGTTGTCTCCCCACTTCAGAGGTCTAGAGCAGAGCACTGAGACGTCTGTCAGACGGAAGGGAAGCGCTGTTGTGCCCATGGTGAAGACGTTGCTTGGCCGCACTGTGGAAGCAACGCCCAGAGAGAAACAGGCACCGTGGGCCTCCAGGCAGGGGCTGCGGGATCACAGCCAGAATGCCCCTGCGTCTCCGCTGAGAAGCGACCTCCCAGTTGGAGGCTCCATGCCGCCCTCCAGAGGAGCAAAGACGTGTGGAGTGTGTCTGGCCTTTCCTTGGGAGTGTGGTGCCCTTCCCTCTTCCCCAGGCACAGGAGCAACTGCCCCTGAGCAAAGACCTCTCGAAGGGCTTTTCCCTCAGGCTGAAGCAGATTTCGCAGGAAGCGGGCCTAGAGAGCTTCCTTCGTGGATGCAGAGGCAGCAGAGCGGCCTGCGTGTGCACAGCTGCATTTGGCAGAGAGGAGCTCGCTTTGGCACTGGGAGGCTGTGAGACCTGCTCCAAGCACCGGGATTGCTGGGTTGGGGCCTGCATCTGGCTGCCACTTTCTGAGCTTCCAAAGACTTTCCTAGCTCACAGCCTCGCTAGCCATGAAGGAGCAGGCTGAGGGAGTGTGTCAGACATGACTCAGCACTTTCCTGGGCTTGCCTGTGGTTTCGCCTTTCCACTCCAACTGGGCCCCGGGACTCCTTGCAGAGGAGGAGGAGCCCGGTTGTCTCCAAACTTCCTAGGGCTAGAGTAGAGCAGGGAGAACTCTGTCAGCTGGAAGGGAAGAGCAGAAGGGTAGATGGGGCAGAGGTTGCCTGGCCGCTCTGGTGAAGCAACGCCCAGGGAGAAACAGGCACCATGGGCCTCCAGGCAGGGGATGCGAGATCCCAGCCAGAGTGCTTCTGCGTCTCAGCCGAGAAGCTTCCTGAGAGTTTGAGGTTGCCTGCAGCTCTCCAGAGGAGCAAAGACATGTGGGGTGTGTTTGGCCTTTCCCTGGGAGGGTGGTGCCCTTGCGGCAGCCCCAGGCCCAGGAGCAACGGACCCAGAGGAAAGACCGTTCCCACTGAGATTCGCTGAGGCTGAGAAGCAGATTTCGCAGGAAGCGGGAGGAGAGAGCTTCCTTCGCCAATGCAGAGGCAGCCTAGCGGCCTGCGTCTGCACAGCTGGATTTGGCAGAGAGGCGTTCGCTTTGCCCCTGGGAGACGCTGAGATTGGCTCCAAGCACCGAGATTTCCGGGTGCGCGGCCTGCATCTCTCTTGCACTCTCCGAGCTTGAGAAGGCTTTCCTAGCTCCCAGCGTTGCTTCCCTGAAAGGAGCAGGCTGAGGAAGTGTGTCCGACGTGACTCAGCCCCTTCCTAGGCTTCCCCGTGCTATTGCCTTTCAGTGCAATCGAAGGCGCAGGACTCCTTGGAAAGGAGGCTGGGCTCGGTTGTCTCCCCACTTCAGAGGTGTAGGGCAGAGCACTGAGACGTCTGTCAGGCGGAAGGGAAGCGCTGTTGTGCCCATGGTGAAGATGTTGCTTGGCCGCACTGTGGAAGCAACGCCCAGAGAGAAACAGGCACCGTGGGCCTCCAGGCAGGGGCTGCGGGATCACAGCCAGAATGCCCCTGCGTCTCCGCTGAGAAGCGACCTCCCAGTTGGAGGCTCCATGCCGCCCTCCAGAGGAGCAAAGACGTGTGGAGTGTGTCTGGCCTTTCCTTGGGAGTGTGGTGCCCTTCCCTCTTCCCCAGGCACAGGAGCAACTGCCCCTGAGCAAAGACCTCTCCAAGGGCTTTTCCCTCAGGCTGAAGCAGATTTCGCAGGAAGCGGGCCTAGAGAGCTTCCTTCGTGGATGCAGAGGCAGCAGAGCGGCCTGCGTCTGCAAAGCTGCATTTGGCAGAGAGGAGCTCGCTTTGGCACTGGGAGGCTGTGAGACCTGCTCCAAGCACCGGGATTGCTGGGTTGGGGCCTGCATCTCGCTGCCACTTGCTGAGCTTCCAAAGACTTTCCTAGCTCACAGCCTCGCTAGCCATGAAGGAGCAGGCTGAGGGAGTGTGTCAGACATGACTCAGCACTTTCCTGGGCTTGCCTGTGGTTTCGCCTTTCCACTCCAACTGGGCCCCGGGACTCCTTGCAGAGGAGGAGGAGCCCGGTTGTCTCCAAACTTCCTAGGGCTAGAGTAGAGCAGGGAGAACTCTGTCAGCTGGAAGGGAAGAGCAGAAGGGTAGATGGGGCAGAGGTTGCCTGGCCGCTCTGGTGAAGCAACGCCCAGGGAGAAACAGGCACCATGGGCCTCCAGGCAGGGGATGCGAGATCCCAGCCAGAGTGCTTCTGCGTCTCAGCCGAGAAGCTTCCTGAGAGTTTGAGGTTGTCTGCAGCTCTCCAGAGGAGCAAAGACATGTGGGGTGTGTTTGGCCTTTCCCTGGGAGGGTGGTGCCCTTGCGGCAGCCCCAGGCCCAGGAGCAACGGCCCCAGAGGAAAGACCGTTCCCACTGAGATTCGCTGAGGCTGAGAAGCAGATTTCGCAGGAAGCGGGAGGAGAGAGCTTCCTTCGCCAATGCAGAGGCAGCCTAGCGGCCTGCGTCTGCACAGCTGGATTTGGCAGAGAGGCGTTCGCTTTGCCCCTGGGAGACGCTGAGATTGGCTCCAAGCACCGAGATTTCCGGGTGCGCGGCCTGCATCTCTCTTGCACTCTCCGAGCTTGAGAAGGCTTTCCTAGCTCCCAGCGTTGCTTCCCTGAAAGGAGCAGGCTGAGGAAGTGTGTCCGACGTGACTCAGCCCCTTCCTAGGCTTCCCCGTGCTATTGCCTTTCAGTGCAATCAAAGGCGCAGGACTCCTTGGAAAGGAGGCTGGGCTCGGTTGTCTCCCCACTTCAGAGGTCTAGAGCAGAGCACTGAGACGTCTGTCAGGCGGAAGGGAAGCGCTGTTGTGCCCATGGTGAAGACGTTGCTTGGCCGCACTGTGGAAGCAACGCCCAGAGAGAAACAGGCACCGTGGGCCTCCAGGCAGGGGCTGCGGGATCACAGCCAGAATGCCCCTGCGTCTCCGCTGAGAAGCGACCTCCCAGTTGGAGGCTCCATGCCGCCCTCCAGAGGAGCAAAGACGTGTGGAGTGTGTCTGGCCTTTCCTTGGGAGTGTGGTGCCCTTCCCTCTTCCCCAGGCACAGGAGCAACTGCCCCTGAGCCAAGACCTCTCCAAGGGCTTTTCCCTCAGGCTGAAGCAGATTTCGCAGGAAGCGGGCCTAGAGAGCTTCCTTCGTGGATGCAGAGGCAGCAGAGCGGCCTGCGTGTGCACAGCTGCATTTGGCAGAGAGGAGCTCGCTTTGGCACTGGGAGGCTGTGAGACCTGCTCCAAGCACCGGGATTGCTGGGTTGGGGCCTGCATCTGGCTGCCACTTTCTGAGCTTCCAAAGACTTTCCTAGCTCACAGCCTCGCTAGCCATGAAGGAGCAGGCTGAGGGAGTGTGTCAGACATGACTCAGCACTTTCCTGGGCTTGCCTGTGGTTTCGCCTTTCCACTCCAACTGGGCCCCGGGACTCCTTGCAGAGGAGGAGGAGCCCGGTTGTCTCCAAACTTCCTAGGGCTAGAGTAGAGCAGGGAGAACTCTGTCAGCTGGAAGGGAAGAGCAGAAGGGTAGATGGGGCAGAGGTTGCCTGGCCGCTCTGGTGAAGCAACGCCCAGGGAGAAACAGGCACCATGGGCCTCCAGGCAGGGGATGCGAGATCCCAGCCAGAGTGCTTCTGCGTCTCAGCCCAGAAGCTTCCTGAGAGTTTGAGGTTGCCTGCAGCTCTCCAGAGGAGCAAAGACATGTGGGGTGTGTTTGGCCTTTCCCTGGGAGGGTGGTGCCCTTGCGGCAGCCCCAGGCCCAGGAGCAACGGCCCCAGAGGAAAGACCGTTCCCACTGAGATTCGCTGAGGCTGAGAAGCAGATTTCGCAGGAAGCGGGAGGAGAGAGCTTCCTTCGCCAATGCAGAGGCAGCCTAGCGGCCTGCGTCTGCACAGCTGGATTTGGCAGAGAGGCGTTCGCTTTGCCCCTGGGAGACGCTGAGATTGGCTCCAAGCACCGAGAGTTCCGGGTGCGCGGCCTGCATCTCTCTTGCACTCTCCGAGCTTGAGAAGGCTTTCCTAGCTCCCAGCGTTGCTTCCCTGAAAGGAGCAGGCTGAGGAAGTGTGTCCGACGTGACTCAGCCCCTTCCTAGGCTTCCCCGTGCTATTGCCTTTCAGTGCAATCGAAGGCGCAGGACTCCTTGGAAAGGAGGCTGGGCTCGGTTGTCTCCCCACTTCAGAGGTCTAGAGCAGAGCACTGAGACGTCTGTCAGACGGAAGGGAAGCGCTGTTGTGCCCATGGTGAAGACGTTGCTTGGCCGCACTGTGGAAGCAACGCCCAGAGAGAAACAGGCACCGTGGGCCTCCAGGCAGGGGCTGCGGGATCACAGCCAGAATGCCCCTGCGTCTCCGCTGAGAAGCGACCTCCCAGTTGGAGGCTCCATGCCGCCCTCCAGAGGAGCAAAGACGTGTGGAGTGTGTCTGGCCTTTCCTTGGGAGTGTGGTGCCCTTCCCTCTTCCCCAGGCACAGGAGCAACTGCCCCTGAGCAAAGACCTCTCCAAGGGCTTTTCCCTCAGGCTGAAGCAGATTTCGCAGGAAGCGGGCCTAGAGAGCTTCCTTCGTGGATGCAGAGGCAGCAGAGCGGCCTGCGTGTGCACAGCTGCATTTGGCAGAGAGGAGCTCGCTTTGGCACTGGGAGGCTGTGAGACCTGCTCCAAGCACCGGGATTGCTGGGTTGGGGCCTGCATCTGGCTGCCACTTTCTGAGCTTCCAAAGACTTTCCTAGCTCACAGCCTCGCTAGCCATGAAGGAGCAGGCTGAGGGAGTGTGTCAGACATGACTCAGCACTTTCCTGGGCTTGCCTGTGGTTTCGCCTTTCCACTCCAACTGGGCCCCGGGACTCCTTGCAGAGGAGGAGGAGCCCGGTTGTCTCCAAACTTCCTAGGGCTAGAGTAGAGCAGGGAGAACTCTGTCAGCTGGAAGGGAAGAGCAGAAGGGTAGATGGGGCAGAGGTTGCCTGGCCGCTCTGGTGAAGCAACGCCCAGGGAGAAACAGGCACCATGGGCCTCCAGGCAGGGGATGCGAGATCCCAGCCAGAGTGCTTCTGCGTCTCAGCCCAGAAGCTTCCTGAGAGTTTGAGGTTGCCTGCAGCTCTCCAGAGGAGCAAAGACATGTGGGGTGTGTTTGGCCTTTCCCTGGGAGGGTGGTGCCCTTGCGGCAGCCCCAGGCCCAGGAGCAACGGCCCCAGAGGAAAGACCGTTCCCACTGAGATTCGCTGAGGCTGAGAAGCAGATTTCGCAGGAAGCGGGAGGAGAGAGCTTCCTTCGCCAATGCAGAGGCAGCCTAGCGGCCTGCGTCTGCACAGCTGGATTTGGCAGAGAGGCGTTCGCTTTGCCCCTGGGAGACGCTGAGATTGGCTCCAAGCACCGAGATTTCCGGGTGCGCGGCCTGCATCTCTCTTGCACTCTCCGAGCTTGAGAAGGCTTTCCTAGCTCCCAGCGTTGCTTCCCTGAAAGGAGCAGGCTGAGGAAGTGTGTCCGACGTGACTCAGCCCCTTCCTAGGCTTCCCCGTGCTATTGCCTTTCAGTGCAATCGAAGGCACAGGACTCCTTGAAAAGGAGGCTGGGCTCGGTTGTCTCCCCACTTCAGAGGTCTAGAGCAGAGCACTGAGACGTCTGTCCGGCGGAAGGGAAGCGCTGTTGTGCCCATGGTGAAGACGTTGCTTGGCCGCACTGTGGAAGCAACGCCCAGAGAGAAACAGGCACCGTGGGCCTCCAGGCAGGGGCTGCGGGATCACAGCCAGAATGCCCCTGCGTCTCCGCTGAGAAGCGACCTCCCAGTTGGAGGCTCCATGCCGCCCTCCAGAGGAGCAAAGACGTGTGGAGTGTGTCTGGCCTTTCCTTGGGAGTGTGGTGCCCTTCCCTCTTCCCCAGGCACAGGAGCAACTGCCCCTGAGCCAAGACCTCTCCAAGGGCTTTTCCCTCAGGCTGAAGCAGATTTCCCAGGAAGCGGGCCTAGAGAGCTTCCTTCGTGGATGCAGAGGCAGCAGAGCGGCCTGCGTGTGCACAGCTGCATTTGGCAGAGAGGAGCTCGCTTTGGCACTGGGAGGCTGTGAGACCTGCTCCAAGCACCGGGATTGCTGGGTTGGGGCCTGCATCTGGCTGCCACTTTCTGAGCTTCCAAAGACTTTCCTAGCTCACAGCCTCGCTAGCCATGAAGGAGCAGGCTGAGGGAGTGTGTCAGACATGACTCAGCACTTTCCTGGGCTTGCCTGTGGTTTCGCCTTTCCACTCCAACTGGGCCCCGGGACTCCTTGCAGAGGAGGAGGAGCCCGGTTGTCTCCAAACTTCCTAGGGCTAGAGTAGAGCAGGGAGAACTCTGTCAGCTGGAAGGGAAGAGCAGAAGGGTAGATGGGGCAGAGGTTGCCTGGCCGCTCTGGTGAAGCAACGCCCAGGGAGAAACAGGCACCATGGGCCTCCAGGCAGGGGATGCGAGATCCCAGCCAGAGTGCTTCTGCGTCTCAGCCGAGAAGCTTCCTGAGAGTTTGAGGTTGTCTGCAGCTCTCCAGAGGAGCAAAGACATGTGGGGTGTGTTTGGCCTTTCCCTGGGAGGGTGGTGCCCTTGCGGCAGCCCCAGGCCCAGGAGCAACGGCCCCAGAGGAAAGACCGTTCCCACTGAGATTCGCTGAGGCTGAGAAGCAGATTTCGCAGGAAGCGGGAGGAGAGAGCTTCCTTCGCCAATGCAGAGGCAGCCTAGCGGCCTGCGTCTGCACAGCTGGATTTGGCAGAGAGGCGTTCGCTTTGCCCCTGGGAGACGCTGAGATTGGCTCCAAGCACCGAGATTTCCGGGTGCGCGGCCTGCATCTCTCTTGCACTCTCCGAGCTTGAGAAGGCTTTCCTAGCTCCCAGCGTTGCTTCCCTGAAAGGAGCAGGCTGAGGAAGTGTGTCCGACGTGACTCAGCCCCTTCCTAGGCTTCCCCGTGCTATTGCCTTTCAGTGCAATCAAAGGCGCAGGACTCCTTGGAAAGGAGGCTGGGCTCGGTTGTCTCCCCACTTCAGAGGTCTAGAGCAGAGCACTGAGACGTCTGTCAGGCGGAAGGGAAGCGCTGTTGTGCCCATGGTGAAGACGTTGCTTGGCCGCACTGTGGAAGCAACGCCCAGAGAGAAACAGGCAACGTGGGCCTCCAGGCAGGGGCTGCGGGATCACAGCCAGAATGCCCCTGCGTCTCCGCTGAGAAGCGACCTCCCAGTTGGAGGCTCCATGCCGCCCTCCAGAGGAGCAAAGACGTGTGGAGTGTGTCTGGCCTTTCCTTGGGAGTGTGGTGCCCTTCCCTCTTCCCCAGGCACAGGAGCAACTGCCCCTGAGCCAAGACCTCTCCAAGGGCTTTTCCCTCAGGCTGAAGCAGATTTCGCAGGAAGCGGGCCTAGAGAGCTTCCGTCGTGGATGCAGAGGCAGCAGAGCGGCCTGCGTGTGCACAGCTGCATTTGGCAGAGAGGAGCTCGCTTTGGCACTGGGAGGCTGTGAGACCTGCTCCAAGCACCGGGATTGCTGGGTTGGGGCCTGCATCTGGCTGCCACTTTCTGAGCTTCCAAAGACTTTCCTAGCTCACAGCCTCGCTAGCCATGAAGGAGCAGGCTGAGGGAGTGTGTCAGACATGACTCAGCACTTTCCTGGGCTTGCCTGTGGTTTCGCCTTTCCACTCCAACTGGGCCCCGGGACTCCTTGCAGAGGAGGAGGAGCCCGGTTGTCTCCAAACTTCCTAGGGCTAGAGTAGAGCAGGGAGAACTCTGTCAGCTGGAAGGGAAGAGCAGAAGGGTAGATGGGGCAGAGGTTGCCTGGCCGCTCTGGTGAAGCAACGCCCAGGGAGAAACAGGCACCATGGGCCTCCAGGCAGGGGATGCGAGATCCCAGCCAGAGTGCTTCTGCGTCTCAGCCCAGAAGCTTCCTGAGAGTTTGAGGTTGCCTGCAGCTCTCCAGAGGAGCAAAGACATGTGGGGTGTGTTTGGCCTTTCCCTGGGAGGGTGGTGCCCTTGCGGCAGCCCCAGGCCCAGGAGCAACGGCCCCAGAGGAAAGACCGTTCCCACTGAGATTCGCTGAGGCTGAGAAGCAGATTTCGCAGGAAGCGGGAGGAGAGAGCTTCCTTCGCCAATGCAGAGGCAGCCTAGCGGCCTGCGTCTGCACAGCTGGATTTGGCAGAGAGGCGTTCGCTTTGCCCCTGGGAGACGCTGAGATTGGCTCCAAGCACCGAGATTTCCGGGTGCGCGGCCTGCATCTCTCTTGCACTCTCCGAGCTTGAGAAGGCTTTCCTAGCTCCCAGCGTTGCTTCCCTGAAAGGAGCAGGCTGAGGAAGTGTGTCCGACGTGACTCAGGCCCTTCCTAGGCTTCCCCGTGCTATTGCCTTTCAGTGCAATGGAAGGCGCAGGACTCCTTGGAAAGGAGGCTGGGCTCGGTTGTCTCCCCACTTCAGAGGTCTAGAGCAGAGCACTGAGACGTCTGTCAGGCGGAAGGGAAGCGCTGTTGTGCCCATGGTGAAGACGTTGCTTGGCCGCACTGTGGAAGCAACGCCCAGAGAGAAACAGGCACCGTGGGCCTCCAGGCAGGGGCTGCGGGATCACAGCCAGAATGCCCCTGCGTCTCCGCTGAGAAGCGACCTCCCAGTTGGAGGCTCCATGCCGCCCTCCAGAGGAGCAAAGACGTGTGGAGTGTGTCTGGCCTTTCCTTGGGAGTGTGGTGCCCTTCCCTCTTCCCCAGGCACAGGAGCAACTGCCCCTGAGCAAAGACCTCTCCAAGGGCTTTTCCCTCAGGCTGAAGCAGATTTCGCAGGAAGCGGGCCTAGAGAGCTTCCTTCGTGGATGCAGAGGCAGCAGAGCGGCCTGCGTGTGCACAGCTGCATTTGGCAGAGAGGAGCTCGCTTTGGCACTGGGAGGCTGTGAGACCTGCTCCAAGCACCGGGATTGCTGGGTTGGGGCCTGCATCTGGCTGCCACTTTCTGAGCTTCCAAAGACTTTCCTAGCTCACAGCCTCGCTAGCCATGAAGGAGCAGGCTGAGGGAGTGTGTCAGACATGACTCAGCACTTTCCTGGGCTTGCCTGTGGTTTCGCCTTTCCACTCCAACTGGGCCCCGGGACTCCTTGCAGAGGAGGAGGAGCCCGGTTGTCTCCAAACTTCCTAGGGCTAGAGTAGAGCAGGGAGAACTCTGTCAGCTGGAAGGGAAGAGCAGAAGGGTAGATGGGGCAGAGGTTGCCTGGCCGCTCTGGTGAAGCAACGCCCAGGGAGAAACAGGCACCATGGGCCTCCAGGCAGGGGATGCGAGATCCCAGCCAGAGTGCTTCTGCGTCTCAGCCCAGAAGCTTCCTGAGAGTTTGAGGTTGCCTGCAGCTCTCCAGAGGAGCAAAGACATGTGGGGTGTGTTTGGCCTTTCCCTGGGAGGGTGGTGCCCTTGCGGCAGCCCCAGGCCCAGGAGCAACGGCCCCAGAGGAAAGACCGTTCCCACTGAGATTCGCTGAGGCTGAGAAGCAGATTTCGCAGGAAGCGGGAGGAGAGAGCTTCCTTCGCCAATGCAGAGGCAGCCTAGCGGCCTGCGTCTGCACAGCTGGATTTGGCAGAGAGGCGTTCGCTTTGCCCCTGGGAGACGCTGAGATTGGCTCCAAGCACCGAGATTTCCGGGTGCGCGGCCTGCATCTCTCTTGCACTCTCCGAGCTTGAGAAGGCTTTCCTAGCTCCCAGCGTTGCTTCCCTGAAAGGAGCAGGCTGAGGAAGTGTGTCCGACGTGACTCAGCCCCTTCCTAGGCTTCCCCGTGCTATTGCCTTTCAGTGCAATCGAAGGCACAGGACTCCTTGAAAAGGAGGCTGGGCTCGGTTGTCTCCCCACTTCAGAGGTCTAGAGCAGAGCACTGAGACGTCTGTCCGGCGGAAGGGAAGCGCTGTTGTGCCCATGGTGAAGACGTTGCTTGGCCGCACTGTGGAAGCAACGCCCAGAGAGAAACAGGCACCGTGGGCCTCCAGGCAGGGGCTGCGGGATCACAGCCAGAATGCCCCTGCGTCTCCGCTGAGAAGCGACCTCCCAGTTGGAGGCTCCATGCCGCCCTCCAGAGGAGCAAAGACGTGTGGAGTGTGTCTGGCCTTTCCTTGGGAGTGTGGTGCCCTTCCCTCTTCCCCAGGCACAGGAGCAACTGCCCCTGAGCCAAGACCTCTCCAAGGGCTTTTCCCTCAGGCTGAAGCAGATTTCCCAGGAAGCGGGCCTAGAGAGCTTCCTTCGTGGATGCAGAGGCAGCAGAGCGGCCTGCGTGTGCACAGCTGCATTTGGCAGAGAGGAGCTCGCTTTGGCACTGGGAGGCTGTGAGACCTGCTCCAAGCACCGGGATTGCTGGGTTGGGGCCTGCATCTGGCTGCCACTTGCTGAGCTTCCAAAGACTTTCCTAGCTCACAGCCTCGCTAGCCATGAAGGAGCAGGCTGAGGGAGTGTGTCAGACATGACTCAGCACTTTCCTGGGCTTGCCTGTGGTTTCGCCTTTCCACTCCAACTGGGCCCCGGGACTCCTTGCAGAGGAGGAGGAGCCCGGTTGTCTCCAAACTTCCTAGGGCTAGAGTAGAGCAGGGAGAACTCTGTCAGCTGGAAGGGAAGAGCAGAAGGGTAGATGGGGCAGAGGTTGCCTGGCCGCTCTGGTGAAGCAACGCCCAGGGAGAAACAGGCACCATGGGCCTCCAGGCAGGGGATGCGAGATCCCAGCCAGAGTGCTTCTGCGTCTCAGCCCAGAAGCTTCCTGAGAGTTTGAGGTTGCCTGCAGCTCTCCAGAGGAGCAAAGACATGTGGGGTGTGTTTGGCCTTTCCCTGGGAGGGTGGTGCCCTTGCGGCAGCCCCAGGCCCAGGAGCAACGGCCCCAGAGGAAAGACCGTTCCCACTGAGATTCGCTGAGGCTGAGAAGCAGATTTCGCAGGAAGCGGGAGGAGAGAGCTTCCTTCGCCAATGCAGAGGCAGCCTAGCGGCCTGCGTCTGCACAGCTGGATTTGGCAGAGAGGCGTTCGCTTTGCCCCTGGGAGACGCTGAGATTGGCTCCAAGCACCGAGATTTCCGGGTGCGCGGCCTGCATCTCTCTTGCACTCTCCGAGCTTGAGAAGGCTTTCCTAGCTCCCAGCGTTGCTTCCCTGAAAGGAGCAGGCTGAGGAAGTGTGTCCGACGTGACTCAGCCCCTTCCTAGGCTTCCCCGTGCTATTGCCTTTCAGTGCAATCGAAGGCGCAGGACTCCTTGGAAAGGAGGCTGGGCTCGGTTGTCTCCCCACTTCAGAGGTGTAGGGCAGAGCACTGAGACGTCTGTCAGGCGGAAGGGAAGCGCTGTTGTGCCCATGGTGAAGATGTTGCTTGGCCGCACTGTGGAAGCAACGCCCAGAGAGAAACAGGCACCGTGGGCCTCCAGGCAGGGGCTGCGGGATCACAGCCAGAATGCCCCTGCGTCTCCGCTGAGAAGCGACCTCCCAGTTGGAGGCTCCATGCCGCCCTCCAGAGGAGCAAAGACGTGTGGAGTGTGTCTGGCCTTTCCTTGGGAGTGTGGTGCCCTTCCCTCTTCCCCAGGCACAGGAGCAACTGCCCCTGAGCCAAGACCTCTCCAAGGGCTTTTCCCTCAGGCTGAAGCAGATTTCGCAGGAAGCGGGCCTAGAGAGCTTCCTTCGTGGATGCAGAGGCAGCAGAGCGGCCTGCGTGTGCAAAGCTGCATTTGGCAGAGAGGAGCTCGCTTTGGCACTCGGAGGCTGTGAGACCTGCTCCAAGCACCGGGATTGCTGGGTTGGGGCCTGCATCTGGCTGCCACTTGCTGAGCTTCCAAAGACTTTCCTAGCTCACAGCCTCGCTAGCCATGAAGGAGCAGGCTGAGGGAGTGTGTCAGACATGACTCAGCACTTTCCTGGGCTTGCCTGTGGTTTCGCCTTTCCACTCCAACTGGGCCCCGGGACTCCTTGCAGAGGAGGAGGAGCCCGGTTGTCTCCAAACTTCCTAGGGCTAGAGTAGAGCAGGGAGAACTCTGTCAGCTGGAAGGGAAGAGCAGAAGGGTAGATGGGGCAGAGGTTGCCTGGCCGCTCTGGTGAAGCAACGCCCAGGGAGAAACAGGCACCATGGGCCTCCAGGCAGGGGATGCGAGATCCCAGCCAGAGTGCTTCTGCGTCTCAGCCGAGAAGCTTCCTGTGAGTTTGAGGTTGCCTGCAGCTCTCCAGAGGAGCAAAGACATGTGGGGTGTGTTTGGCCTTTCCCTGGGAGGGTGGTGCCCTTGCGGCAGCCCCAGGCCCAGGAGCAACGGCCCCAGAGGAAAGACCGTTCCCACTGAGATTCGCTGAGGCTGAGAAGCAGATTTCGCAGGAAGCGGGAGGAGAGAGCTTCCTTCGCCAATGCAGAGGCAGCCTAGCGGCCTGCGTCTGCACAGCTGGATTTGGCAGAGAGGCGTTCGCTTTGCCCCTGGGAGACGCTGAGATTGGCTCCAAGCACCGAGATTTCCGGGTGCGCGGCCTGCATCTCTCTTGCACTCTCCGAGCTTGAGAAGGCTTTCCTAGCTCCCAGCGTTGCTTCCCTGAAAGGAGCAGGCTGAGGAAGTGTGTCCGACGTGACTCAGCCCCTTCCTAGGCTTCCCCGTGCTATTGCCTTTCAGTGCAATCGAAGGCGCAGGACTCCTTGGAAAGGAGGCTGGGCTCGGTTGTCTCCCCACTTCAGAGGTCTAGAGCAGAGCACTGAGACGTCTGTCAGGCGGAAGGGAAGCGCTGTTGTGCCCATGGTGAAGACGTTGCTTGGCCGCACTGTGGAAGCAACGCCCAGAGAGAAACAGGCACCGTGGGCCTCCAGGCAGGGGCTGCGGGATCACAGCCAGAATGCCCCTGCGTCTCCGCTGAGAAGCGACCTCCCAGTTGGAGGCTCCATGCCGCCCTCCAGAGGAGCAAAGACGTGTGGAGTGTGTCTGGCCTTTCCTTGGGAGTGTGGTGCCCTTCCCTCTTCCCCAGGCACAGGAGCAACTGCCCCTGAGCAAAGACCTCTCCAAGGGCTTTTCCCTCAGGCTGAAGCAGATTTCGCAGGAAGCGGGCCTAGAGAGCTTCCGTCGTGGATGCAGAGGCAGCAGAGCGGCCTGCGTGTGCAAAGCTGCATTTGGCAGAGAGGAGCTCGCTTTGGCACTGGGAGGCTGTGAGACCTGCTCCAAGCACCGGGATTGCTGGGTTGGGGCCTGCATCTGGCTGCCACTTGCTGAGCTTCCAAAGACTTTCCTAGCTCACAGCCTCGCTAGCCATGAAGGAGCAGGCTGAGGGAGTGTGTCAGACATGACTCAGCACTTTCCTGGGCTTGCCTGTGGTTTCGCCTTTCCACTCCAACTGGGCCCCGGGACTCCTTGCAGAGGAGGAGGAGCCCGGTTGTCTCCAAACTTCCTAGGGCTAGAGTAGAGCAGGGAGAACTCTCTCAGCTGGAAGGGAAGAGCAGAAGGGTAGATGGGGCAGAGGTTGCCTGGCCGCTCTGGTGAAGCAACGCCCAGGGAGAAACAGGCACCATGGGCCTCCAGGCAGGGGATGCGAGATCCCAGCCAGAGTGCTTCTGCGTCTCAGCCGAGAAGCTTCCTGAGAGTTTGAGGTTGCCTGCAGCTCTCCAGAGGAGCAAAGACATGTGGGGTGTGTTTGGCCTTTCCCTGGGAGGGTGGTGCCCTTGCGGCAGCCCCAGGCCCAGGAGCAACGGCCCCAGAGGAAAGACCGTTCCCACTGAGATTCGCTGAGGCTGAGAAGCAGATTTCGCAGGAAGCGGGAGGAGAGAGCTTCCTTCGCCAATGCAGAGGCAGCCTAGCGGCCTGCGTCTGCACAGCTGGATTTGGCAGAGAGGCGTTCGCTTTGCCCCTGGGAGACGCTGAGATTGGCTCCAAGCACCGAGATTTCCGGGTGCGCGGCCTGCATCTCTCTTGCACTCTCCGAGCTTGAGAAGGCTTTCCTAGCTCCCAGCGTTGCTTCCCTGAAAGGAGCAGGCTGAGGAAGTGTGTCCGACGTGACTCAGCCCCTTCCTAGGCTTCCCCGTGCTATTGCCTTTCAGTGCAATCGAAGGCACAGGACTCCTTGAAAAGGAGGCTGGGCTCGGTTGTCTCCCCACTTCAGAGGTCTAGAGCAGAGCACTGAGACGTCTGTCCGGCGGAAGGGAAGCGCTGTTGTGCCCATGGTGAAGACGTTGCTTGGCCGCACTGTGGAAGCAACGCCCAGAGAGAAACAGGCACCGTGGGCCTCCAGGCAGGGGCTGCGGGATCACAGCCAGAATGCCCCTGCGTCTCCGCTGAGAAGCGACCTCCCAGTTGGAGGCTCCATGCCGCCCTCCAGAGGAGCAAAGACGTGTGGAGTGTGTCTGGCCTTTCCTTGGGAGTGTGGTGCCCTTCCCTCTTCCCCAGGCACAGGAGCAACTGCCCCTGAGCCAAGACCTCTCCAAGGGCTTTTCCCTCAGGCTGAAGCAGATTTCCCAGGAAGCGGGCCTAGAGAGCTTCCTTCGTGGATGCAGAGGCAGCAGAGCGGCCTGCGTGTGCACAGCTGCATTTGGCAGAGAGGAGCTCGCTTTGGCACTGGGAGGCTGTGAGACCTGCTCCAAGCACCGGGATTGCTGGGTTGGGGCCTGCATCTGGCTGCCACTTGCTGAGCTTCCAAAGACTTTCCTAGCTCACAGCCTCGCTAGCCATGAAGGAGCAGGCTGAGGGAGTGTGTCAGACATGACTCAGCACTTTCCTGGGCTTGCCTGTGGTTTCGCCTTTCCACTCCAACTGGGCCCCGGGACTCCTTGCAGAGGAGGAGGAGCCCGGTTGTCTCCAAACTTCCTAGGGCTAGAGTAGAGCAGGGAGAACTCTGTCAGCTGGAAGGGAAGAGCAGAAGGGTAGATGGGGCAGAGGTTGCCTGGCCGCTCTGGTGAAGCAACGCCCAGGGAGAAACAGGCACCATGGGCCTCCAGGCAGGGGATGCGAGATCCCAGCCAGAGTGCTTCTGCGTCTCAGCCCAGAAGCTTCCTGAGAGTTTGAGGTTGCCTGCAGCTCTCCAGAGGAGCAAAGACATGTGGGGTGTGTTTGGCCTTTCCCTGGGAGGGTGGTGCCCTTGCGGCAGCCCCAGGCCCAGGAGCAACGGCCCCAGAGGAAAGACCGTTCCCACTGAGATTCGCTGAGGCTGAGAAGCAGATTTCGCAGGAAGCGGGAGGAGAGAGCTTCCTTCGCCAATGCAGAGGCAGCCTAGCGGCCTGCGTCTGCACAGCTGGATTTGGCAGAGAGGCGTTCGCTTTGCCCCTGGGAGACGCTGAGATTGGCTCCAAGCACCGAGATTTCCGGGTGCGCGGCCTGCATCTCTCTTGCACTCTCCGAGCTTGAGAAGGCTTTCCTAGCTCCCAGCGTTGCTTCCCTGAAAGGAGCAGGCTGAGGAAGTGTGTCCGACGTGACTCAGCCCCTTCCTAGGCTTCCCCGTGCTATTGCCTTTCAGTGCAATCGAAGGCGCAGGACTCCTTGGAAAGGAGGCTGGGCTCGGTTGTCTCCCCACTTCAGAGGTGTAGGGCAGAGCACTGAGACGTCTGTCAGGCGGAAGGGAAGCGCTGTTGTGCCCATGGTGAAGATGTTGCTTGGCCGCACTGTGGAAGCAACGCCCAGAGAGAAACAGGCACCGTGGGCCTCCAGGCAGGGGCTGCGGGATCACAGCCAGAATGCCCCTGCGTCTCCGCTGAGAAGCGACCTCCCAGTTGGAGGCTCCATGCCGCCCTCCAGAGGAGCAAAGACGTGTGGAGTGTGTCTGGCCTTTCCTTGGGAGTGTGGTGCCCTTCCCTCTTCCCCAGGCACAGGAGCAACTGCCCCTGAGCCAAGACCTCTCCAAGGGCTTTTCCCTCAGGCTGAAGCAGATTTCGCAGGAAGCGGGCCTAGAGAGCTTCCTTCGTGGATGCAGAGGCAGCAGAGCGGCCTGCGTGTGCAAAGCTGCATTTGGCAGAGAGGAGCTCGCTTTGGCACTCGGAGGCTGTGAGACCTGCTCCAAGCACCGGGATTGCTGGGTTGGGGCCTGCATCTGGCTGCCACTTGCTGAGCTTCCAAAGACTTTCCTAGCTCACAGCCTCGCTAGCCATGAAGGAGCAGGCTGAGGGAGTGTGTCAGACATGACTCAGCACTTTCCTGGGCTTGCCTGTGGTTTCGCCTTTCCACTCCAACTGGGCCCCGGGACTCCTTGCAGAGGAGGAGGAGCCCGGTTGTCTCCAAACTTCCTAGGGCTAGAGTAGAGCAGGGAGAACTCTGTCAGCTGGAAGGGAAGAGCAGAAGGGTAGATGGGGCAGAGGTTGCCTGGCCGCTCTGGTGAAGCAACGCCCAGGGAGAAACAGGCACCATGGGCCTCCAGGCAGGGGATGCGAGATCCCAGCCAGAGTGCTTCTGCGTCTCAGCCGAGAAGCTTCCTGTGAGTTTGAGGTTGCCTGCAGCTCTCCAGAGGAGCAAAGACATGTGGGGTGTGTTTGGCCTTTCCCTGGGAGGGTGGTGCCCTTGCGGCAGCCCCAGGCCCAGGAGCAACGGCCCCAGAGGAAAGACCGTTCCCACTGAGATTCGCTGAGGCTGAGAAGCAGATTTCGCAGGAAGCGGGAGGAGAGAGCTTCCTTCGCCAATGCAGAGGCAGCCTAGCGGCCTGCGTCTGCACAGCTGGATTTGGCAGAGAGGCGTTCGCTTTGCCCCTGGGAGACGCTGAGATTGGCTCCAAGCACCGAGATTTCCGGGTGCGCGGCCTGCATCTCTCTTGCACTCTCCGAGCTTGAGAAGGCTTTCCTAGCTCCCAGCGTTGCTTCCCTGAAAGGAGCAGGCTGAGGAAGTGTGTCCGACGTGACTCAGCCCCTTCCTAGGCTTCCCCGTGCTATTGCCTTTCAGTGCAATCGAAGGCGCAGGACTCCTTGGAAAGGAGGCTGGGCTCGGTTGTCTCCCCACTTCAGAGGTCTAGAGCAGAGCACTGAGACGTCTGTCAGGCGGAAGGGAAGCGCTGTTGTGCCCATGGTGAAGACGTTGCTTGGCCGCACTGTGGAAGCAACGCCCAGAGAGAAACAGGCACCGTGGGCCTCCAGGCAGGGGCTGCGGGATCACAGCCAGAATGCCCCTGCGTCTCCGCTGAGAAGCGACCTCCCAGTTGGAGGCTCCATGCCGCCCTCCAGAGGAGCAAAGACGTGTGGAGTGTGTCTGGCCTTTCCTTGGGAGTGTGGTGCCCTTCCCTCTTCCCCAGGCACAGGAGCAACTGCCCCTGAGCAAAGACCTCTCCAAGGGCTTTTCCCTCAGGCTGAAGCAGATTTCGCAGGAAGCGGGCCTAGAGAGCTTCCGTCGTGGATGCAGAGGCAGCAGAGCGGCCTGCGTGTGCAAAGCTGCATTTGGCAGAGAGGAGCTCGCTTTGGCACTGGGAGGCTGTGAGACCTGCTCCAAGCACCGGGATTGCTGGGTTGGGGCCTGCATCTGGCTGCCACTTGCTGAGCTTCCAAAGACTTTCCTAGCTCACAGCCTCGCTAGCCATGAAGGAGCAGGCTGAGGGAGTGTGTCAGACATGACTCAGCACTTTCCTGGGCTTGCCTGTGGTTTCGCCTTTCCACTCCAACTGGGCCCCGGGACTCCTTGCAGAGGAGGAGGAGCCCGGTTGTCTCCAAACTTCCTAGGGCTAGAGTAGAGCAGGGAGAACTCTCTCAGCTGGAAGGGAAGAGCAGAAGGGTAGATGGGGCAGAGGTTGCCTGGCCGCTCTGGTGAAGCAACGCCCAGGGAGAAACAGGCACCATGGGCCTCCAGGCAGGGGATGCGAGATCCCAGCCAGAGTGCTTCTGCGTCTCAGCCGAGAAGCTTCCTGAGAGTTTGAGGTTGCCTGCAGCTCTCCAGAGGAGCAAAGACATGTGGGGTGTGTTTGGCCTTTCCCTGGGAGGGTGGTGCCCTTGCGGCAGCCCCAGGCCCAGGAGCAACGGCCCCAGAGGAAAGACCGTTCCCACTGAGATTCGCTGAGGCTGAGAAGCAGATTTCGCAGGAAGCGGGAGGAGAGAGCTTCCTTCGCCAATGCAGAGGCAGCCTAGCGGCCTGCGTCTGCACAGCTGGATTTGGCAGAGAGGCGTTCGCTTTGCCCCTGGGAGACGCTGAGATTGGCTCCAAGCACCGAGATTTCCGGGTGCGCGGCCTGCATCTCTCTTGCACTCTCCGAGCTTGAGAAGGCTTTCCTAGCTCCCAGCGTTGCTTCCCTGAAAGGAGCAGGCTGAGGAAGTGTGTCCGACGTGACTCAGCCCCTTCCTAGGCTTCCCCGTGCTATTGCCTTTCAGTGCAATCGAAGGCGCAGGACTCCTTGGAAAGGAGGCTGGGCTCGGTTGTCTCCCCACTTCAGAGGTCTAGAGCAGAGCACTGAGACGTCTGTCAGGCGGAAGGGAAGCGCTGTTGTGCCCATGGTGAAGACGTTGCTTGGCCGCACTGTGGAAGCAACGCCCAGAGAGAAACAGGCACCGTGGGCCTCCAGGCAGGGGCTGCGGGATCACAGCCAGAATGCCCCTGCGTCTCCGCTGAGAAGCGACCTCCCAGTTGGAGGCTCCATACCGCCCTCCAGAGGAGCAAAGACGTGTGGAGTGTGTCTGGCCTTTCCTTGGGAGTGTGGTGCCCTTCCCTCTTCCCCAGGCACAGGAGCAACTGCCCCTGAGCCAAGACCTCTCCAAGGGCTTTTCCCTCAGGCTGAAGCAGATTTCGCAGGAAGCGGGCCTAGAGAGCTTCCGTCGTGGATGCAGAGGCAGCAGAGCGGCCTGCGTGTGCAAAGCTGCATTTGGCAGAGAGGAGCTCGCTTTGGCACTGGGAGGCTGTGAGACCTGCTCCAAGCACCGGGATTGCTGGGTTGGGGCCTGCATCTGGCTGCCACTTGCTGAGCTTCCAAAGACTTTCCTAGCTCACAGCCTTGCTAGCCATGAAGGAGCAGGCTGAGGGAGTGTGTCAGACATGACTCAGCACTTTCCTGGGCTTGCCTGTGGTTTCGCCTTTCCACTCCAACTGGGCCCCGGGACTCCTTGCAGAGGAGGAGGAGCCCGGTTGTCTCCAAACTTCCTAGGGCTAGAGTAGAGCAGGGAGAACTCTGTCAGCTGGAAGGGAAGAGCAGAAGGGTAGATGGGGCAGAGGTTGCCTGGCCGCTCTGGTGAAGCAACGCCCAGGGAGAAACAGGCACCATGGGCCTCCAGGCAGGGGATGCGAGATCCCAGCCAGAGTGCTTCTGCGTCTCAGCCCAGAAGCTTCCTGAGAGTTTGAGGTTGCCTGCAGCTCTCCAGAGGAGCAAAGACATGTGGGGTGTGTTTGGCCTTTCCCTGGGAGGGTGGTGCCCTTGCGGCAGCCCCAGGCCCAGGAGCAACGGCCCCAGAGGAAAGACCGTTCCCACTGAGATTCGCTGAGGCTGAGAAGCAGATTTCGCAGGAAGCGGGAGGAGAGAGCTTCCTTCGCCAATGCAGAGGCAGCCTAGCGGCCTGCGTCTGCACAGCTGGATTTGGCAGAGAGGCGTTCGCTTTGCCCCTGGGAGACGCTGAGATTGGCTCCAAGCACCGAGAGTTCCGGATGCGCGGCCTGCATCTCTCTTGCACTCTCCGAGCTTGAGAAGGCTTTCCTAGCTCCCAGCGTTGCTTCCCTGAAAGGAGCAGGCTGAGGAAGTGTGTCCGACGTGACTCAGCCCCTTCCTAGGCTTCCCCGTGCTATTGCCTTTCAGTGCAATCGAAGGCGCAGGACTCCTTGGAAAGGAGGCTGGGCTCGGTTGTCTCCCCACTTCAGAGGTCTAGAGCAGAGCACTGAGACGTCTGTCAGGCGGAAGGGAAGCGCTGTTGTGCCCATGGTGAAGATGTTGCTTGGCCGCACTGTGGAAGCAACGCCCAGAGAGAAACAGGCACCGTGGGCCTCCAGGCAGGGGCTGCGGGATCACAGCCAGAATGCCCCTGCGTCTCCGCTGAGAAGCGACCTCCCAGTTGGAGGCTCCATGCCGCCCTCCAGAGGAGCAAAGACGTGTGGAGTGTGTCTGGCCTTTCCTTGGGAGTGTGGTGCCCTTCCCTCTTCCCCAGGCACAGGAGCAACTGCCCCTGAGCCAAGACCTCTCCAAGGGCTTTTCCCTCAGGTTGAAGCAGATTTCGCAGGAAGCGGGCCTCGAGAGCTTCCTTCGTGGATGCAGAGGCAGCAGAGCGGCCTGCGTGTGCAAAGCTGCATTTGGCAGAGAGGAGCTCGCTTTGGCACTGGGAGGCTGTGAGACCTGCTCCAAGCACCGGGATTGCTGGGTTGGGGCCTGCATCTGGCTGCCACTTGCTGAGCTTCCAAAGACTTTCCTAGCTCACAGCCTCGCTAGCCATGAAGGAGCAGGCTGAGGGAGTGTGTCAGACATGACTCAGCACTTTCCTGGGCTTGCCTGTGGTTTCGCCTTTCCACTCCAACTGGGCCCCGGGACTCCTTGCAGAGGAGGAGGAGCCCGGTTGTCTCCAAACTTCCTAGGGCTAGAGTAGAGCAGGGAGAACTCTGTCAGCTGGAAGGGAAGAGCAGAAGGGTAGATGGGGCAGAGGTTGCCTGGCCGCTCTGGTGAAGCAACGCCCAGGGAGAAACAGGCACCATGGGCCTCCAGGCAGGGGATGCGAGATCCCAGCCAGAGTGCTTCTGCGTCTCAGCCGAGAAGCTTCCTGAGAGTTTGAGGTTGCCTGCAGCTCTCCAGAGGAGCAAAGACATGTGGGGTGTGTTTGGCCTTTCCCTGGGAGGGTGGTGCCCTTGCGGCAGCCCCAGGCCCAGGAGCAACGGCCCCAGAGGAAAGACCGTTCCCACTGAGATTCGCTGAGGCTGAGAAGCAGATTTCGCAGGAAGCGGGAGGAGAGAGCTTCCTTCGCCAATGCAGAGGCAGCCTAGCGGCCTGCGTCTGCACAGCTGGATTTGGCAGAGAGGCGTTCGCTTTGCCCCTGGGAGACGCTGAGATTGGCTCCAAGCACCGAGATTTCCAGGTGCGCGGCCTGCATCTCTCTTGCACTCTCCGAGCTTGAGAAGGCTTTCCTAGCTCCCAGCGTTGCTTCCCTGAAAGGAGCAGGCTGAGGAAGTGTGTCCGACGTGACTCAGCCCCTTCCTAGGCTTCCCCGTGCTATTGTCTTTCAGTGCAATCGAAGGCGCAGGACTCCTTGGAAAGGAGGCTGGGCTCGGTTGTCTCCCCACTTCAGAGGTCTAGAGCAGAGCACTGAGACGTCTGTCAGGCGGAAGGGAAGCGCTGTTGTGCCCATGGTGAAGACGTTGCTTGGCCGCACTGTGGAAGCAACGCCCAGAGAGAAACAGGCACCGTGGGCCTCCAGGCAGGGGCTGCGGGATCACAGCCAGAATGCCCCTGCGTCTCCGCTGAGAAGCGACCTCCCAGTTGGAGGCTCCATACCGCCCTCCAGAGGAGCAAAGACGTGTGGAGTGTGTCTGGCCTTTCCTTGGGAGTGTGGTGCCCTTCCCTCTTCCCCAGGCACAGGAGCAACTGCCCCTGAGCCAAGACCTCTCCAAGGGCTTTTCCCTCAGGCTGAAGCAGATTTCGCAGGAAGCGGGCCTAGAGAGCTTCCGTCGTGGATGCAGAGGCAGCAGAGCGGCCTGCGTGTGCAAAGCTGCATTTGGCAGAGAGGAGCTCGCTTTGGCACTGGGAGGCTGTGAGACCTGCTCCAAGCACTGGGATTGCTGGGTTGGGGCCTGCATCTGGCTGCCACTTGCTGAGCTTCCAAAGACTTTCCTAGCTCACAGCCTTGCTAGCCATGAAGGAGCAGGCTGAGGGAGTGTGTCAGACATGACTCAGCACTTTCCTGGGCTTGCCTGTGGTTTCGCCTTTCCACTCCAACTGGGCCCCGGGACTCCTTGCAGAGGAGGAGGAGCCCGGTTGTCTCCAAACTTCCTAGGGCTAGAGTAGAGCAGGGAGAACTCTGTCAGCTGGAAGGGAAGAGCAGAAGGGTAGATGGGGCAGAGGTTGCCTGGCCGCTCTGGTGAAGCAACGCCCAGGGAGAAACAGGCACCATGGCCCTCCAGGCAGGGGATGCGAGATCCCAGCCAGAGTGCTTCTGCGTCTCAGCCCAGAAGCTTCCTGAGAGTTTGAGGTTGCCTGCAGCTCTCCAGAGGAGCAAAGACATGTGGGGTGTGTTTGGCCTTTCCCTGGGAGGGTGGTGCCCTTGCGGCAGCCCCAGGCCCAGGAGCAACGGCCCCAGAGGAAAGACCGTTCCCACTGAGATTCGCTGAGGCTGAGAAGCAGATTTCGCAGGAAGCGGGAGGAGAGAGCTTCCTTCGCCAATGCAGAGGCAGCCTAGCGGCCTGCGTCTGCACAGCTGGATTTGGCAGAGAGGCGTTCGCTTTGCCCCTGGGAGACGCTGAGATTGGCTCCAAGCACCGAGATTTCCGGGTGCGCGGCCTGCATCTCTCTTGCACTCTCCGAGCTTGAGAAGGCTTTCCTAGCTCCCAGCGTTGCTTCCCTGAAAGGAGCAGGCTGAGGAAGTGTGTCCGACGTGACTCAGCCCCTTCCTAGGCTTCCCCGTGCTATTGCCTTTCAGTGCAATCGAAGGCGCAGGACTCCTTGGAAAGGAGGCTGGGCTCGGTTGTCTCCCCACTTCAGAGGTCTAGAGCAGAGCACTGAGACGTCTGTCAGACGGAAGGGAAGCGCTGTTGTGCCCATGGTGAAGACGTTGCGTGGCCGCACTGTGGAAGCAACGCCCAGAGAGAAACAGGCACCGTGGGCCTCCAGGCAGGGGCTGCGGGATCACAGCCAGAATGCCCCTGCGTCTCCGCTGAGAAGCGACCTCCCAGTTGGAGGCTCCATGCCGCCCTCCAGAGGAGCAAAGACGTGTGGAGTGTGTCTGGCCTTTCCTTGGGAGTGTGGTGCCCTTCCCTCTTCCCCAGGCACAGGAGCAACTGCCCCTGAGCAAAGACCTCTCCAAGGGCTTTTCCCTCAGGCTGAAGCAGATTTCGCAGGAAGCGGGCCTAGAGAGCTTCCGTCGTGGATGCAGAGGCAGCAGAGCGGCCTGCGTGTGCACAGCTGCATTTGGCAGAGAGGAGCTCGCTTTGGCACTGGGAGGCTGTGAGACCTGCTCCAAGCACCGGGATTGCTGGGTTGGGGCCTGCATCTGGCTGCCACTTTCTGAGCTTCCAAAGACTTTCCTAGCTCACAGCCTCGCTAGCCATGAAGGAGCAGGCTGAGGGAGTGTGTCAGACATGACTCAGCACTTTCCTGGGCTTGCCTGTGGTTTCGCCTTTCCACTCCAACTGGGCCCCGGGACTCCTTGCAGAGGAGGAGGAGCCCGGTTGTCTCCAAACTTCCTAGGGCTAGAGTAGAGCAGGGAGAACTCTGTCAGCTGGAAGGGAAGAGCAGAAGGGTAGATGGGGCAGAGGTTGCCTGGCCGCTCTGGTGAAGCAACGCCCAGGGAGAAACAGGCACCATGGGCCTCCAGGCAGGGGATGCGAGATCCCAGCCAGAGTGCTTCTGCGTCTCAGCCCAGAAGCTTCCTGAGAGTTTGAGGTTGCCTGCAGCTCTCCAGAGGAGCAAAGACATGTGGGGTGTGTTTGGCCTTTCCCTGGGAGGGTGGTGCCCTTGCGGCAGCCCCAGGCCCAGGAGCAACGGCCCCAGAGGAAAGACCGTTCCCACTGAGATTCGCTGAGGCTGAGAAGCAGATTTCGCAGGAAGCGGGAGGAGAGAGCTTCCTTCGCCAATGCAGAGGCAGCCTAGCGGCCTGCGTCTGCACAGCTGGATTTGGCAGAGAGGCGTTCGCTTTGCCCCTGGGAGACGCTGAGATTGGCTCCAAGCACCGAGATTTCCGGGTGCGCGGCCTGCATCTCTCTTGCACTCTCCGAGCTTGAGAAGGCTTTCCTAGCTCCCAGCGTTGCTTCCCTGAAAGGAGCAGGCTGAGGAAGTGTGTCCGACGTGACTCAGCCCCTTCCTAGGCTTCCCCGTGCTATTGCCTTTCAGTGCAATCGAAGGCGCAGGACTCCTTGGAAAGGAGGCTGGGCTCGGTTGTCTCCCCACTTCAGAGGTCTAGAGCAGAGCACTGAGACGTCTGTCAGACGGAAGGGAAGCGCTGTTGTGCCCATGGTGAAGACGTTGCTTGGCCGCACTGTGGAAGCAACGCCCAGAGAGAAACAGGCACCGTGGGCCTCCAGGCAGGGGCTGCGGGATCACAGCCAGAATGCCCCTGCGTCTCCGCTGAGAAGCGACCTCCCAGTTGGAGGCTCCATGCCGCCCTCCAGAGGAGCAAAGACGTGTGGAGTGTGTCTGGCCTTTCCTTGGGAGTGTGGTGCCCTTCCCTCTTCCCCAGGCACAGGAGCAACTGCCCCTGAGCAAAGACCTCTCCAAGGGCTTTTCCCTCAGGCTGAAGCAGATTTCGCAGGAAGCGGGCCTAGAGATCTTCCGTCGTGGATGCAGAGGCAGCAGAGCGGCCTGCGTGTGCACAGCTGCATTTGGCAGAGAGGAGCTCGCTTTGGCACTGGGAGGCTGTGAGACCTGCTCCAAGCACCGGGATTGCTGGGTTGGGGCCTGCATCTGGCTGCCACTTTCTGAGCTTCCAAAGACTTTCCTAGCTCACAGCCTCGCTAGCCATGAAGGAGCAGGCTGAGGGAGTGTGTCAGACATGACTCAGCACTTTCCTGGGCTTGCCTGTGGTTTCGCCTTTCCACTCCAACTGGGCCCCGGGACTCCTTGCAGAGGAGGAGGAGCCCGGTTGTCTCCAAACTTCCTAGGGCTAGAGTAGAGCAGGGAGAACTCTGTCAGCTGGAAGGGAAGAGCAGAAGGGTAGATGGGGCAGAGGTTGCCTGGCCGCTCTGGTGAAGCAACGCCCAGGGAGAAACAGGCACCATGGGCCTCCAGGCAGGGGATGCGAGATCCCAGCCAGAGTGCTTCTGCGTCTCAGCCCAGAAGCTTCCTGAGAGTTTGAGGTTGCCTGCAGCTCTCCAGAGGAGCAAAGACATGTGGGGTGTGTTTGGCCTTTCCCTGGGAGGGTGGTGCCCTTGCGGCAGCCCCAGGCCCAGGAGCAACGGCCCCAGAGGAAAGACCGTTCCCACTGAGATTCGCTGAGGCTGAGAAGCAGATTTCGCAGGAAGCGGGAGGAGAGAGCTTCCTTCGCCAATGCAGAGGCAGCCTAGCGGCCTGCGTCTGCACAGCTGGATTTGGCAGAGAGGCGTTCGCTTTGCCCCTGGGAGACGCTGAGATTGGCTCCAAGCACCGAGATTTCCGGGTGCGCGGCCTGCATCTCTCTTGCACTCTCCGAGCTTGAGAAGGCTTTCCTAGCTCCCAGCGTTGCTTCCCTGAAAGGAGCAGGCTGAGGAAGTGTGTCCGACGTGACTCAGCCCCTTCCTAGGCTTCCCCGTGCTATTGCCTTTCAGTGCAATCGAAGGCGCAGGACTCCTTGGAAAGGAGGCTGGGCTCGGTTGTCTCCCCACTTCAGAGGTCTAGAGCAGAGCACTGAGACGTCTGTCAGGCGGAAGGGAAGCGCTGTTGTGCCCATGGTGAAGACGTTGCTTGGCCGCACTGTGGAAGCAACGCCCAGAGAGAAACAGGCACCGTGGGCCTCCAGGCAGGGGCTGCGGGATCACAGCCAGAATGCCCCTGCGTCTCCGCTGAGAAGCGACCTCCCAGTTGGAGGCTCCATGCCGCCCTCCAGAGGAGCAAAGACGTGTGGAGTGTGTCTGGCCTTTCCTTGGGAGTGTGGTGCCCTTCCCTCTTCCCCAGGCACAGGAGCAACTGCCCCTGAGCAAAGACCTCTCCAAGGGCTTTTCCCTCAGGCTGAAGCAGATTTCGCAGGAAGCGGGCCTAGAGAGCTTCCGTCGTGGATGCAGAGGCAGCAGAGCGGCCTGCGTGTGCACAGCTGCATTTGGCAGAGAGGAGCTCGCTTTGGCACTGGGAGGCTGTGAGACCTGCTCCAAGCACCGGGATTGCTGGGTTGGGGCCTGCATCTGGCTGCCACTTTCTGAGCTTCCAAAGACTTTCCTAGCTCACAGCCTCGCTAGCCATGAAGGAGCAGGCTGAGGGAGTGTGTCAGACATGACTCAGCACTTTCCTGGGCTTGCCTGTGGTTTCGCCTTTCCACTCCAACTGGGCC
Organism: Moschus berezovskii; assembly: GCF_049115385.1. NCBI lineage: Eukaryota > Metazoa > Chordata > Mammalia > Artiodactyla > Moschidae > Moschus > Moschus berezovskii. The sequence continues at coordinate 165,729,717 of NC_142460.1, forward strand.
CCGGGACTCCTTGCAGAGGAGGAGGAGCCCGGTTGTCTCCAAACTTCCTAGGGCTAGAGTAGAGCAGGGAGAACTCTGTCAGCTGGAAGGGAAGAGCAGAAGGGTAGATGGGGCAGAGGTTGCCTGGCCGCTCTGGTGAAGCAACGCCCAGGGAGAAACAGGCACCATGGGCCTCCAGGCAGGGGATGCGAGATCCCAGCCAGAGTGCTTCTGCGTCTCAGCCGAGAAGCTTCCTGAGAGTTTGAGGTTGCCTGCAGCTCTCCAGAGGAGCAAAGACATGTGGGGTGTGTTTGGCCTTTCCCTGGGAGGGTGGTGCCCTTGCGGCAGCCCCAGGCCCAGGAGCAACGGCCCCAGAGGAAAGACCGTTCCCACTGAGATTCGCTGAGGCTGAGAAGCAGATTTCGCAGGAAGCGGGAGGAGAGAGCTTCCTTCGCCAATGCAGAGGCAGCCTAGCGGCCTGCGTCTGCACAGCTGGATTTGGCAGAGAGGCGTTCGCTTTGCCCCTGGGAGACGCTGAGATTGGCTCCAAGCACCGAGATTTCCGGGTGCGCGGCCTGCATCTCTCTTGCACTCTCCGAGCTTGAGAAGGCTTTCCTAGCTCCCAGCGTTGCTTCCCTGAAAGGAGCAGGCTGAGGAAGTGTGTCCGACGTGACTCAGCCCCTTCCTAGGCTTCCCCGTGCTATTGCCTTTCAGTGCAATCGAAGGCGCAGGACTCCTTGGAAAGGAGGCTGGGCTCGGCTGTCTCCCCACTTCAGAGGTCTAGAGCAGAGCACTGAGACGTCTGTCAGACGGAAGGGAAGCGCTGTTGTGCCCATGGTGAAGACGTTGCTTGGCCGCACTGTGGAAGCAACGCCCAGAGAGAAACAGGCACCGTGGGCCTCCAGGCAGGGGCTGCGGGATCACAGCCAGAATGCCCCTGCGTCTCCGCTGAGAAGCGACCTCCCAGTTGGAGGCTCCATGCCGCCCTCCAGAGGAGCAAAGACGTGTGGAGTGTGTCTGGCCTTTCCTTGGGAGTGTGGTGCCCTTCCCTCTTCCCCAGGCACAGGAGCAACTGCCCCTGAGCAAAGACCTCTCCAAGGGCTTTTCCCTCAGGCTGAAGCAGATTTCGCAGGAAGCGGGCCTAGAGAGCTTCCTTCGTGGATGCAGAGGCAGCAGAGCGGCCTGCGTGTGCACAGCTGCATTTGGCAGAGAGGAGCTCGCTTTGGCACTGGGAGGCTGTGAGACCTGCTCCAAGCACCGGGATTGCTGGGTTGGGGCCTGCATCTGGCTGCCACTTTCTGAGCTTCCAAAGACTTTCCTAGCTCACAGCCTCGCTAGCCATGAAGGAGCAGGCTGAGGGAGTGTGTCAGACATGACTCAGCACTTTCCTGGGCTTGCCTGTGGTTTCGCCTTTCCACTCCAACTGGGCCCCGGGACTCCATGCAGAGGAGGAGGAGCCCGGTTGTCTCCAAACTTCCTAGGGCTAGAGTAGAGCAGGGAGAACTCTGTCAGCTGGAAGGGAAGAGCAGAAGGGTAGATGGGGCAGAGGTTGCCTGGCCGCTCTGGTGAAGCAACGCCCAGGGAGAAACAAACACCATGGGCCTCCAGGCAGGGGATGCGAGATCCCAGCCAGAGTGCTTCTGCGTCTCAGCCCAGAAGCTTCCTGAGAGTTTGAGGTTGCCTGCAGCTCTCCAGAGGAGCAAAGACATGTGGGGTGTGTTTGGCCTTTCCCTGGGAGGGTGGTGCCCTTGCGGCAGCCCCAGGCCCAGGAGCAACGGCCCCAGAGGAAAGACCGTTCCCACTGAGATTCGCTGAGGCTGAGAAGCAGATTTCGCAGGAAGCGGGAGGAGAGAGCTTCCTTCGCCAATGCAGAGGCAGCCTAGCGGCCTGCGTCTGCACAGCTGGATTTGGCAGAGAGGCGTTCGCTTTGCCCCTGGGAGACGCTGAGATTGGCTCCAAGCACCGAGATTTCCGGGTGCGCGGCCTGCATCTCTCTTGCACTCTCCGAGCTTGAGAAGGCTTTCCTAGCTCCCAGCGTTGCTTCCCTGAAAGGAGCAGGCTGAGGAAGTGTGTCCGACGTGACTCAGCCCCTTCCTAGGCTTCCCCGTGCTATTGCCTTTCAGTGCAATCGAAGGCGCAGGACTCCTTGGAAAGGAGGCTGGGCTCGGTTGTCTCCCCACTTCAGAGGTCTAGAGCAGAGCACTGAGACGTCTGTCAGACGGAAGGGAAGCGCTGTTGTGCCCATGGTGAAGACGTTGCTTGGCCGCACTGTGGAAGCAACGCCCAGAGAGAAACAGGCACCGTGGGCCTCCAGGCAGGGGCTGCGGGATCACAGCCAGAATGCCCCTGCGTCTCCGCTGAGAAGCGACCTCCCAGTTGGAGGCTCCATGCCGCCCTCCAGAGGAGCAAAGACGTGTGGAGTGTGTCTGGCCTTTCCTTGGGAGTGTGGTGCCCTTCCCTCTTCCCCAGGCACAGGAGCAACTGCCCCTGAGCAAAGACCTCTCCAAGGGCTTTTCCCTCAGGCTGAAGCAGATTTCGCAGGAAGCGGGCCTAGAGAGCTTCCGTCGTGGATGCAGAGGCAGCAGAGCGGCCTGCGTGTGCACAGCTGCATTTGGCAGAGAGGAGCTCGCTTTGGCACTGGGAGGCTGTGAGACCTGCTCCAAGCACCGGGATTGCTGGGTTGGGGCCTGCATCTGGCTGCCACTTTCTGAGCTTCCAAAGACTTTCCTAGCTCACAGCCTCGCTAGCCATGAAGGAGCAGGCTGAGGGAGTGTGTCAGACATGACTCAGCACTTTCCTGGGCTTGCCTGTGGTTTCGCCTTTCCACTCCAACTGGGCCCCGGGACTCCTTGCAGAGGAGGAGGAGCCCGGTTGTCTCCAAACTTCCTAGGGCTAGAGTAGAGCAGGGAGAACTCTGTCAGCTGGAAGGGAAGAGCAGAAGGGTAGATGGGGCAGAGGTTGCCTGGCCGCTCTGGTGAAGCAACGCCCAGGGAGAAACAGGCACCATGGCCCTCCAGGCAGGGGATGCGAGATCCCAGCCAGAGTGCTTCTGCGTCTCAGCCCAGAAGCTTCCTGAGAGTTTGAGGTTGCCTGCAGCTCTCCAGAGGAGCAAAGACATGTGGGGTGTGTTTGGCCTTTCCCTGGGAGGGTGGTGCCCTTGCGGCAGCCCCAGGCCCAGGAGCAACGGCCCCAGAGGAAAGACCGTTCCCACTGAGATTCGCTGAGGCTGAGAAGCAGATTTCGCAGGAAGCGGGAGGAGAGAGCTTCCTTCGCCAATGCAGAGGCAGCCTAGCGGCCTGCGTCTGCACAGCTGGATTTGGCAGAGAGGCGTTCGCTTTGCCCCTGGGAGACGCTGAGATTGGCTCCAAGCACCGAGATTTCCGGGTGCGCGGCCTGCATCTCTCTTGCACTCTCCGAGCTTGAGAAGGCTTTCCTAGCTCCCAGCGTTGCTTCCCTGAAAGGAGCAGGCTGAGGAAGTGTGTCCGACGTGACTCAGCCCCTTCCTAGGCTTCCCCGTGCTATTGCCTTTCAGTGCAATCGAAGGCGCAGGACTCCTTGGAAAGGAGGCTGGGCTCGGTTGTCTCCCCACTTCAGAGGTCTAGAGCAGAGCACTGAGACGTCTGTCAGACGGAAGGGAAGCGCTGTTGTGCCCATGGTGAAGACGTTGCTTGGCCGCACTGTGGAAGCAACGCCCAGAGAGAAACAGGCACCGTGGGCCTCCAGGCAGGGGCTGCGGGATCACAGCCAGAATGCCCCTGAGTCTCCGCTGAGAAGCGACCTCCCAGTTGGAGGCTCCATGCCGCCCTCCAGAGGAGCAAAGACGTGTGGAGTGTGTCTGGCCTTTCCTTGGGAGTGTGGTGCCCTTCCCTCTTCCCCAGGCACAGGAGCAACTGCCCCTGAGCCAAGACCTCTCCAAGGGCTTTTCCCTCAGGCTGAAGCAGATTTCGCAGGAAGCGGGCCTAGAGAGCTTCCGTCGTGGATGCAGAGGCAGCAGAGCGGCCTGCGTGTGCACAGCTGCATTTGGCAGAGAGGAGCTCGCTTTGGCACTGGGAGGCTGTGAGACCTGCTCCAAGCACCGGGATTGCTGGGTTGGGGCCTGCATCTGGCTGCCACTTGCTGAGCTTCCAAAGACTTTCCTAGCTCACAGCCTCGCTAGCCATGAAGGAGCAGGCTGAGGGAGTGTGTCAGACATGACTCAGCACTTTCCTGGGCTTGCCTGTGGTTTCGCCTTTCCACTCCAACTGGGCCCCGGGACTCCTTGCAGAGGAGGAGGAGCCCGGTTGTCTCCAAACTTCCTAGGGCTAGAGTAGAGCAGGGAGAACTCTGTCAGCTGGAAGGGAAGAGCAGAAGGGTAGATGGGGCAGAGGTTGCCTGGCCGCTCTGGTGAAGCAACGCCCAGGGAGAAACAGGCACCATGGGCCTCCAGGCAGGGGATGCGAGATCCCAGCCAGAGTGCTTCTGCGTCTCAGCCGAGAAGCTTCCTGAGAGTTTGAGGTTGCCTGCAGCTCTCCAGAGGAGCAAAGACATGTGGGGTGTGTTTGGCCTTTCCCTGGGAGGGTGGTGCCCTTGCGGCAGCCCCAGGCCCAGGAGCAACGGCCCCAGAGGAAAGACCGTTCCCACTGAGATTCGCTGAGGCTGAGAAGCAGATTTCGCAGGAAGCGGGAGGAGAGAGCTTCCTTCGCCAATGCAGAGGCAGCCTAGCGGCCTGCGTCTGCACAGCTGGATTTGGCAGAGAGGCGTTCGCTTTGCCCCTGGGAGACGCTGAGATTGGCTCCAAGCACCGAGATTTCCGGGTGCGCGGCCTGCAACTCTCTTGCACTCTCCGAGCTTGAGAAGGCTTTCCTAGCTCCCAGCGTTGCTTCCCTGAAAGGAGCAGGCTGAGGAAGTGTGTCCGACGTGACTCAGCCCCTTCCTAGGCTTCCCCGTGCTATTGCCTTTCAGTGCAATCGAAGGCGCAGGACTCCTTGGAAAGGAGGCTGGGCTCGGTTGTCTCCCCACTTCAGAGGTCTAGAGCAGAGCACTGAGACGTCTGTCAGGCGGAAGGGAAGCGCTGTTGTGCCCATGGTGAAGACGTTGCTTGGCCGCACTGTGGAAGCAACGCCCAGAGAGAAACAGGCACCGTGGGCCTCCAGGCAGGGGCTGCGGGATCACAGCCAGAATGCCCCTGCGTCTCCGCTGAGAAGCGACCTCCCAGTTGGAGGCTCCATGCCGCCCTCCAGAGGAGCAAAGACGTGTGGAGTGTGTCTGGCCTTTCCTTGGGAGTGTGGTGCCCTTCCCTCTTCCCCAGGCACAGGAGCAACTGCCCCTGAGCCAAGACCTCTCCAAGGGCTTTTCCCTCAGGCTGAAGCAGATTTCGCAGGAAGCGGGCCTAGAGAGCTTCCGTCGTGGATGCAGAGGCAGCAGAGCGGCCTGCGTGTGCACAGCTGCATTTGGCAGAGAGGAGCTCGCTTTGGCACTGGGAGGCTGTGAGACCTGCTCCAAGCACCGGGATTGCTGGGTTGGGGCCTGCATCTGGCTGCCACTTTCTGAGCTTCCAAAGACTTTCCTAGCTCACAGCCTCGCTAGCCATGAAGGAGCAGGCTGAGGGAGTGTGTCAGACATGACTCAGCACTTTCCTGGGCTTGCCTGTGGTTTCGCCTTTCCACTCCAACTGGGCCCCGGGACTCCTTGCAGAGGAGGAGGAGCCCGGTTGTCTCCAAACTTCCTAGGGCTAGAGTAGAGCAGGGAGAACTCTGTCAGCTGGAAGGGAAGAGCAGAAGGGTAGATGGGGCAGAGGTTGCCTGGCCGCTCTGGTGAAGCAACGCCCAGGGAGAAACAGGCACCATGGGCCTCCAGGCAGGGGATGCGAGATCCCAGCCAGAGTGCTTCTGCGTCTCAGCCGAGAAGCTTCCTGAGAGTTTGAGGTTGCCTGCAGCTCTCCAGAGGAGCAAAGACATGTGGGGTGTGTTTGGCCTTTCCCTGGGAGGGTGGTGCCCTTGCGGCAGCCCCAGGCCCAGGAGCAACGGCCCCAGAGGAAAGACCGTTCCCACTGAGATTCGCTGAGGCTGAGAAGCAGATTTCGCAGGAAGCGGGAGGAGAGAGCTTCCTTCGCCAATGCAGAGGCAGCCTAGCGGCCTGCGTCTGCACAGCTGGATTTGGCAGAGAGGCGTTCGCTTTGCCCCTGGGAGACGCTGAGATTGGCTCCAAGCACCGAGATTTCCGGGTGCGCGGCCTACATCTCTCTTGCACTCTCCGAGCTTGAGAAGGCTTTCCTAGCTCCCAGCGTTGCTTCCCTGAAAGGAGCAGGCTGAGGAAGTGTGTCCGACGTGACTCAGCCCCTTCCTAGGCTTCCCCGTGCTATTGCCTTTCAGTGCAATCGAAGGCGCAGGACTCCTTGGAAAGGAGGCTGGGCTCGGTTGTCTCCCCACTTCAGAGGTCTAGAGCAGAGCACTGAGACGTCTGTCAGGCGGAAGGGAAGCGCTGTTGTGCCCATGGTGAAGACGTTGCTTGGCCGCACTGTGGAAGCAACGCCCAGAGAGAAACAGGCACCGTGGGCCTCCAGGCAGGGGCTGCGGGATCACAGCCAGAATGCCCCTGCGTCTCCGCTGAGAAGCGACCTCCCAGTTGGAGGCTCCATGCCGCCCTCCAGAGGAGCAAAGACGTGTGGAGTGTGTCTGGCCTTTCCTTGGGAGTGTGGTGCCCTTCCCTCTTCCCCAGGCACAGGAGCAACTGCCCCTGAGCAAAGACCTCTCCAAGGGCTTTTCCCTCAGGCTGAAGCAGATTTCGCAGGAAGCGGGCCTAGAGAGCTTCCGTCGTGGATGCAGAGGCAGCAGAGCGGCCTGCGTGTGCACAGCTGCATTTGGCAGAGAGGAGCTCGCTTTGGCACTGGGAGGCTGTGAGACCTGCTCCAAGCACCGGGATTGCTGGGTTGGGGCCTGCATCTGGCTGCCACTTTCTGAGCTTCCAAAGACTTTCCTAGCTCACAGCCTCGCTAGCCATGAAGGAGCAGGCTGAGGGAGTGTGTCAGACATGACTCAGCACTTTCCTGGGCTTGCCTGTGGTTTCGCCTTTCCACTCCAACTGGGCCCCGGGACTCCTTGCAGAGGAGGAGGAGCCCGGTTGTCTCCAAACTTCCTAGGGTAGAGCAGGGAGAACTCTGTCAGCTGGAAGGGAAGAGCAGAAGGGTAGATGGGGCAGAGGTTGCCTGGCCGCTCTGGTGAAGCAACGCCCAGGGAGAAACAGGCACCATGGGCCTCCAGGCAGGGGATGCGAGATCCCAGCCAGAGTGCTTCTGCGTCTCAGCCCAGAAGCTTCCTGAGAGTTTGAGGTTGCCTGCAGCTCTCCAGAGGAGCAAAGACATGTGGGGTGTGTTTGGCCTTTCCCTGGGAGGGTGGTGCCCTTGCGGCAGCCCCAGGCCCAGGAGCAACGGCCCCAGAGGAAAGACCGTTCCCACTGAGATTCGCTGAGGCTGAGAAGCAGATTTCGCAGGAAGCGGGAGGAGAGAGCTTCCTTCGCCAATGCAGAGGCAGCCTAGCGGCCTGCGTCTGCACAGCTGGATTTGGCAGAGAGGCGTTCGCTTTGCCCCTGGGAGACGCTGAGATTGGCTCCAAGCACCGAGAGTTCCGGGTGCGCGGCCTGCATCTCTCTTGCACTCTCCGAGCTTGAGAAGGCTTTCCTAGCTCCCAGCGTTGCTTCCCTGAAAGGAGCAGGCTGAGGAAGTGTGTCCGACGTGACTCAGCCCCTTCCTAGGCTTCCCCGTGCTATTGCCTTTCAGTGCAATCGAAGGCGCAGGACTCCTTGGAAAGGAGGCTGGGCTCGGTTGTCTCCCCACTTCAGAGGTCTAGAGCAGAGCACTGAGACGTCTGTCAGACGGAAGGGAAGCGCTGTTGTGCCCATGGTGAAGACGTTGCTTGGCCGCACTGTGGAAGCAACGCCCAGAGAGAAACAGGCACCGTGGGCCTCCAGGCAGGGGCTGCGGGATCACAGCCAGAATGCCCCTGCATCTCCGCTGAGAAGCGACCTCCCAGTTGGAGGCTCCATGCCGCCCTCCAGAGGAGCAAAGACGTGTGGAGTGTGTCTGGCCTTTCCTTGGGAGTGTGGTGCCCTTCCCTCTTCCCCAGGCACAGGAGCAACTGCCCCTGAGCAAAGACCTCTCCAAGGGCTTTTCCCTCAGGCTGAAGCAGATTTCGCAGGAAGCGGGCCTAGAGAGCCTCCGTCGTGGATGCAGAGGCAGCAGAGCGGCCTGCGTGTGCACAGCTGCATTTGGCAGAGAGGAGCTCGCTTTGGCACTGGGAGGCTGTGAGACCTGCTCCAAGCACCGGGATTGCTGGGTTGGGGCCTGCATCTGGCTGCCACTTTCTGAGCTTCCAAAGACTTTCCTAGCTCACAGCCTCGCTAGCCATGAAGGAGCAGGCTGAGGGAGTGTGTCAGACATGACTCAGCACTTTCCTGGGCTTGCCTGTGGTTTCGCCTTTCCACTCCAACTGGGCCCCGGGACTCCTTGCAGAGGAGGAGGAGCCCGGTTGTCTCCAAACTTCCTAGGGCTAGAGTAGAGCAGGGAGAACTCTGTCAGCTGGAAGGGAAAAGCAGAAGGGTAGATGGGGCAGAGGTTGCCTGGCCGCTCTGGTGAAGCAACGCCCAGGGAGAAACAGGCACCATGGGCCTCCAGGCAGGGGATGCGAGATCCCAGCCAGAGTGCTTCTGCGTCTCAGCCCAGAAGCTTCCTGAGAGTTTGAGGTTGCCTGCAGCTCTCCAGAGGAGCAAAGACATGTGGGGTGTGTTTGGCCTTTCCCTGGGAGGGTGGTGCCCTTGCGGCAGCCCCAGGCCCAGGAGCAACGGCCCCAGAGGAAAGACCGTTCCCACTGAGATTCGCTGAGGCTGAGAAGCAGATTTCGCAGGAAGCGGGAGGAGAGAGCTTCCTTCGCCAATGCAGAGGCAGCCTAGCGGCCTGCGTCTGCACAGCTGGATTTGGCAGAGAGGCGTTCGCTTTGCCCCTGGGAGACGCTGAGATTGGCTCCAAGCACCGAGATTTCCGGGTGCGCGGCCTGCATCTCTCTTGCACTCTCCGAGCTTGAGAAGGCTTTCCTAGCTCCCAGCGTTGCTTCCCTGAAAGGAGCAGGCTGAGGAAGTGTGTCCGACGTGACTCAGCCCCTTCCTAGGCTTCCCCGTGCTATTGCCTTTCAGTGCAATCGAAGGCGCAGGACTCCTTGGAAAGGAGGCTGGGCTCGGTTGTCTCCCCACTTCAGAGGTCTAGAGCAGAGCACTGAGACGTCTGTCAGGCGGAAGGGAAGCGCTGTTGTGCCCATGGTGAAGACGTTGCTTGGCCGCACTGTGGAAGCAACGCCCAGAGAGAAACAGGCACCGTGGGCCTCCAGGCAGGGGCTGCGGGATCACAGCCAGAATGCCCCTGCGTCTCCGCTGAGAAGCGACCTCCCAGTTGGAGGCTCCATGCCGCCCTCCAGAGGAGCAAAGACGTGTGGAGTGTGTCTGGCCTTTCCTTGGGAGTGTGGTGCCCTTCCCTCTTCCCCAGGCACAGGAGCAACTGCCCCTGAGCCAAGACCTCTCCAAGGGCTTTTCCCTCAGGCTGAAGCAGATTTCGCAGGAAGCGGGCCTAGAGAGCCTCCGTCGTGGATGCAGAGGCAGCAGAGCGGCCTGCGTGTGCACAGCTGCATTTGGCAGAGAGGAGCTCGCTTTGGCACTGGGAGGCTGTGAGACCTGCTCCAAGCACCGGGATTGCTGGGTTGGGGCCTGCATCTGGCTGCCACTTTCTGAGCTTCCAAAGACTTTCCTAGCTCACAGCCTCGCTAGCCATGAAGGAGCAGGCTGAGGGAGTGTGTCAGACATGACTCAGCACTTTCCTGGGCTTGCCTGTGGTTTCGCCTTTCCACTCCAACTGGGCCCCGGGACTCCTTGCAGAGGAGGAGGAGCCCGGTTGTCTCCAAACTTCCTAGGGCTAGAGTAGAGCAGGGAGAACTCTGTCAGCTGGAAGGGAAGAGCAGAAGGGTAGATGGGGCAGAGGTTGCCTGGCCGCTCTGGTGAAGCAACGCCCAGGGAGAAACAGGCACCATGGGCCTCCAGGCAGGGGATGCGAGATCCCAGCCAGAGTGCTTCTGCGTCTCAGCCCAGAAGCTTCCTGAGAGTTTGAGGTTGCCTGCAGCTCTCCAGAGGAGCAAAGACATGTGGGGTGTGTTTGGCCTTTCCCTGGGAGGGTGGTGCCCTTGCGGCAGCCCCAGGCCCAGGAGCAACGGCCCCAGAGGAAAGACCGTTCCCACTGAGATTCGCTGAGGCTGAGAAGCAGATTTCGCAGGAAGCGGGAGGAGAGAGCTTCCTTCGCCAATGCAGAGGCAGCCTAGCGGCCTGCGTCTGCACAGCTGGATTTGGCAGAGAGGCGTTCGCTTTGCCCCTGGGAGACGCTGAGATTGGCTCCAAGCACCGAGATTTCCGGGTGCGCGGCCTGCATCTCTCTTGCACTCTCCGAGCTTGAGAAGGCTTTCCTAGCTCCCAGCGTTGCTTCCCTGAAAGGAGCAGGCTGAGGAAGTGTGTCCGACGTGACTCAGCCCCTTCCTAGGCTTCCCCGTGCTATTGCCTTTCAGTGCAATCGAAGGCGCAGGACTCCTTGGAAAGGAGGCTGGGCTCGGTTGTCTCCCCACTTCAGAGGTCTAGAGCAGAGCACTGAGACGTCTGTCAGGCGGAAGGGAAGCGCTGTTGTGCCCATGGTGAAGACGTTGCTTGGCCGCACTGTGGAAGCAACGCCCAGAGAGAAACAGGCACCGTGGGCCTCCAGGCAGGGGCTGCGGGATCACAGCCAGAATGCCCCTGCGTCTCCGCTGAGAAGCGACCTCCCAGTTGGAGGCTCCATGCCGCCCTCCAGAGGAGCAAAGACGTGTGGAGTGTGTCTGGCCTTTCCTTGGGAGTGTGGTGCCCTTCCCTCTTCCCCAGGCACAGGAGCAACTGCCCCTGAGCCAAGACCTCTCCAAGGGCTTTTCCCTCAGGCTGAAGCAGATTTCGCAGGAAGCGGGCCTAGAGAGCTTCCGGCGTGGATGCAGAGGCAGCAGAGCGGCCTGCGTGTGCACAGCTGCATTTGGCAGAGAGGAGCTCGCTTTGGCACTGGGAGGCTGTGAGACCTGCTCCAAGCACCGGGATTGCTGGGTTGGGGCCTGCATCTGGCTGCCACTTTCTGAGCTTCCAAAGACTTTCCTAGCTCACAGCCTCGCTAGCCATGAAGGAGCAGGCTGAGGGAGTGTGTCAGACATGACTCAGCACTTTCCTGGGCTTGCCTGTGGTTTCGCCTTTCCACTCCAACTGGGCCCCGGGACTCCTTGCAGAGGAGGAGGAGCCCGGTTGTCTCCAAACTTCCTAGGGCTAGAGTAGAGCAGGGAGAACTCTGTCAGCTGGAAGGGAAAAGCAGAAGGGTAGATGGGGCAGAGGTTGCCTGGCCGCTCTGGTGAAGCAACGCCCAGGGAGAAACAGGCACCATGGGCCTCCAGGCAGGGGATGCGAGATCCCAGCCAGAGTGCTTCTGCGTCTCAGCCCAGAAGCTTCCTGAGAGTTTGAGGTTGCCTGCAGCTCTCCAGAGGAGCAAAGACATGTGGGGTGTGTTTGGCCTTTCCCTGGGAGGGTGGTGCCCTTGCGGCAGCCCCAGGCCCAGGAGCAACGGCCCCAGAGGAAAGACCGTTCCCACTGAGATTCGCTGAGGCTGAGAAGCAGATTTCGCAGGAAGCGGGAGGAGAGAGCTTCCTTCGCCAATGCAGAGGCAGCCTAGCGGCCTGCGTCTGCACAGCTGGATTTGGCAGAGAGGCGTTCGCTTTGCCCCTGGGAGACGCTGAGATTGGCTCCAAGCACCGAGATTTCCGGGTGCGCGGCCTGCATCTCTCTTGCACTCTCCGAGCTTGAGAAGGCTTTCCTAGCTCCCAGCGTTGCTTCCCTGAAAGGAGCAGGCTGAGGAAGTGTGTCCGACGTGACTCAGCCCCTTCCTAGGCTTCCCCGTGCTATTGCCTTTCAGTGCAATCGAAGGCGCAGGACTCCTTGGAAAGGAGGCTGGGCTCGGTTGTCTCCCCACTTCAGAGGTCTAGAGCAGAGCACTGAGACGTCTGTCAGGCGGAAGGGAAGCGCTGTTGTGCCCATGGTGAAGACGTTGCTTGGCCGCACTGTGGAAGCAACGCCCAGAGAGAAACAGGCACCGTGGGCCTCCAGGCAGGGGCTGCGGGATCACAGCCAGAATGCCCCTGCGTCTCCGCTGAGAAGCGACCTCCCAGTTGGAGGCTCCATGCCGCCCTCCAGAGGAGCAAAGACGTGTGGAGTGTGTCTGGCCTTTCCTTGGGAGTGTGGTGCCCTTCCCTCTTCCCCAGGCACAGGAGCAACTGCCCCTGAGCCAAGACCTCTCCAAGGGCTTTTCCCTCAGGCTGAAGCAGATTTCGCAGGAAGCGGGCCTAGAGAGCCTCCGTCGTGGATGCAGAGGCAGCAGAGCGGCCTGCGTGTGCACAGCTGCATTTGGCAGAGAGGAGCTCGCTTTGGCACTGGGAGGCTGTGAGACCTGCTCCAAGCACCGGGATTGCTGGGTTGGGGCCTGCATCTGGCTGCCACTTTCTGAGCTTCCAAAGACTTTCCTAGCTCACAGCCTCGCTAGCCATGAAGGAGCAGGCTGAGGGAGTGTGTCAGACATGACTCAGCACTTTCCTGGGCTTGCCTGTGGTTTCGCCTTTCCACTCCAACTGGGCCCCGGGACTCCTTGCAGAGGAGGAGGAGCCCGGTTGTCTCCAAACTTCCTAGGGCTAGAGTAGAGCAGGGAGAACTCTGTCAGCTGGAAGGGAAGAGCAGAAGGGTAGATGGGGCAGAGGTTGCCTGGCCGCTCTGGTGAAGCAACGCCCAGGGAGAAACAGGCACCATGGGCCTCCAGGCAGGGGATGCGAGATCCCAGCCAGAGTGCTTCTGCGTCTCAGCCCAGAAGCTTCCTGAGAGTTTGAGGTTGCCTGCAGCTCTCCAGAGGAGCAAAGACATGTGGGGTGTGTTTGGCCTTTCCCTGGGAGGGTGGTGCCCTTGCGGCAGCCCCAGGCCCAGGAGCAACGGCCCCAGAGGAAAGACCGTTCCCACTGAGATTCGCTGAGGCTGAGAAGCAGATTTCGCAGGAAGCGGGAGGAGAGAGCTTCCTTCGCCAATGCAGAGGCAGCCTAGCGGCCTGCGTCTGCACAGCTGGATTTGGCAGAGAGGCGTTCGCTTTGCCCCTGGGAGACGCTGAGATTGGCTCCAAGCACCGAGATTTCCGGGTGCGCGGCCTGCATCTCTCTTGCACTCTCCGAGCTTGAGAAGGCTTTCCTAGCTCCCAGCGTTGCTTCCCTGAAAGGAGCAGGCTGAGGAAGTGTGTCCGACGTGACTCAGCCCCTTCCTAGGCTTCCCCGTGCTATTGCCTTTCAGTGCAATCGAAGGCGCAGGACTCCTTGGAAAGGAGGCTGGGCTCGGTTGTCTCCCCACTTCAGAGGTCTAGAGCAGAGCACTGAGACGTCTGTCAGGCGGAAGGGAAGCGCTGTTGTGCCCATGGTGAAGACGTTGCTTGGCCGCACTGTGGAAGCAACGCCCAGAGAGAAACAGGCACCGTGGGCCTCCAGGCAGGGGCTGCGGGATCACAGCCAGAATGCCCCTGCGTCTCCGCTGAGAAGCGACCTCCCAGTTGGAGGCTCCATGCCGCCCTCCAGAGGAGCAAAGACGTGTGGAGTGTGTCTGGCCTTTCCTTGGGAGTGTGGTGCCCTTCCCTCTTCCCCAGGCACAGGAGCAACTGCCCCTGAGCCAAGACCTCTCCAAGGGCTTTTCCCTCAGGCTGAAGCAGATTTCGCAGGAAGCGGGCCTAGAGAGCTTCCGGCGTGGATGCAGAGGCAGCAGAGTGGCCTGCGTGTGGACAGCTGCATTTGGCAGAGAGGAGCTCGCTTTGGCACTGGGAGGCTGTGAGACCTGCTCCAAGCACCGGGATTGCTGGGTTGGGGCCTGCATCTGGCTGCCACTTTCTGAGCTTCCAAAGACTTTCCTAGCTCACAGCCTCGCTAGCCATGAAGGAGCAGGCTGAGGGAGTGTGTCAGACATGACTCAGCACTTTCCTGGGCTTGCCTGTGGTTTCGCCTTTCCACTCCAACTGGGCCCCGGGACTCCTTGCAGAGGAGGAGGAGCCCGGTTGTCTCCAAACTTCCTAGGGCTAGAGTAGAGCAGGGAGAACTCTGTCAGCTGGAAGGGAAGAGCAGAAGGGTAGATGGGGCAGAGGTTGCCTGGCCGCTCTGGTGAAGCAACGCACAGGGAGAAACAGGCACCATGGGCCTCCAGGCAGGGGATGCGAGATCCCAGCCAGAGTGCTTCTGCGTCTCAGCCGAGAAGCTTCCTGAGAGTTTGAGGTTGCCTGCAGCTCTCCAGAGGAGCAAAGACATGTGGGGTGTGTTTGGCCTTTCCCTGGGAGGGTGGTGCCCTTGCGGCAGCCCCAGGCCCAGGAGCAACGGCCCCAGAGGAAAGACCGTTCCCACTGAGATTCGCTGAGGCTGAGAAGCAGATTTCGCAGGAAGCGGGAGGAGAGAGCTTCCTTCGCCAATGCAGAGGCAGCCTAGCGGCCTGCGTCTGCACAGCTGGATTTGGCAGAGAGGCGTTCGCTTTGCCCCTGGGAGACGCTGAGATTGGCTCCAAGCACCGAGATTTCCGGGTGCGCGGCCTGCATCTCTCTTGCACTCTCCGAGCTTGAGAAGGCTTTCCTAGCTCCCAGCGTTGCTTCCCTGAAAGGAGCAGGCTGAGGAAGTGTGTCCGACGTGACTCAGCCCCTTCCTAGGCTTCCCCGTGCTATTGCCTTTCAGTGCAATCGAAGGCGCAGGACTCCTTGGAAAGGAGGCTGGGCTCGGTTGTCTCCCCACTTCAGAGGTCTAGAGCAGAGCACTGAGACGTCTGTCAGGCGGAAGGGAAGCGCTGTTGTGCCCATGGTGAAGACGTTGCTTGGCCGCACTGTGGAAGCAACGCCCAGAGAGAAACAGGCACCGTGGGCCTCCAGGCAGGGGCTGCGGGATCACAGCCAGAATGCCCCTGCGTCTCCGCTGAGAAGCGACCTCCCAGTTGGAGGCTCCATGCCGCCCTCCAGAGGAGCAAAGACGTGTGGAGTGTGTCTGGCCTTTCCTTGGGAGTGTGGTGCCCTTCCCTCTTCCCCAGGCACAGGAGCAACTGCCCCTGAGCCAAGACCTCTCCAAGGGCTTTTCCCTCAGGCTGAAGCAGATTTCGCAGGAAGCGGGCCTAGAGAGCTTCCGTCGTGGATGCAGAGGCAGCAGAGCGGCCTGCGTGTGCACAGCTGCATTTGGCAGAGAGGAGCTCGCTTTGGCACTGGGAGGCTGTGAGACCTGCTCCAAGCACCGGGATTGCTGGGTTGGGGCCTGCATCTGGCTGCCACTTTCTGAGCTTCCAAAGACTTTCCTAGCTCACAGCCTCGCTAGCCATGAAGGAGCAGGCTGAGGGAGTGTGTCAGACATGACTCAGCACTTTCCTGGGCTTGCCTGTGGTTTCGCCTTTCCACTCCAACTGGGCCCCGGGACTCCTTGCAGAGGAGGAGGAGCCCGGTTGTCTCCAAACTTCCTAGGGTAGAGCAGGGAGAACTCTGTCAGCTGGAAGGGAAGAGCAGAAGGGTAGATGGGGCAGAGGTTGCCTGGCCGCTCTGGTGAAGCAACGCCCAGGGAGAAACAGGCACCATGGGCCTCCAGGCAGGGGATGCGAGATCCCAGCCAGAGTGCTTCTGCGTCTCAGCCCAGAAGCTTCCTGAGAGTTTGAGGTTGCCTGCAGCTCTCCAGAGGAGCAAAGACATGTGGGGTGTGTTTGGCCTTTCCCTGGGAGGGTGGTGCCCTTGCGGCAGCCCCAGGCCCAGGAGCAACGGCCCCAGAGGAAAGACCGTTCCCACTGAGATTCGCTGAGGCTGAGAAGCAGATTTCGCAGGAAGCGGGAGGAGAGAGCTTCCTTCGCCAATGCAGAGGCAGCCTAGCGGCCTGCGTCTGCACAGCTGGATTTGGCAGAGAGGCGTTCGCTTTGCCCCTGGGAGACGCTGAGATTGGCTCCAAGCACCGAGAGTTCCGGGTGCGCGGCCTGCATCTCTCTTGCACTCTCCGAGCTTGAGAAGGCTTTCCTAGCTCCCAGCGTTGCTTCCCTGAAAGGAGCAGGCTGAGGAAGTGTGTCCGACGTGACTCAGCCCCTTCCTAGGCTTCCCCGTGCTATTGCCTTTCAGTGCAATCGAAGGCGCAGGACTCCTTGGAAAGGAGGCTGGGCTCGGTTGTCTCCCCACTTCAGAGGTCTAGAGCAGAGCACTGAGACGTCTGTCAGGCGGAAGGGAAGCGCTGTTGTGCCCATGGTGAAGACGTTGCTTGGCCGCACTGTGGAAGCAACGCCCAGAGAGAAACAGGCACCGTGGGCCTCCAGGCAGGGGCTGCGGGATCACAGCCAGAATGCCCCTGCATCTCCGCTGAGAAGCGACCTCCCAGTTGGAGGCTCCATGCCGCCCTCCAGAGGAGCAAAGACGTGTGGAGTGTGTCTGGCCTTTCCTTGGGAGTGTGGTGCCCTTCCCTCTTCCCCAGGCACAGGAGCAACTGCCCCTGAGCCAAGACCTCTCCAAGGGCTTTTCCCTCAGGCTGAAGCAGATTTCGCAGGAAGCGGGCCTAGAGAGCTTCCGTCGTGGATGCAGAGGCAGCAGAGCGGCCTGCGTGTGCACAGCTGCATTTGGCAGAGAGGAGCTCGCTTTGGCACTGGGAGGCTGTGAGACCTGCTCCAAGCACCGGGATTGCTGGGTTGGGGCCTGCATCTGGCTGCCACTTTCTGAGCTTCCAAAGACTTTCCTAGCTCACAGCCTCGCTAGCCATGAAGGAGCAGGCTGAGGGAGTGTGTCAGACATGACTCAGCACTTTCCTGGGCTTGCCTGTGGTTTCGCCTTTCCACTCCAACTGGGCCCCGGGACTCCTTGCAGAGGAGGAGGAGCCCGGTTGTCTCCAAACTTCCTAGGGTAGAGCAGGGAGAACTCTGTCAGCTGGAAGGGAAGAGCAGAAGGGTAGATGGGGCAGAGGTTGCCTGGCCGCTCTGGTGAAGCAACGCCCAGGGAGAAACAGGCACCATGGGCCTCCAGGCAGGGGATGCGAGATCCCAGCCAGAGTGCTTCTGCGTCTCAGCCCAGAAGCTTCCTGAGAGTTTGAGGTTGCCTGCAGCTCTCCAGAGGAGCAAAGACATGTGGGGTGTGTTTGGCCTTTCCCTGGGAGGGTGGTGCCCTTGCGGCAGCCCCAGGCCCAGGAGCAACGGCCCCAGAGGAAAGACCGTTCCCACTGAGATTCGCTGAGGCTGAGAAGCAGATTTCGCAGGAAGCGGGAGGAGAGAGCTTCCTTCGCCAATGCAGAGGCAGCCTAGCGGCCTGCGTCTGCACAGCTGGATTTGGCAGAGAGGCGTTCGCTTTGCCCCTGGGAGACGCTGAGATTGGCTCCAAGCACCGAGAGTTCCGGGTGCGCGGCCTGCATCTCTCTTGCACTCTCCGAGCTTGAGAAGGCTTTCCTAGCTCCCAGCGTTGCTTCCCTGAAAGGAGCAGGCTGAGGAAGTGTGTCCGACGTGACTCAGCCCCTTCCTAGGCTTCCCCGTGCTATTGCCTTTCAGTGCAATCGAAGGCGCAGGACTCCTTGGAAAGGAGGCTGGGCTCGGTTGTCTCCCCACTTCAGAGGTCTAGAGCAGAGCACTGAGACGTCTGTCAGGCGGAAGGGAAGCGCTGTTGTGCCCATGGTGAAGACGTTGCTTGGCCGCACTGTGGAAGCAACGCCCAGAGAGAAACAGGCACCGTGGGCCTCCAGGCAGGGGCTGCGGGATCACAGCCAGAATGCCCCTGCATCTCCGCTGAGAAGCGACCTCCCAGTTGGAGGCTCCATGCCGCCCTCCAGAGGAGCAAAGACGTGTGGAGTGTGTCTGGCCTTTCCTTGGGAGTGTGGTGCCCTTCCCTCTTCCCCAGGCACAGGAGCAACTGCCCCTGAGCAAAGACCTCTCCAAGGGCTTTTCCCTCAGGCTGAAGCAGATTTCGCAGGAAGCGGGCCTAGAGAGCCTCCGTCGTGGATGCAGAGGCAGCAGAGCGGCCTGCGTGTGCACAGCTGCATTTGGCAGAGAGGAGCTCGCTTTGGCACTGGGAGGCTGTGAGACCTGCTCCAAGCACCGGGATTGCTGGGTTGGGGCCTGCATCTGGCTGCCACTTTCTGAGCTTCCAAAGACTTTCCTAGCTCACAGCCTCGCTAGCCATGAAGGAGCAGGCTGAGGGAGTGTGTCAGACATGACTCAGCACTTTCCTGGGCTTGCCTGTGGTTTCGCCTTTCCACTCCAACTGGGCCCCGGGACTCCTTGCAGAGGAGGAGGAGCCCGGTTGTCTCCAAACTTCCTAGGGCTAGAGTAGAGCAGGGAGAACTCTGTCAGCTGGAAGGGAAAAGCAGAAGGGTAGATGGGGCAGAGGTTGCCTGGCCGCTCTGGTGAAGCAACGCCCAGGGAGAAACAGGCACCATGGGCCTCCAGGCAGGGGATGCGAGATCCCAGCCAGAGTGCTTCTGCGTCTCAGCCCAGAAGCTTCCTGAGAGTTTGAGGTTGCCTGCAGCTCTCCAGAGGAGCAAAGACATGTGGGGTGTGTTTGGCCTTTCCCTGGGAGGGTGGTGCCCTTGCGGCAGCCCCAGGCCCAGGAGCAACGGCCCCAGAGGAAAGACCGTTCCCACTGAGATTCGCTGAGGCTGAGAAGCAGATTTCGCAGGAAGCGGGAGGAGAGAGCTTCCTTCGCCAATGCAGAGGCAGCCTAGCGGCCTGCGTCTGCACAGCTGGATTTGGCAGAGAGGCGTTCGCTTTGCCCCTGGGAGACGCTGAGATTGGCTCCAAGCACCGAGATTTCCGGGTGCGCGGCCTGCATCTCTCTTGCACTCTCCGAGCTTGAGAAGGCTTTCCTAGCTCCCAGCGTTGCTTCCCTGAAAGGAGCAGGCTGAGGAAGTGTGTCCGACGTGACTCAGCCCCTTCCTAGGCTTCCCCGTGCTATTGCCTTTCAGTGCAATCGAAGGCGCAGGACTCCTTGGAAAGGAGGCTGGGCTCGGTTGTCTCCCCACTTCAGAGGTCTAGAGCAGAGCACTGAGACGTCTGTCAGGCGGAAGGGAAGCGCTGTTGTGCCCATGGTGAAGACGTTGCTTGGCCGCACTGTGGAAGCAACGCCCAGAGAGAAACAGGCACCGTGGGCCTCCAGGCAGGGGCTGCGGGATCACAGCCAGAATGCCCCTGCGTCTCCGCTGAGAAGCGACCTCCCAGTTGGAGGCTCCATGCCGCCCTCCAGAGGAGCAAAGACGTGTGGAGTGTGTCTGGCCTTTCCTTGGGAGTGTGGTGCCCTTCCCTCTTCCCCAGGCACAGGAGCAACTGCCCCTGAGCCAAGACCTCTCCAAGGGCTTTTCCCTCAGGCTGAAGCAGATTTCGCAGGAAGCGGGCCTAGAGAGCCTCCGTCGTGGATGCAGAGGCAGCAGAGCGGCCTGCGTGTGCACAGCTGCATTTGGCAGAGAGGAGCTCGCTTTGGCACTGGGAGGCTGTGAGACCTGCTCCAAGCACCGGGATTGCTGGGTTGGGGCCTGCATCTGGCTGCCACTTTCTGAGCTTCCAAAGACTTTCCTAGCTCACAGCCTCGCTAGCCATGAAGGAGCAGGCTGAGGGAGTGTGTCAGACATGACTCAGCACTTTCCTGGGCTTGCCTGTGGTTTCGCCTTTCCACTCCAACTGGGCCCCGGGACTCCTTGCAGAGGAGGAGGAGCCCGGTTGTCTCCAAACTTCCTAGGGCTAGAGTAGAGCAGGGAGAACTCTGTCAGCTGGAAGGGAAGAGCAGAAGGGTAGATGGGGCAGAGGTTGCCTGGCCGCTCTGGTGAAGCAACGCCCAGGGAGAAACAGGCACCATGGGCCTCCAGGCAGGGGATGCGAGATCCCAGCCAGAGTGCTTCTGCGTCTCAGCCCAGAAGCTTCCTGAGAGTTTGAGGTTGCCTGCAGCTCTCCAGAGGAGCAAAGACATGTGGGGTGTGTTTGGCCTTTCCCTGGGAGGGTGGTGCCCTTGCGGCAGCCCCAGGCCCAGGAGCAACGGCCCCAGAGGAAAGACCGTTCCCACTGAGATTCGCTGAGGCTGAGAAGCAGATTTCGCAGGAAGCGGGAGGAGAGAGCTTCCTTCGCCAATGCAGAGGCAGCCTAGCGGCCTGCGTCTGCACAGCTGGATTTGGCAGAGAGGCGTTCGCTTTGCCCCTGGGAGACGCTGAGATTGGCTCCAAGCACCGAGATTTCCGGGTGCGCGGCCTGCATCTCTCTTGCACTCTCCGAGCTTGAGAAGGCTTTCCTAGCTCCCAGCGTTGCTTCCCTGAAAGGAGCAGGCTGAGGAAGTGTGTCCGACGTGACTCAGCCCCTTCCTAGGCTTCCCCGTGCTATTGCCTTTCAGTGCAATCGAAGGCGCAGGACTCCTTGGAAAGGAGGCTGGGCTCGGTTGTCTCCCCACTTCAGAGGTCTAGAGCAGAGCACTGAGACGTCTGTCAGGCGGAAGGGAAGCGCTGTTGTGCCCATGGTGAAGACGTTGCTTGGCCGCACTGTGGAAGCAACGCCCAGAGAGAAACAGGCACCGTGGGCCTCCAGGCAGGGGCTGCGGGATCACAGCCAGAATGCCCCTGCGTCTCCGCTGAGAAGCGACCTCCCAGTTGGAGGCTCCATGCCGCCCTCCAGAGGAGCAAAGACGTGTGGAGTGTGTCTGGCCTTTCCTTGGGAGTGTGGTGCCCTTCCCTCTTCCCCAGGCACAGGAGCAACTGCCCCTGAGCCAAGACCTCTCCAAGGGCTTTTCCCTCAGGCTGAAGCAGATTTCGCAGGAAGCGGGCCTAGAGAGCTTCCGTCGTGGATGCAGAGGCAGCAGAGCGGCCTGCGTGTGCACAGCTGCATTTGGCAGAGAGGAGCTCGCTTTGGCACTGGGAGGCTGTGAGACCTGCTCCAAGCACCGGGATTGCTGGGTTGGGGCCTGCATCTGGCTGCCACTTGCTGAGCTTCCAAAGACTTTCCTAGCTCACAGCCTCGCTAGCCATGAAGGAGCAGGCTGAGGGAGTGTGTCAGACATGACTCAGCACTTTCCTGGGCTTGCCTGTGGTTTCGCCTTTCCACTCCAACTGGGCCCCGGGACTCCTTGCAGAGGAGGAGGAGCCCGGTTGTCTCCAAACTTCCTAGGGCTAGAGTAGAGCAGGGAGAACTCTGTCAGCTGGAAGGGAAGAGCAGAAGGGTAGATGGGGCAGAGGTTGCCTGGCCGCTCTGGTGAAGCAACGCCCAGGGAGAAACAGGCACCATGGGCCTCCAGGCAGGGGATGCGAGATCCCAGCCAGAGTGCTTCTGCGTCTCAGCCGAGAAGCTTCCTGAGAGTTTGAGGTTGCCTGCAGCTCTCCAGAGGAGCAAAGACATGTGGGGTGTGTTTGGCCTTTCCCTGGGAGGGTGGTGCCCTTGCGGCAGCCCCAGGCCCAGGAGCAACGGCCCCAGAGGAAAGACCGTTCCCACTGAGATTCGCTGAGGCTGAGAAGCAGATTTCGCAGGAAGCGGGAGGAGAGAGCTTCCTTCGCCAATGCAGAGGCAGCCTAGCGGCCTGCGTCTGCACAGCTGGATTTGGCAGAGAGGCGTTCGCTTTGCCCCTGGGAGACGCTGAGATTGGCTCCAAGCACCGAGATTTCCGGGTGCGCGGCCTGCATCTCTCTTGCACTCTCCGAGCTTGAGAAGGCTTTCCTAGCTCCCAGCGTTGCTTCCCTGAAAGGAGCAGGCTGAGGAAGTGTGTCCGACGTGACTCAGCCCCTTCCTAGGCTTCCCCGTGCTATTGCCTTTCAGTGCAATCGAAGGCGCAGGACTCCTTGGAAAGGAGGCTGGGCTCGGTTGTCTCCCCACTTCAGAGGTCTAGAGCAGAGCACTGAGACGTCTGTCAGGCGGAAGGGAAGCGCTGTTGTGCCCATGGTGAAGACGTTGCTTGGCCGCACTGTGGAAGCAACGCCCAGAGAGAAACAGGTACCGTGGGCCTCCAGGCAGGGGCTGCGGGATCACAGCCAGAATGCCCCTGCGTCTCCGCTGAGAAGCGACCTCCCAGTTGGAGGCTCCATGCCGCCCTCCAGAGGAGCAAAGACGTGTGGAGTGTGTCTGGCCTTTCCTTGGGAGTGTGGTGCCCTTCCCTCTTCCCCAGGCACAGGAGCAACTGCCCCTGAGCAAAGACCTCTCCAAGGGCTTTTCCCTCAGGCTGAAGCAGATTTCGCAGGAAGCGGGCCTAGAGAGCTTCCTTCGTGGATGCAGAGGCAGCAGAGCGGCCTGCGTGTGCACAGCTGCATTTGGCAGAGAGGAGCTCGCTTTGGCACTGGGAGGCTGTGAGACCTGCTCCAAGCACCGGGATTGCTGGGTTGGGGCCTGCATCTGGCTGCCACTTTCTGAGCTTCCAAAGACTTTCCTAGCTCACAGCCTCGCTAGCCATGAAGGAGCAGGCTGAGGGAGTGTGTCAGACATGACTCAGCACTTTCCTGGGCTTGCCTGTGGTTTCGCCTTTCCACTCCAACTGGGCCCCGGGACTCCTTGCAGAGGAGGAGGAGCCCGGTTGTCTCCAAACTTCCTAGGGCTAGAGTAGAGCAGGGAGAACTCTGTCAGCTGGAAGGGAAGAGCAGAAGGGTAGATGGGGCAGAGGTTGCCTGGCCGCTCTGGTGAAGCAACGCCCAGGGAGAAACAGGCACCATGGGCCTCCAGGCAGGGGATGCGAGATCCCAGCCAGAGTGCTTCTGCGTCTCAGCCCAGAAGCTTCCTGAGAGTTTGAGGTTGCCTGCAGCTCTCCAGAGGAGCAAAGACATGTGGGGTGTGTTTGGCCTTTCCCTGGGAGGGTGGTGCCCTTGCGGCAGCCCCAGGCCCAGGAGCAACGGCCCCAGAGGAAAGACCGTTCCCACTGAGATTCGCTGAGGCTGAGAAGCAGATTTCGCAGGAAGCGGGAGGAGAGAGCTTCCTTCGCCAATGCAGAGGCAGCCTAGCGGCCTGCGTCTGCACAGCTGGATTTGGCAGAGAGGCGTTCGCTTTGCCCCTGGGAGACGCTGAGATTGCCTCCAAGCACCGAGATTTCCGGGTGCGCGGCCTGCATCTCTCTTGCACTCTCCGAGCTTGAGAAGGCTTTCCTAGCTCCCAGCGTTGCTTCCCTGAAAGGAGCAGGCTGAGGAAGTGTGTCCGACGTGACTCAGCCCCTTCCTAGGCTTCCCCGTGCTATTGCCTTTCAGTGCAATCGAAGGCACAGGACTCCTTGGAAAGGAGGCTGGGTTCGGTTGTCTCCCCACTTCAGAGGTCTAGAGCAGAGCACTGAGACGTCTGTCAGGCGGAAGGGAAGCGCTGTTGTGCCCATGGTGAAGACGTTGCTTGGCCGCACTGTGGAAGCAACGCCCAGAGAGAAACAGGCACCGTGGGCCTCCAGGCAGGGGCTGCGGGATCACAGCCAGAATGCCCCTGCGTCTCCGCTGAGAAGCGACCTCCCAGTTGGAGGCTCCATGCCGCCCTCCAGAGGAGCAAAGACGTGTGGAGTGTGTCTGGCCTTGGGAGTGTGGTGCCCTTCCCTCTTCCCCAGGCACAGGAGCAACTGCCCCTGAGCCAAGACCTCTCCAAGGGCTTTTCCCTCAGGCTGAAGCAGATTTCGCAGGAAGCGGGCCTAGAGAGCTTCCTTCGTGGATGCAGAGGCAGCAGAGCGGCCTGCGTGTGCACAGCTGCATTTGGCAGAGAGGAGCTCGCTTTGGCACTGGGAGGCTGTGAGACCTGCTCCAAGCACCGGGATTGCTGGGTTAGGGTCTGCATCTGGCTGCCACTTTCTGAGCTTCCAAAGACTTTCCTAGCTCACAGCCTCGCTAGCCATGAAGGAGCAGGCTGAGGGAGTGTGTCAGACATGACTCAGCACTTTCCTGGGCTTGCCTGTGGTTTCGCCTTTCCACTCCAACTGGGCCCCGGGACTCCTTGCAGAGGAGGAGGAGCCCGGTTGTCTCCAAACTTCCTAGGGCTAGAGTAGAGCAGGGAGAACTCTGTCAGCTGGAAGGGAAGAGCAGAAGGGTAGATGGGGCAGAGGTTGCCTGGCCGCTCTGGTGAAGCAACACCCAGGCAGAAACAGGCACCATGGGCCTCCAGGCAGGGGATGCGAGATCCCAGCCAGAGTGCTTCTGCGTCTCAGCCCAGAAGCTTCCTGAGAGTTTGAGGTTGCCTGCAGCTCTCCAGAGGAGCAAAGACATGTGGGGTGTGTTTGGCCTTTCCCTGGGAGGGTGGTGCCCTTGCGGCAGCCCCAGGCCCAGGAGCAACGGCCCCAGAGGAAAGACCATTCCCACTGAGATTCGCTGAGGCTGAGAAGCAGATTTCGCAGGAAGCGGGAGGAGAGAGCTTCCTTCGCCAATGCAGAGGCAGCCTAGCGGCCTGCGTCTGCACAGCTGGATTTGGCAGAGAGGCGTTCGCTTTGCCCCTGGGAGACGCTGAGATTGGCTCCAAGCACCGAGATTTCCGGGTGCGCGGCCTGCATCTCTCTTGCACTCTCCGAGCTTGAGAAGGCTTTCCTAGCTCCCAGCGTTGCTTCCCTGAAAGGAGCAGGCTGAGGAAGTGTGTCAGACGTGACTCAGCCCCTTCCTAGGCTTCCCCGTGCTATTGCCTTTCAGTGCAATCGAAGGCGCAGGACTCCTTGGAAAGGAGGCTGGGCTCGGTTGTCTCCCCACTTCAGAGGTCTAGAGCAGAGCACTGAGACGTCTGTCAGGCGGAAGGGAAGCGCTGTTGTGCCCATGGTGAAGACGTTGCTTGGCCGCACTGTGGAAGCAACGCCCAGAGAGAAACAGGCACCGTGGGCCTCCAGGCAGGGGCTGCGGGATCACAGCCAGAATGCCCCTGCGTCTCCGCTGAGAAGCGACCTCCCAGTTGGAGGCTCCATGCCGCCCTCCAGAGGAGCAAAGACGTGTGGAGTGTGTCTGGCCTTTCCTTGGGAGTGTGGTGCCCTTCCCTCTTCTCCAGGCACAGGAGCAACTGCCCCTGAGCCAAGACCTCTCCAAGGGCTTTTCCCTCAGGCTGAAGCAGATTTCGCAGGAAGCGGGCCTAGAGAGCTTCCGGCGTGGATGCAGAGGCAGCAGAGCGGCCTGCGTGTGCACAGCTGCATTTGGCAGAGAGGAGCTCGCTTTGGCACTGGGAGGCTGTGAGACCTGCTCCAAGCACCGGGATTGCTGGGTTGGGGCCTGCATCTGGCTGCCACTTTCTGAGCTTCCAAAGACTTTCCTAGCTCACAGCCTCGCTAGCCATGAAGGAGCAGGCTGAGGGAGTGTGTCAGACATGACTCAGCACTTTCCTGGGCTTGCCTGTGGTTTCGCCTTTCCACTCCAACTGGGCCCCGGGACTCCTTGCAGAGGAGGAGGAGCCCGGTTGTCTCCAAACTTCCTAGGGCTAGAGTAGAGCAGGGAGAACTCTGTCAGCTGGAAGGGAAGAGCAGAAGGGTAGATGGGGCAGAGGTTGCCTGGCCGCTCTGGTGAAGCAACGCCCAGGGAGAAACAGGCACCATGGGCCTCCAGGCAGGGGATGCGAGATCCCAGCCAGAGTGCTTCTGCGTCTCAGCCGAGAAGCTTCCTGAGAGTTTGAGGTTGCCTGCAGCTCTCCAGAGGAGCAAAGACATGTGGGGTGTGTTTGGCCTTTCCCTGGGAGGGTGGTGCCCTTGCGGCAGCCCCAGGCCCAGGAGCAACGGCCCCAGAGGAAAGACCGTTCCCACTGAGATTCGCTGAGGCTGAGAAGCAGATTTCGCAGGAAGCGGGAGGAGAGAGCTTCCTTCGCCAATGCAGAGGCAGCCTAGCGGCCTGCGTCTGCACAGCTGGATTTGGCAGAGAGGCGTTCGCTTTGCCCCTGGGAGACGCTGAGATTGGCTCCAAGCACCGAGATTTCCGGGTGCGCGGCCTGCATCTCTCTTGCACTCTCCGAGCTTGAGAAGGCTTTCCTAGCTCCCAGCGTTGCTTCCCTGAAAGGAGCAGGCTGAGGAAGTGTGTCCGACGTGACTCAGCCCCTTCCTAGGCTTCCCCGTGCTATTGCCTTTCAGTGCAATCGAAGGCGCAGGACTCCTTGGAAAGGAGGCTGGGCTCGGTTGTCTCCCCACTTCAGAGGTCTAGAGCAGAGCACTGAGACGTCTGTCAGGCGGAAGGGAAGCGCTGTTGTGCCCATGGTGAAGACGTTGCTTGGCCGCACTGTGGAAGCAACGCCCAGAGAGAAACAGGCACCGTGGGCCTCCAGGCAGGGGCTGCGGGATCACAGCCAGAATGCCCCTGCGTCTCCGCTGAGAAGCGACCTCCCAGTTGGAGGCTCCATGCCGCCCTCCAGAGGAGCAAAGACGTGTGGAGTGTGTCTGGCCTTTCCTTGGGAGTGTGGTGCCCTTCCCTCTTCCCCAGGCACAGGAGCAACTGCCCCTGAGCAAAGACCTCTCCAAGGGCTTTTCCCTCAGGCTGAAGCAGATTTCGCAGGAAGCGGGCCTAGAGAGCTTCCTTCGTGGATGCAGAGGCAGCAGAGCGGCCTGCGTGTGCAAAGCTGCATTTGGCAGAGAGGAGCTCGCTTTGGCACTGGGAGGCTGTGAGACCTGCTCCAAGCACCGGGATTGCTGGGTTGGGGCCTGCATCTCGCTGCCACTTGCTGAGCTTCCAAAGACTTTCCTAGCTCACAGCCTCGCTAGCCATGAAGGAGCAGGCTGAGGGAGTGTGTCAGACATGACTCAGCACTTTCCTGGGCTTGCCTGTGGTTTCGCCTTTCCACTCCAACTGGGCCCCGGGACTCCTTGCAGAGGAGGAGGAGCCCGGTTGTCTCCAAACTTCCTAGGGCTAGAGTAGAGCAGGGAGAACTCTGTCAGCTGGAAGGGAAGAGCAGAAGGGTAGATGGGGCAGAGGTTGCCTGGCCGCTCTGGTGAAGCAACGCCCAGGGAGAAACAGGCACCATGGGCCTCCAGGCAGGGGATGCGAGATCCCAGCCAGAGTGCTTCTGCGTCTCAGCCCAGAAGCTTCCTGAGAGTTTGAGGTTGCCTGCAGCTCTCCAGAGGAGCAAAGACATGTGGGGTGTGTTTGGCCTTTCCCTGGGAGGGTGGTGCCCTTGCGGCAGCCCCAGGCCCAGGAGCAACGGCCCCAGAGGAAAGACCGTTCCCACTGAGATTCGCTGAGGCTGAGAAGCAGATTTCGCAGGAAGCGGGAGGAGAGAGCTTCCTTCGCCAATGCAGAGGCAGCCTAGCGGCCTGCGTCTGCACAGCTGGATTTGGCAGAGAGGCGTTCGCTTTGCCCCTGGGAGACGCTGAGATTGGCTCCAAGCACCGAGATTTCCGGGTGCGCGGCCTGCATCTCTCTTGCACTCTCCGAGCTTGAGAAGGCTTTCCTAGCTCCCAGCGTTGCTTCCCTGAAAGGAGCAGGCTGAGGAAGTGTGTCCGACGTGACTCAGCCCCTTCCTAGGCTTCCCCGTGCTATTGCCTTTCAGTGCAATCGAAGGCGCAGGACTCCTTGGAAAGGAGGCTGGGCTCGGTTGTCTCCCCACTTCAGAGGTCTAGAGCAGAGCACTGAGACGTCTGTCAGGCGGAAGGGAAGCGCTGTTGTGCCCATGGTGAAGACGTTGCTTGGCCGCACTGTGGAAGCAACGCCCAGAGAGAAACAGGCACCGTGGGCCTCCAGGCAGGGGCTGCGGGATCACAGCCAGAATGCCCCTGCGTCTCCGCTGAGAAGCGACCTCCCAGTTGGAGGCTCCATGCCGCCCTCCAGAGGAGCAAAGACGTGTGGAGTGTGTCTGGCCTTTCCTTGGGAGTGTGGTGCCCTTCCCTCTTCCCCAGGCACAGGAGCAACTGCCCCTGAGCAAAGACCTCTCCAAGGGCTTTTCCCTCAGGCTGAAGCAGATTTCGCAGGAAGCGGGCCTAGAGAGCTTCCTTCGTGGATGCAGAGGCAGCAGAGCGGCCTGCGTGTGCAAAGCTGCATTTGGCAGAGAGGAGCTCGCTTTGGCACTGGGAGGCTGTGAGACCTGCTCCAAGCACCGGGATTGCTGGGTTGGGGCCTGCATCTCGCTGCCACTTGCTGAGCTTCGAAAGACTTTCCTAGCTCACAGCCTCGCTAGCCATGAAGGAGCAGGCTGAGGGAGTGTGTCAGACATGACTCAGCACTTTCCTGGGCTTGCCTGTGGTTTCGCCTTTCCACTCCAACTGGGCCCCGGGACTCCTTGCAGAGGAGGAGGAGCCCGGTTGTCTCCAAACTTCCTAGGGCTAGAGTAGAGCAGGGAGAACTCTGTCAGCTGGAAGGGAAGAGCAGAAGGGTAGATGGGGCAGAGGTTGCCTGGCCGCTCTGGTGAAGCAACGCCCAGGGAGAAACAGGCACCATGGGCCTCCAGGCAGGGGATGCGAGATCCCAGCCAGAGTGCTTCTGCGTCTCAGCCCAGAAGCTTCCTGAGAGTTTGAGGTTGCCTGCAGCTCTCCAGAGGAGCAAAGACATGTGGGGTGTGTTTGGCCTTTCCCTGGGAGGGTGGTGCCCTTGCGGCAGCCCCAGGCCCAGGAGCAACGGCCCCAGAGGAAAGACCGTTCCCACTGAGATTCGCTGAGGCTGAGAAGCAGATTTCGCAGGAAGCGGGAGGAGAGAGCTTCCTTCGCCAATGCAGAGGCAGCCTAGCGGCCTGCGTCTGCACAGCTGGATTTGGCAGAGAGGCGTTCGCTTTGCCCCTGGGAGACGCTGAGATTGGCTCCAAGCACCGAGATTTCCGGGTGCGCGGCCTGCATCTCTCTTGCACTCTCCGAGCTTGAGAAGGCTTTCCTAGCTCCCAGCGTTGCTTCCCTGAAAGGAGCAGGCTGAGGAAGTGTGTCCGACGTGACTCAGCCCCTTCCTAGGCTTCCCCGTGCTATTGCCTTTCAGTGCAATCGAAGGCGCAGGACTCCTTGGAAAGGAGGCTGGGCTCGGTTGTCTCCCCACTTCAGAGGTCTAGAGCAGAGCACTGAGACGTCTGTCAGGCGGAAGGGAAGCGCTGTTGTGCCCATGGTGAAGACGTTGCTTGGCCGCACTGTGGAAGCAACGCCCAGAGAGAAACAGGCACCGTGGGCCTCCAGGCAGGGGCTGCGGGATCACAGCCAGAATGCCCCTGCGTCTCCGCTGAGAAGCGACCTCCCAGTTGGAGGCTCCATGCCGCCCTCCAGAGGAGCAAAGACGTGTGGAGTGTGTCTGGCCTTTCCTTGGGAGTGTGGTGCCCTTCCCTCTTCCCCAGGCACAGGAGCAACTGCCCCTGAGCAAAGACCTCTCCAAGGGCTTTTCCCTCAGGCTGAAGCAGATTTCGCAGGAAGCGGGCCTAGAGAGCTTCCTTCGTGGATGCAGAGGCAGCAGAGCGGCCTGCGTGTGCAAAGCTGCATTTGGCAGAGAGGAGCTCGCTTTGGCACTGGGAGGCTGTGAGACCTGCTCCAAGCACCGGGATTGCTGGGTTGGGGCCTGCATCTCGCTGCCACTTGCTGAGCTTCCAAAGACTTTCCTAGCTCACAGCCTCGCTAGCCATGAAGGAGCAGGCTGAGGGAGTGTGTCAGACATGACTCAGCACTTTCCTGGGCTTGCCTGTGGTTTCGCCTTTCCACTCCAACTGGGCCCCGGGACTCCTTGCAGAGGAGGAGGAGCCCGGTTGTCTCCAAACTTCCTAGGGCTAGAGTAGAGCAGGGAGAACTCTGTCAGCTGGAAGGGAAGAGCAGAAGGGTAGATGGGGCAGAGGTTGCCTGGCCGCTCTGGTGAAGCAACGCCCAGGGAGAAACAGGCACCATGGGCCTCCAGGCAGGGGATGCGAGATCCCAGCCAGAGTGCTTCTGCGTCTCAGCCGAGAAGCTTCCTGAGAGTTTGAGGTTGCCTGCAGCTCTCCAGAGGAGCAAAGACATGTGGGGTGTGTTTGGCCTTTCCCTGGGAGGGTGGTGCCCTTGCGGCAGCCCCAGGCCCAGGAGCAACGGCCCCAGAGGAAAGACCGTTCCCACTGAGATTCGCTGAGGCTGAGAAGCAGATTTCGCAGGAAGCGGGAGGAGAGAGCTTCCTTCGCCAATGCAGAGGCAGCCTAGCGGCCTGCGTCTGCACAGCTGGATTTGGCAGAGAGGCGTTCGCTTTGCCCCTGGGAGACGCTGAGATTGGCTCCAAGCACCGAGATTTCCGGGTGCGCGGCCTGCATCTCTCTTGCACTCTCCGAGCTTGAGAAGGCTTTCCTAGCTCCCAGCGTTGCTTCCCTGAAAGGAGCAGGCTGAGGAAGTGTGTCCGACGTGACTCAGCCCCTTCCTAGGCTTCCCCGTGCTATTGCCTTTCAGTGCAATCGAAGGCGCAGGACTCCTTGGAAAGGAGGCTGGGCTCGGTTGTCTCCCCACTTCAGAGGTCTAGAGCAGAGCACTGAGACGTCTGTCAGGCGGAAGGGAAGCGCTGTTGTGCCCATGGTGAAGACGTTGCTTGGCCGCACTGTGGAAGCAACGCCCAGAGAGAAACAGGCACCGTGGGCCTCCAGGCAGGGGCTGCGGGATCACAGCCAGAATGCCCCTGCGTCTCCGCTGAGAAGCGACCTCCCAGTTGGAGGCTCCATGCCGCCCTCCAGAGGAGCAAAGACGTGTGGAGTGTGTCTGGCCTTTCCTTGGGAGTGTGGTGCCCTTCCCTCTTCCCCAGGCACAGGAGCAACTGCCCCTGAGCAAAGACCTCTCCAAGGGCTTTTCCCTCAGGCTGAAGCAGATTTCGCAGGAAGCGGGCCTAGAGAGCTTCCGTCGTGGATGCAGAGGCAGCAGAGCGGCCTGCGTGTGCACAGCTGCATTTGGCAGAGAGGAGCTCGCTTTGGCACTGGGAGGCTGTGAGACCTGCTCCAAGCACCGGGATTGCTGGGTTGGGGCCTGCATCTGGCTGCCACTTTCTGAGCTTCCAAAGACTTTCCTAGCTCACAGCCTCGCTAGCCATGAAGGAGCAGGCTGAGGGAGTGTGTCAGACATGACTCAGCACTTTCCTGGGCTTGCCTGTGGTTTCGCCTTTCCACTCCAACTGGGCCCCGGGACTCCTTGCAGAGGAGGAGGAGCCCGGTTGTCTCCAAACTTCCTAGGGCTAGAGTAGAGCAGGGAGAACTCTGTCAGCTGGAAGGGAAGAGCAGAAGGGTAGATGGGGCAGAGGTTGCCTGGCCGCTCTGGTGAAGCAACGCCCAGGGAGAAACAGGCACCATGGGCCTCCAGGCAGGGGATGCGAGATCCCAGCCAGAGTGCTTCTGCGTCTCAGCCGAGAAACTTCCTGAGAGTTTGAGGTTGCCTGCAGCTCTCCAGAGGAGCAAAGACATGTGGGGTGTGTTTGGCCTTTCCCTGGGAGGGTGGTGCCCTTGCGGCAGCCCCAGGCCCAGGAGCAACGGCCCCAGAGGAAAGACCATTCCCACTGAGATTCGCTGAGGCTGAGAAGCAGATTTCGCAGGAAGCGGGAGGAGAGAGCTTCCTTCGCCAATGCAGAGGCAGCCTAGCGGCCTGCGTCTGCACAGCTGGATTTGGCAGAGAGGCGTTCGCTTTGCCCCTGGGAGACGCTGAGATTGGCTCCAAGCACCGAGATTTCCGGGTGCGCGGCCTGCATCTCTCTTGCACTCTCCGAGCTTGAGAAGGCTTTCCTAGCTCCCAGCGTTGCTTCCCTGAAAGGAGCAGGCTGAGGAAGTGTGTCCGACGTGACTCAGCCCCTTCCTAGGCTTCCCCGTGCTATTGCCTTTCAGTGCAATCGAAGGCGCAGGACTCCTTGGAAAGGAGGCTGGGCTCGGTTGTCTCCCCACTTCAGAGGTCTAGAGCAGAGCACTGAGACGTCTGTCAGGCGGAAGGGAAGCGCTGTTGTGCCCATGGTGAAGACGTTGCTTGGCCGCACTGTGGAAGCAACGCCCAGAGAGAAACAGGCACCGTGGGCCTCCAGGCAGGGGCTGCGGGATCACAGCCAGAATGCCCCTGCGTCTCCGCTGAGAAGCGACCTCCCAGTTGGAGGCTCCATGCCGCCCTCCAGAGGAGCAAAGACGTGTGGAGTGTGTCTGGCCTTTCCTTGGGAGTGTGGTGCCCTTCCCTCTTCCCCAGGCACAGGAGCAACTGCCCCTGAGCAAAGACCTCTCCAAGGGCTTTTCCCTCAGGCTGAAGCAGATTTCGCAGGAAGCGGGCCTCGAGAGCTTCCGTCGTGGATGCAGAGGCAGCAGAGCGGCCTGCGTGTGCACAGCTGCATTTGGCAGAGAGGAGCTCGCTTTGGCACTGGGAGGCTGTGAGACCTGCTCCAAGCACCGGGATTGCTGGGTTGGGGCCTGCATCTGGCTGCCACTTTCTGAGCTTCCAAAGACTTTCCTAGCTCACAGCCTCGCTAGCCATGAAGGAGCAGGCTGAGGGAGTGTGTCAGACATGACTCAGCACTTTCCTGGGCTTGCCTGTGGTTTCGCCTTTCCACTCCAACTGGGCCCCGGGACTCCTTGCAGAGGAGGAGGAGCCCGGTTGTCTCCAAACTTCCTAGGGCTAGAGTAGAGCAGGGAGAACTCTGTCAGCTGGAAGGGAAGAGCAGAAGGGTAGATGGGGCAGAGGTTGCCTGGCCGCTCTGGTGAAGCAACGCCCAGGGAGAAACAGGCACCATGGGCCTCCAGGCAGGGGATGCGAGATCCCAGCCAGAGTGCTTCTGCGTCTCAGCCCAGAAGCTTCCTGAGAGTTTGAGGTTGCCTGCAGCTCTCCAGAGGAGCAAAGACATGTGGGGTGTGTTTGGCCTTTCCCTGGGAGGGTGGTGCCCTTGCGGCAGCCCCAGGCCCAGGAGCAACGGCCCCAGAGGAAAGACCGTTCCCACTGAGATTCGCTGAGGCTGAGAAGCAGATTTCGCAGGAAGCGGGAGGAGAGAGCTTCCTTCGCCAATGCAGAGGCAGCCTAGCGGCCTGCGTCTGCACAGCTGGATTTGGCAGAGAGGCGTTCGCTTTGCCCCTGGGAGACGCTGAGATTGCCTCCAAGCACCGAGATTTCCGGGTGCGCGGCCTGCATCTCTCTTGCACTCTCCGAGCTTGAGAAGGCTTTCCTAGCTCCCAGCGTTGCTTCCCTGAAAGGAGCAGGCTGAGGAAGTGTGTCCGACGTGACTCAGCCCCTTCCTAGGCTTCCCCGTGCTATTGCCTTTCAGTGCAATCGAAGGCGCAGGACTCCTTGGAAAGGAGGCTGGGCTCGGTTGTCTCCCCACTTCAGAGGTCTAGAGCAGAGCACTGAGACGTCTGTCAGGCGGAAGGGAAGCGCTGTTGTGCCCATGGTGAAGACGTTGCTTGGCCGCACTGTGGAAGCAACGCCCAGAGAGAAACAGGCACCGTGGGCCTCCAGGCAGGGGCTGCGGGATCACAGCCAGAATGCCCCTGCATCTCCGCTGAGAAGCGACCTCCCAGTTGGAGGCTCCATGCCGCCCTCCAGAGGAGCAAAGACGTGTGGAGTGTGTCTGGCCTTTCCTTGGGAGTGTGGTGCCCTTCCCTCTTCCCCAGGCACAGGAGCAACTGCCCCTGAGCAAAGACCTCTCCAAGGGCTTTTCCCTCAGGCTGAAGCAGATTTCGCAGGAAGCGGGCCTAGAGAGCTTCCTTCGTGGATGCAGAGGCAGCAGAGCGGCCTGCGTGTGCAAAGCTGCATTTGGCAGAGAGGAGCTCGCTTTGGCACTGGGAGGCTGTGAGACCTGCTCCAAGCACCGGGATTGCTGGGTTGGGGCCTGCATCTCGCTGCCACTTTCTGAGCTTCCAAAGACTTTCCTAGCTCACAGCCTCGCTAGCCATGAAGGAGCAGGCTGAGGGAGTGTGTCAGACATGACTCAGCACTTTCCTGGGCTTGCCTGTGGTTTCGCCTTTCCACTCCAACTGGGCCCCGGGACTCCTTGCAGAGGAGGAGGAGCCCGGTTGTCTCCAAACTTCCTAGGGCTAGAGTAGAGCAGGGAGAACTCTGTCAGCTGGAAGGGAAGAGCAGAAGGGTAGATGGGCAGAGGTTGCCTGGCCGCTCTGGTGAAGCAACGCCCAGGGAGAAACAGGCACCATGGGCCTCCAGGCAGGGGATGCGAGATCCCAGCCAGAGTGCTTCTGCGTCTCAGCCGAGAAGCTTCCTGAGAGTTTGAGGTTGCCTGCAGCTCTCCAGAGGAGCAAAGACATGTGGGGTGTGTTTGGCCTTTCCCTGGGAGGGTGGTGCCCTTGCGGCAGCCCCAGGCCCAGGAGCAACGGCCCCAGAGGAAAGACCGTTCCCACTGAGATTCGCTGAGGCTGAGAAGCAGATTTCGCAGGAAGCGGGAGGAGAGAGCTTCCTTCGCCAATGCAGAGGCAGCCTAGCGGCCTGCGTCTGCACAGCTGGATTTGGCAGAGAGGCGTTCGCTTTGCCCCTGGGAGACGCTGAGATTGGCTCCAAGCACCGAGATTTCCGGGTGCGCGGCCTGCATCTCTCTTGCACTCTCCGAGCTTGAGAAGGCTTTCCTAGCTCCCAGCGTTGCTTCCCTGAAAGGAGCAGGCTGAGGAAGTGTGTCCGACGTGACTCAGCCCCTTCCTAGGCTTCCCCGTGCTATTGCCTTTCAGTGCAATCGAAGGCGCAGGACTCCTTGGAAAGGAGGCTGGGCTCGGTTGTCTCCCCACTTCAGAGGTCTAGAGCAGAGCACTGAGACGTCTGTCAGGCGGAAGGGAAGCGCTGTTGTGCCCATGGTGAAGACGTTGCTTGGCCGCACTGTGGAAGCAACGCCCAGAGAGAAACAGGCACCGTGGGCCTCCAGGCAGGGGCTGCGGGATCACAGCCAGAATGCCCCTGCGTCTCCGCTGAGAAGCGACCTCCCAGTTGGAGGCTCCATGCCGCCCTCCAGAGGAGCAAAGACGTGTGGAGTGTGTCTGGCCTTTCCTTGGGAGTGTGGTGCCCTTCCCTCTTCCCCAGGCACAGGAGCAACTGCCCCTGAGCCAAGACCTCTCCAAGGGCTTTTCCCTCAGGCTGAAGCAGATTTCGCAGGAAGCGGGCCTAGAGAGCTTCCGTCGTGGATGCAGAGGCAGCAGAGCGGCCTGCGTGTGCACAGCTGCATTTGGCAGAGAGGAGCTCGCTTTGGCACTGGGAGGCTGTGAGACCTGCTCCAAGCACCGGGATTGCTGGGTTGGGGCCTGCATCTGGCTGCCACTTTCTGAGCTTCCAAAGACTTTCCTAGCTCACAGCCTCGCTAGCCATGAAGGAGCAGGCTGAGGGAGTGTGTCAGACATGACTCAGCACTTTCCTGGGCTTGCCTGTGGTTTCGCCTTTCCACTCCAACTGGGCCCCGGGACTCCTTGCAGAGGAGGAGGAGCCCGGTTGTCTCCAAACTTCCTAGGGCTAGAGTAGAGCAGGGAGAACTCTGTCAGCTGGAAGGGAAGAGCAGAAGGGTAGATGGGGCAGAGGTTGCCTGGCCGCTCTGGTGAAGCAACGCCCAGGGAGAAACAGGCACCATGGGCCTCCAGGCAGGGGATGCGAGATCCCAGCCAGAGTGCTTCTGCGTCTCAGCCGAGAAACTTCCTGAGAGTTTGAGGTTGCCTGCAGCTCTCCAGAGGAGCAAAGACATGTGGGGTGTGTTTGGCCTTTCCCTGGGAGGGTGGTGCCCTTGCGGCAGCCCCAGGCCCAGGAGCAACGGCCCCAGAGGAAAGACCATTCCCACTGAGATTCGCTGAGGCTGAGAAGCAGATTTCGCAGGAAGCGGGAGGAGAGAGCTTCCTTCGCCAATGCAGAGGCAGCCTAGCGGCCTGCGTCTGCACAGCTGGATTTGGCAGAGAGGCGTTCGCTTTGCCCCTGGGAGACGCTGAGATTGGCTCCAAGCACCGAGATTTCCGGGTGCGCGGCCTGCATCTCTCTTGCACTCTCCGAGCTTGAGAAGGCTTTCCTAGCTCCCAGCGTTGCTTCCCTGAAAGGAGCAGGCTGAGGAAGTGTGTCCGACGTGACTCAGCCCCTTCCTAGGCTTCCCCGTGCTATTGCCTTTCAGTGCAATCGAAGGCGCAGGACTCCTTGGAAAGGAGGCTGGGCTCGGTTGTCTCCCCACTTCAGAGGTCTAGAGCAGAGCACTGAGACGTCTGTCAGGCGGAAGGGAAGCGCTGTTGTGCCCATGGTGAAGACGTTGCTTGGCCGCACTGTGGAAGCAACGCCCAGAGAGAAACAGGCACCGTGGGCCTCCAGGCAGGGGCTGCGGGATCACAGCCAGAATGCCCCTGCGTCTCCGCTGAGAAGCGACCTCCCAGTTGGAGGCTCCATGCCGCCCTCCAGAGGAGCAAAGACGTGTGGAGTGTGTCTGGCCTTTCCTTGGGAGTGTGGTGCCCTTCCCTCTTCCCCAGGCACAGGAGCAACTGCCCCTGAGCAAAGACCTCTCCAAGGGCTTTTCCCTCAGGCTGAAGAAGATTTCGCAGGAAGCGGGCCTCGAGAGCTTCCGTCGTGGATGCAGAGGCAGCAGAGCGGCCTGCGTGTGCACAGCTGCATTTGGCAGAGAGGAGCTCGCTTTGGCACTGGGAGGCTGTGAGACCTGCTCCAAGCACCGGGATTGCTGGGTTGGGGCCTGCATCTGGCTGCCACTTTCTGAGCTTCCAAAGACTTTCCTAGCTCACAGCCTCGCTAGCCATGAAGGAGCAGGCTGAGGGAGTGTGTCAGACATGACTCAGCACTTTCCTGGGCTTGCCTGTGGTTTCGCCTTTCCACTCCAACTGGGCCCCGGGACTCCTTGCAGAGGAGGAGGAGCCCGGTTGTCTCCAAACTTCCTAGGGCTAGAGTAGAGCAGGGAGAACTCTGTCAGCTGGAAGGGAAGAGCAGAAGGGTAGATGGGGCAGAGGTTGCCTGGCCGCTCTGGTGAAGCAACGCCCAGGGAGAAACAGGCACCATGGGCCTCCAGGCAGGGGATGCGAGATCCCAGCCAGAGTGCTTCTGCGTCTCAGCCCAGAAGCTTCCTGAGAGTTTGAGGTTGCCTGCAGCTCTCCAGAGGAGCAAAGACATGTGGGGTGTGTTTGGCCTTTCCCTGGGAGGGTGGTGCCCTTGCGGCAGCCCCAGGCCCAGGAGCAACGGCCCCAGAGGAAAGACCGTTCCCACTGAGATTCGCTGAGGCTGAGAAGCAGATTTCGCAGGAAGCGGGAGGAGAGAGCTTCCTTCGCCAATGCAGAGGCAGCCTAGCGGCCTGCGTCTGCACAGCTGGATTTGGCAGAGAGGCGTTCGCTTTGCCCCTGGGAGACGCTGAGATTGGCTCCAAGCACCGAGATTTCCGGGTGCGCGGCCTGCATCTCTCTTGCACTCTCCGAGCTTGAGAAGGCTTTCCTAGCTCCCAGCGTTGCTTCCCTGAAAGGAGCAGGCTGAGGAAGTGTGTCCGACGTGACTCAGCCCCTTCCTAGGCTTCCCCGTGCTATTGCCTTTCAGTGCAATCGAAGGCGCAGGACTCCTTGGAAAGGAGGCTGGGCTCGGTTGTCTCCCCACTTCAGAGGTCTAGAGCAGAGCACTGAGACGTCTGTCAGGCGGAAGGGAAGCGCTGTTGTGCCCATGGTGAAGACGTTGCTTGGCCGCACTGTGGAAGCAACGCCCAGAGAGAAACAGGCACCGTGGGCCTCCAGGCAGGGGCTGCGGGATCACAGCCAGAATGCCCCTGCGTCTCCGCTGAGAAGCGACCTCCCAGTTGGAGGCTCCATGCCGCCCTCCAGAGGAGCAAAGACGTGTGGAGTGTGTCTGGCCTTTCCTTGGGAGTGTGGTGCCCTTCCCTCTTCCCCAGGCACAGGAGCAACTGCCCCTGAGCAAAGACCTCTCCAAGGGCTTTTCCCTCAGGCTGAAGCAGATTTCGCAGGAAGCGGGCCTAGAGAGCTTCCTTCGTGGATGCAGAGGCAGCAGAGCGGCCTGCGTGTGCACAGCTGCATTTGGCAGAGAGGAGCTCGCTTTGGCACTGGGAGGCTGTGAGACCTGCTCCAAGCACCGGGATTGCTGGGTTGGGGCCTGCATCTCGCTGCCACTTGCTGAGCTTCCAAAGACTTTCCTAGCTCACAGCCTCGCTAGCCATGAAGGAGCAGGCTGAGGGAGTGTGTCAGACATGACTCAGCACTTTCCTGGGCTTGCCTGTGGTTTCGCCTTTCCACTCCAACTGGGCCCCGGGACTCCTTGCAGAGGAGGAGGAGCCCGGTTGTCTCCAAACTTCCTAGGGCTAGAGTAGAGCAGGGAGAACTCTGTCAGCTGGAAGGGAAGAGCAGAAGGGTAGATGGGGCAGAGGTTGCCTGGCCGCTCTGGTGAAGCAACGCCCAGGGAGAAACAGGCACCATGGGCCTCCAGGCAGGGGATGCGAGATCCCAGCCAGAGTGCTTCTGCGTCTCAGCCCAGAAGCTTCCTGAGAGTTTGAGGTTGCCTGCAGCTCTCCAGAGGAGCAAAGACATGTGGGGTGTGTTTGGCCTTTCCCTGGGAGGGTGGTGCCCTTGCGGCAGCCCCAGGCCCAGGAGCAACGGCCCCAGAGGAAAGA
Source organism: Moschus berezovskii (assembly GCF_049115385.1). NCBI lineage: Eukaryota > Metazoa > Chordata > Mammalia > Artiodactyla > Moschidae > Moschus > Moschus berezovskii. The sequence continues at coordinate 165,768,098 of NC_142460.1, forward strand.
CCGTTCCCACTGAGATTCGCTGAGGCTGAGAAGCAGATTTCGCAGGAAGCGGGAGGAGAGAGTTTCCTTCGCCAATGCAGAGGCAGCCTAGCGGCCTGCGTCTGCACAGCTGGATTTGGCAGAGAGGCGTTCGCTTTGCCCCTGGGAGACGCTGAGATTGGCTCCAAGCACCGAGAGTTCCGGGTGCGCGGCCTGCATCTCTCTTGCACTCTCCGAGCTTGAGAAGGCTTTCCTAGCTCCCAGCGTTGCTTCCCTGAAAGGAGCAGGCTGAGGAAGTGTGTCCGACGTGACTCAGCCCCTTCCTAGGCTTCCCCGTGCTATTGCCTTTCAGTGCAATCGAAGGCGCAGGACTCCTTGGAAAGGAGGCTGGGCTCGGTTGTCTCCCCACTTCAGAGGTCTAGAGCAGAGCACTGAGACGTCTGTCAGGCGGAAGGGAAGCGCTGTTGTGCCCATGGTGAAGACGTTGCTTGGCCGCACTGTGGAAGCAACGCCCAGAGAGAAACAGGCACCGTGGGCCTCCAGGCAGGGGCTGCGGGATCACAGCCAGAATGCCCCTGCGTCTCCGCTGAGAAGCGACCTCCCAGTTGGAGGCTCCATGCCGCCCTCCAGAGGAGCAAAGACGTGTGGAGTGTGTCTGGCCTTTCCTTGGGAGTGTGGTGCCCTTCCCTCTTCCCCAGGCACAGGAGCAACTGCCCCTGAGCAAAGACCTCTCCAAGGGCTTTTCCCTCAGGCTGAAGCAGATTTCGCAGGAAGCGGGCCTAGAGAGCTTCCTTCGTGGATGCAGAGGCAGCAGAGCGGCCTGCGTGTGCACAGCTGCATTTGGCAGAGAGGAGCTCGCTTTGGCACTGGGAGGCTGTGAGACCTGCTCCAAGCACCGGGATTGCTGGGTTGGGGCCTGCATCTGGCTGCCACTTTCTGAGCTTCCAAAGACTTTCCTAGCTCACAGCCTCGCTAGCCATGAAGGAGCAGGCTGAGGGAGTGTGTCAGACATGACTCAGCACTTTCCTGGGCTTGCCTGTGGTTTCGCCTTTCCACTCCAACTGGGCCCCGGGACTCCTTGCAGAGGAGGAGGAGCCCGGTTGTCTCCAAACTTCCTAGGGCTAGAGTAGAGCAGGGAGAACTCTGTCAGCTGGAAGGGAAGAGCAGAAGGGTAGATGGGGCAGAGGTTGCCTGGCCGCTCTGGTGAAGCAACGCCCAGGGAGAAACAGGCACCATGGGCCTCCAGGCAGGGGATGCGAGATCCCAGCCAGAGTGCTTCTGCGTCTCAGCCGAGAAGCTTCCTGAGAGTTTGAGGTTGCCTGCAGCTCTCCAGAGGAGCAAAGACATGTGGGGTGTGTTTGGCCTTTCCCTGTGAGGGTGGTGCCCTTGCGGCAGCCCCAGGCCCAGGAGCAACGGCCCCAGAGGAAAGACCGTTCCCACTGAGATTCGCTGAGGCTGAGAAGCAGATTTCGCAGGAAGCGGGAGGAGAGAGCTTCCTTCGCCAATGCAGAGGCAGCCTAGCGGCCTGCGTCTGCACAGCTGGATTTGGCAGAGAGGCGTTCGCTTTGCCCCTGGGAGACGCTGAGATTGGCTCCAAGCACCGAGATTTCCGGGTGCGCGGCCTGCATCTCTCTTGCACTCTCCGAGCTTGAGAAGGCTTTCCTAGCTCCCAGCGTTGCTTCCCTGAAAGGAGCAGGCTGAGGAAGTGTGTCCGACGTGACTCAGCCCCTTCCTAGGCTTCCCCGTGCTATTGCCTTTCAGTGCAATCGAAGGCGCAGGACTCCTTGGAAAGGAGGCTGGGCTCGGTTGTCTCCCCACTTCAGAGGTCTAGAGCAGAGCACTGAGACGTCTGTCAGGCGGAAGGGAAGCGCTGTTGTGCCCATGGTGAAGACGTTGCTTGGCCGCACTGTGGAAGCAACGCCCAGAGAGAAACAGGCACCGTGGGCCTCCAGGCAGGGGCTGCGGGATCACAGCCAGAATGCCCCTGCGTCTCCGCTGAGAAGCGACCTCCCAGTTGGAGGCTCCATGCCGCCCTCCAGAGGAGCAAAGACGTGTGGAGTGTGTCTGGCCTTTCCTTGGGAGTGTGGTGCCCTTCCCTCTTCCCCAGGCACAGGAGCAACTGCCCCTGAGCAAAGACCTCTCCAAGGGCTTTTCCCTCAGGCTGAAGCAGATTTCGCAGGAAGCGGGCCTAGAGAGCTTCCTTCGTGGATGCAGAGGCAGCAGAGCGGCCTGCGTGTGCACAGCTGCATTTGGCAGAGAGGAGCTCGCTTTGGCACTGGGAGGCTGTGAGACCTGCTCCAAGCACCGGGATTGCTGGGTTGGGGCCTGCATCTCGCTGCCACTTGCTGAGCTTCCAAAGACTTTCCTAGCTCACAGCCTCGCTAGCCATGAAGGAGCAGGCTGAGGGAGTGTGTCAGACATGACTCAGCACTTTCCTGGGCTTGCCTGTGGTTTCGCCTTTCCACTCCAACTGGGCCCCGGGACTCCTTGCAGAGGAGGAGGAGCCCGGTTGTCTCCAAACTTCCTAGGGCTAGAGTAGAGCAGGGAGAACTCTGTCAGCTGGAAGGGAAGAGCAGAAGGGTAGATGGGGCAGAGGTTGCCTGGCCGCTCTGGTGAAGCAACGCCCAGGGAGAAACAGGCACCATGGGCCTCCAGGCAGGGGATGCGAGATCCCAGCCAGAGTGCTTCTGCGTCTCAGCCCAGAAGCTTCCTGAGAGTTTGAGGTTGCCTGCAGCTCTCCAGAGGAGCAAAGACATGTGGGGTGTGTTTGGCCTTTCCCTGGGAGGGTGGTGCCCTTGCGGCAGCCCCAGGCCCAGGAGCAACGGCCCCAGAGGAAAGACCGTTCCCACTGAGATTCGCTGAGGCTGAGAAGCAGATTTCGCAGGAAGCGGGAGGAGAGAGTTTCCTTCGCCAATGCAGAGGCAGCCTAGCGGCCTGCGTCTGCACAGCTGGATTTGGCAGAGAGGCGTTCGCTTTGCCCCTGGGAGACGCTGAGATTGGCTCCAAGCACCGAGAGTTCCGGGTGCGCGGCCTGCATCTCTCTTGCACTCTCCGAGCTTGAGAAGGCTTTCCTAGCTCCCAGCGTTGCTTCCCTGAAAGGAGCAGGCTGAGGAAGTGTGTCCGACGTGACTCAGCCCCTTCCTAGGCTTCCCCGTGCTATTGCCTTTCAGTGCAATCGAAGGCGCAGGACTCCTTGGAAAGGAGGCTGGGCTCGGTTGTCTCCCCACTTCAGAGGTCTAGAGCAGAGCACTGAGACGTCTGTCAGGCGGAAGGGAAGCGCTGTTGTGCCCATGGTGAAGACGTTGCTTGGCCGCACTGTGGAAGCAACGCCCAGAGAGAAACAGGCACCGTGGGCCTCCAGGCAGGGGCTGCGGGATCACAGCCAGAATGCCCCTGCGTCTCCGCTGAGAAGCGACCTCCCAGTTGGAGGCTCCATGCCGCCCTCCAGAGGAGCAAAGACGTGTGGAGTGTGTCTGGCCTTTCCTTGGGAGTGTGGTGCCCTTCCCTCTTCCCCAGGCACAGGAGCAACTGCCCCTGAGCAAAGACCTCTCCAAGGGCTTTTCCCTCAGGCTGAAGCAGATTTCGCAGGAAGCGGGCCTAGAGAGCTTCCGTCGTGGATGCAGAGGCAGCAGAGCGGCCTGCGTGTGCACAGCTGCATTTGGCAGAGAGGAGCTCGCTTTGGCACTGGGAGGCTGTGAGACCTGCTCCAAGCACCGGGATTGCTGGGTTGGGGCCTGCATCTGGCTGCCACTTTCTGAGCTTCCAAAGACTTTCCTAGCTCACAGCCTCGCTAGCCATGAAGGAGCAGGCTGAGGGAGTGTGTCAGACATGACTCAGCACTTTCCTGGGCTTGCCTGTGGTTTCGCCTTTCCACTCCAACTGGGCCCCGGGACTCCTTGCAGAGGAGGAGGAGCCCGGTTGTCTCCAAACTTCCTAGGGCTAGAGTAGAGCAGGGAGAACTCTGTCAGCTGGAAGGGAAGAGCAGAAGGGTAGATGGGGCAGAGGTTGCCTGGCCGCTCTGGTGAAGCAACGCCCAGGGAGAAACAGGCACCATGGGCCTCCAGGCAGGGGATGCGAGATCCCAGCCAGAGTGCTTCTGCGTCTCAGCCGAGAAGCTTCCTGAGAGTTTGAGGTTGCCTGCAGCTCTCCAGAGGAGCAAAGACATGTGGGGTGTGTTTGGCCTTTCCCTGTGAGGGTGGTGCCCTTGCGGCAGCCCCAGGCCCAGGAGCAACGGCCCCAGAGGAAAGACCGTTCCCACTGAGATTCGCTGAGGCTGAGAAGCAGATTTCGCAGGAAGCGGGAGGAGAGAGAGCTTCCTTCGCCAATGCAGAGGCAGCCTAGCGGCCTGCGTCTGCACAGCTGGATTTGGCAGAGAGGCGTTCGCTTTGCCCCTGGGAGACGCTGAGATTGGCTCCAAGCACCGAGATTTCCGGGTGCGCGGCCTGCATCTCTCTTGCACTCTCCGAGCTTGAGAAGGCTTTCCTAGCTCCCAGCGTTGCTTCCCTGAAAGGAGCAGGCTGAGGAAGTGTGTCCGACGTGACTCAGCCCCTTCCTAGGCTTCCCCGTGCTATTGCCTTTCAGTGCAATCGAAGGCGCAGGACTCCTTGGAAAGGAGGCTGGGCTCGGTTGTCTCCCCACTTCAGAGGTCTAGAGCAGAGCACTGAGACGTCTGTCAGGCGGAAGGGAAGCGCTGTTGTGCCCATGGTGAAGACGTTGCTTGGCCGCACTGTGGAAGCAACGCCCAGAGAGAAACAGGCACCGTGGGCCTCCAGGCAGGGGCTGCGGGATCACAGCCAGAATGCCCCTGCGTCTCCGCTGAGAAGCGACCTCCCAGTTGGAGGCTCCATGCCGCCCTCCAGAGGAGCAAAGACGTGTGGAGTGTGTCTGGCCTTTCCTTGGGAGTGTGGTGCCCTTCCCTCTTCCCCAGGCACAGGAGCAACTGCCCCTGAGCAAAGACCTCTCCAAGGGCTTTTCCCTCAGGCTGAAGCAGATTTCGCAGGAAGCGGGCCTAGAGAGCTTCCTTCGTGGATGCAGAGGCAGCAGAGCGGCCTGCGTGTGCACAGCTGCATTTGGCAGAGAGGAGCTCGCTTTGGCACTGGGAGGCTGTGAGACCTGCTCCAAGCACCGGGATTGCTGGGTTGGGGCCTGCATCTCGCTGCCACTTGCTGAGCTTCCAAAGACTTTCCTAGCTCACAGCCTCGCTAGCCATGAAGGAGCAGGCTGAGGGAGTGTGTCAGACATGACTCAGCACTTTCCTGGGCTTGCCTGTGGTTTCGCCTTTCCACTCCAACTGGGCCCCGGGACTCCTTGCAGAGGAGGAGGAGCCCGGTTGTCTCCAAACTTCCTAGGGCTAGAGTAGAGCAGGGAGAACTCTGTCAGCTTGAAGGGAAGAGCAGAAGGGTAGATGGGGCAGAGGTTGCCTGGCCGCTCTGGTGAAGCAACGCCCAGGGAGAAACAGGCACCATGGGCCTCCAGGCAGGGGATGCGAGATCCCAGCCAGAGTGCTTCTGCGTCTCAGCCGAGAAGCTTCCTGAGAGTTTGAGGTTGCCTGCAGCTCTCCAGAGGAGCAAAGACATGTGGGGTGTGTTTGGCCTTTCCCTGGGAGGGTGGTGCCCTTGCGGCAGCCCCAGGCCCAGGAGCAACGGCCCCAGAGGAAAGACCGTTCCCACTGAGATTCGCTGAGGCTGAGAAGCAGATTTCGCAGGAAGCGGGAGGAGAGAGCTTCCTTCGCCAATGCAGAGGCAGCCTAGCGGCCTGCGTCTGCACAGCTGGATTTGGCAGAGAGGCGTTCGCTTTGCCCCTGGGAGACGCTGAGATTGGCTCCAAGCACCGAGATTTCCGGGTGCGCGGCCTGCATCTCTCTTGCACTCTCCGAGCTTGAGAAGGCTTTCCTAGCTCCCAGCGTTGCTTCCCTGAAAGGAGCAGGCTGAGGAAGTGTGTCCGACGTGACTCAGCCCCTTCCTAGGCTTCCCCGTGCTATTGCCTTTCAGTGCAATCGAAGGCGCAGGACTCCTTGGAAAGGAGGCTGGGCTCGGTTGTCTCCCCACTTCAGAGGTCTAGAGCAGAGCACTGAGACGTCTGTCAGGCGGAAGGGAAGCGCTGTTGTGCCCATGGTGAAGATGTTGCTTGGCCGCACTGTGGAAGCAACGCCCAGAGAGAAACAGGCACCGTGGGCCTCCAGGCAGGGGCTGCGGGATCACAGCCAGAATGCCCCTGCGTCTCCGCTGAGAAGCGACCTCCCAGTTGGAGGCTCCATGCCGCCCTCCAGAGGAGCAAAGACGTGTGGAGTGTGTCTGGCCTTTCCTTGGGAGTGTGGTGCCCTTCCCTCTTCCCCAGGCACAGGAGCAACTGCCCCTGAGCAAAGACCTCTCCAAGGGCTTTTCCCTCAGGCTGAAGCAGATTTCGCAGGAAGCGGGCCTAGAGAGCTTCCGTCGTGGATGCAGAGGCAGCAGAGCGGCCTGCGTGTGCACAGCTGCATTTGGCAGAGAGGAGCTCGCTTTGGCACTGGGAGGCTGTGAGACCTGCTCCAAGCACCGGGATTGCTGGGTTGGGGCCTGCATCTGGCTGCCACTTTCTGAGCTTCCAAAGACTTTCCTAGCTCACAGCCTCGCTAGCCATGAAGGAGCAGGCTGAGGGAGTGTGTCAGACATGACTCAGCACTTTCCTGGGCTTGCCTGTGGTTTCGCCTTTCCACTCCAACTGGGCCCCGGGACTCCTTGCAGAGGAGGAGGAGCCCGGTTGTCTCCAAACTTCCTAGGGCTAGAGTAGAGCAGGGAGAACTCTGTCAGCTGGAAGGGAAGAGCAGAAGGGTAGATGGGGCAGAGGTTGCCTGGCCGCTCTGGTGAAGCAACGCCCAGGGAGAAACAGGCACCATGGCCCTCCAGGCAGGGGATGCGAGATCCCAGCCAGAGTGCTTCTGCGTCTCAGCCCAGAAGCTTCCTGAGAGTTTGAGGTTGCCTGCAGCTCTCCAGAGGAGCAAAGACATGTGGGGTGTGTTTGGCCTTTCCCTGGGAGGGTGGTGCCCTTGCGGCAGCCCCAGGCCCAGGAGCAACGGCCCCAGAGGAAAGACCGTTCCCACTGAGATTCGCTGAGGCTGAGAAGCAGATTTCGCAGGAAGCGGGAGGAGAGAGCTTCCTTCGCCAATGCAGAGGCAGCCTAGCGGCCTGCGTCTGCACAGCTGGATTTGGCAGAGAGGCGTTCGCTTTGCCCCTGGGAGACGCTGAGATTGGCTCCAAGCACCGAGATTTCCGGGTGCGCGGCCTGCATCTCTCTTGCACTCTCCGAGCTTGAGAAGGCTTTCCTAGCTCCCAGCGTTGCTTCCCTGAAAGGAGCAGGCTGAGGAAGTGTGTCCGACGTGACTCAGCCCCTTCCTAGGCTTCCCCGTGCTATTGCCTTTCAGTGCAATCGAAGGCGCAGGACTCCTTGGAAAGGAGGCTGGGCTCGGTTGTCTCCCCACTTCAGAGGTCTAGAGCAGAGCACTGAGACGTCTGTCAGGCGGAAGGGAAGCGCTGTTGTGCCCATGGTGAAGACGTTGCTTGGCCGCACTGTGGAAGCAACGCCCAGAGAGAAACAGGCACCGTGGGCCTCCAGGCAGGGGCTGCGGGATCACAGCCAGAATGCCCCTGCGTCTCCGCTGAGAAGCGACCTCCCAGTTGGAGGCTCCATGCCGCCCTCCAGAGGAGCAAAGACGTGTGGAGTGTGTCTGGCCTTTCCTTGGGAGTGTGGTGCCCTTCCCTCTTCCCCAGGCACAGGAGCAACTGCCCCTGAGCAAAGACCTCTCCAAGGGCTTTTCCCTCAGGCTGAAGCAGATTTCGCAGGAAGCGGGCCTAGAGAGCTTCCTTCGTGGATGCAGAGGCAGCAGAGCGGCCTGCGTGTGCACAGCTGCATTTGGCAGAGAGGAGCTCGCTTTGGCACTGGGAGGCTGTGAGACCTGCTCCAAGCACCGGGATTGCTGGGTTGGGGCCTGCATCTGGCTGCCACTTTCTGAGCTTCCAAAGACTTTCCTAGCTCACAGCCTCGCTAGCCATGAAGGAGCAGGCTGAGGGAGTGTGTCAGACATGACTCAGCACTTTCCTGGGCTTGCCTGTGGTTTCGCCTTTCCACTCCAACTGGGCCCCGGGACTCCTTGCAGAGGAGGAGGAGCCCGGTTGTCTCCAAACTTCCTAGGGCTAGAGTAGAGCAGGGAGAACTCTGTCAGCTGGAAGGGAAGAGCAGAAGGGTAGATGGGGCAGAGGTTGCCTGGCCGCTCTGGTGAAGCAACGCCCAGGGAGAAACAGGCACCATGGGCCTCCAGGCAGGGGATGCGAGATCCCAGCCAGAGTGCTTCTGCGTCTCAGCCGAGAAGCTTCCTGAGAGTTTGAGGTTGCCTGCAGCTCTCCAGAGGAGCAAAGACATGTGGGGTGTGTTTGGCCTTTCCCTGGGAGGGTGGTGCCCTTGCGGCAGCCCCAGGCCCAGGAGCAACGGCCCCAGAGGAAAGACCGTTCCCACTGAGATTCGCTGAGGCTGAGAAGCAGATTTCGCAGGAAGCGGGAGGAGAGAGCTTCCTTCGCCAATGCAGAGGCAGCCTAGCGGCCTGCGTCTGCACAGCTGGATTTGGCAGAGAGGCGTTCGCTTTGCCCCTGGGAGACGCTGAGATTGGCTCCAAGCACCGAGATTTCCGGGTGCGCGGCCTGCATCTCTCTTGCACTCTCCGAGCTTGAGAAGGCTTTCCTAGCTCCCAGCGTTGCTTCCCTGAAAGGAGCAGGCTGAGGAAGTGTGTCCGACGTGACTCAGCCCCTTCCTAGGCTTCCCCGTGCTATTGCCTTTCAGTGCAATCGAAGTCGCAGGACTCCTTGGAAAGGAGGCTGGGCTCGGTTGTCTCCCCACTTCAGAGGTCTAGAGCAGAGCACTGAGACGTCTGTCAGGCGGAAGGGAAGCGCTGTTGTGCCCATGGTGAAGATGTTGCTTGGCCGCACTGTGGAAGCAACGCCCAGAGAGAAACAGGCACCGTGGGCCTCCAGGCAGGGGCTGCGGGATCACAGCCAGAATGCCCCTGCGTCTCCGCTGAGAAGCGACCTCCCAGTTGGAGGCTCCATGCCGCCCTCCAGAGGAGCAAAGACGTGTGGAGTGTGTCTGGCCTTTCCTTGGGAGTGTGGTGCCCTTCCCTCTTCCCCAGGCACAGGAGCAACTGCCCCTGAGCCAAGACCTCTCCAAGGGCTTTTCCCTCAGGCTGAAGCAGATTTCGCAGGCAGCGGGCCTAGAGAGCTTCCTTCGTGGATGCAGAGGCAGCAGAGCGGCCTGCGTGTGCAAAGCTGCATTTGGCAGAGAGGAGCTCGCTTTGGCACTGGGAGGCTGTGAGACCTGCTCCAAGCACCGGGATTGCTGGGTTGGGGCCTGCATCTCGCTGCCACTTGCTGAGCTTCCAAAGACTTTCCTAGCTCACAGCCTCGCTAGCCATGAAGGAGCAGGCTGAGGGAGTGTGTCAGACATGACTCAGCACTTTCCTGGGCTTGCCTGTGGTTTCGCCTTTCCACTCCAACTGGGCCCCGGGACTCCTTGCAGAGGAGGAGGAGCCCGGTTGTCTCCAAACTTCCTAGGGCTAGAGTAGAGCAGGGAGAACTCTGTCAGCTGGAAGGGAAGAGCAGAAGGGTAGATGGGGCAGAGGTTGCCTGGCCGCTCTGGTGAAGCAACGCCCAGGGAGAAACAGGCACCATGGGCCTCCAGGCAGGGGATGCGAGATCCCAGCCAGAGTGCTTCTGCGTCTCAGCCGAGAAGCTTCCTGAGAGTTTGAGGTTGCCTGCAGCTCTCCAGAGGAGCAAAGACATGTGGGGTGTGTTTGGCCTTTCCCTGGGAGGGTGGTGCCCTTGCGGCAGCCCCAGGCCCAGGAGCAACGGCCCCAGAGGAAAGACCGTTCCCACTGAGATTCGCTGAGGCTGAGAAGCAGATTTCGCAGGAAGCGGGAGGAGAGAGCTTCCTTCGCCAATGCAGAGGCAGCCTAGCGGCCTGCGTCTGCACAGCTGGATTTGGCAGAGAGGCGTTCGCTTTGCCCCTGGGAGACGCTGAGATTGGCTCCAAGCACCGAGAGTTCCGGGTGCGCGGCCTGCATCTCTCTTGCACTCTCCGAGCTTGAGAAGGCTTTCCTAGCTCCCAGCGTTGCTTCCCTGAAAGGAGCAGGCTGAGGAAGTGTGTCCGACGTGACTCAGCCCCTTCCTAGGCTTCCCCGTGCTATTGCCTTTCAGTGCAATCGAAGGCGCAGGACTCCTTGGAAAGGAGGCTGGGCTCGGTTGTCTCCCCACTTCAGAGGTCTAGAGCAGAGCACTGAGACGTCTGTCAGGCGGAAGGGAAGCGCTGTTGTGCCCATGGTGAAGATGTTGCTTGGCCGCACTGTGGAAGCAACGCCCAGAGAGAAACAGGCACCGTGGGCCTCCAGGCAGGGGCTGCGGGATCACAGCCAGAATGCCCCTGCGTCTCCGCTGAGAAGCGACCTCCCAGTTGGAGGCTCCATGCCGCCCTCCAGAGGAGCAAAGACGTGTGGAGTGTGTCTGGCCTTTCCTTGGGAGTGTGGTGCCCTTCCCTCTTCCCCAGGCACAGGAGCAACTGCCCCTGAGCCAAGACCTCTCCAAGGGCTTTTCCCTCAGGCTGAAGCAGATTTCGCAGGAAGCGGGCCTAGAGAGCTTCCTTCGTGGATGCAGAGGCAGCAGAGCGGCCTGCGTCTGCAAAGCTGCATTTGGCAGAGAGGAGCTCGCTTTGGCACTCGGAGGCTGTGAGACCTGCTCCAAGCACCGGGATTGCTGGGTTGGGGCCTGCATCTCGCTGCCACTTGCTGAGCTTCCAAAGACTTTCCTAGCTCACAGCCTCGCTAGCCATGAAGGAGCAGGCTGAGGGAGTGTGTCAGACATGACTCAGCACTTTCCTGGGCTTGCCTGTGGTTTTGCCTTTCCACTCCAACTGGGCCCCGGGACTCCTTGCAGAGGAGGAGGAGCCCGGATGTCTCCAAACTTCCTAGGGCTAGAGTAGAGCAGGGAGAACTCTGTCAGCTGGAAGGGAAGAGCAGAAGGGTAGATGGGGCAGAGGTTGCCTGGCCGCTCTGGTGAAGCAACGCCCAGGGAGAAACAGGCACCATGGGCCTCCAGGCAGGGGATGCGAGATCCCAGCCAGAGTGCTTCTGCGTCTCAGCCGAGAAGCTTCCTGAGAGTTTGAGGTTGCCTGCAGCTCTCCAGAGGAGCAAAGACATGTGGGGTGTGTTTGGCCTTTCCCTGGGAGGGTGGTGCCCTTGCGGCAGCCCCAGGCACAGGAGCAACGGACCCAGAGGAAAGACCGTTCCCACTGAGATTCGCTCAGGCTGAGAAGCAGATTTCGCAGGAAGCGGGAGGAGAGAGCTTCCTTCGCCAATGCAGAGGCAGCCTAGCGGCCTGCGTCTGCACAGCTGGATTTGGCAGAGAGGCGTTCGCTTTGCCCCTGGGAGACGCTGAGATTGGCTCCAAGCACCGAGATCCGGGTGCGCGGCCTGCATCTCTCTTGCACTCTCCGAGCTTGAGAAGGCTTTCCTAGCTCCCAGCGTTGCTTCCCTGAAAGGAGCAGGCTGAGGAAGTGTGTCCGACGTGACTCAGCCCCTTCCTAGGCTTCCCCGTGCTATTGCCTTTCAGTGCAATCCAAGGCGCAGGACTCCTTGGAAAGGAGGCTGGGCTCGGTTGTCTCCCCACTTCAGAGGTCTAGAGCAGAGCACTGAGACGTCTGTCAGGCGGAAGGGAAGCGCTGTTGTGCCCATGGTGAAGATGTTGCTTGGCCGCACTGTGGAAGCAACGCCCAGAGAGAAACAGGCACCGTGGGCCTCCAGGCAGGGGCTGCGGGATCACAGCCAGAATGCCCCTGCGTCTCCGCTGAGAAGCGACCTCCCAGTTGGAGGCTCCATGCCGCCCTCCAGAGGAGCAAAGACGTGTGGAGTGTGTCTGGCCTTTCCTTGGGAGTGTGGTGCCCTTCCCTCTTCCCCAGGCACAGGAGCAACTGCCCCTGAGCCAAGACCTCTCCAAGGGCTTTTCCCTCAGGCTGAAGCAGATTTCGCAGGAAGCGGGCCTAGAGAGCTTCCTTCGTGGATGCAGAGGCAGCAGAGCGGCCTGCGTGTGCAAAGCTGCATTTGGCAGAGAGGAGCTCGCTTTGGCACTGGGAGGCTGTGAGACCTGCTCCAAGCACCGGGATTGCTGGGTTGGGGCCTGCATCTCGCTGCCACTTGCTGAGCTTCCAAAGACTTTCCTAGCTCACAGCCTCGCTAGCCATGAAGGAGCAGGCTGAGGGAGTGTGTCAGACATGACTCAGCACTTTCCTGGGCTTGCCTGTGGTTTCGCCTTTCCACTCCAACTGGGCCCCGGGACTCCTTGCAGAGGAGGAGGAGCCCGGTTGTCTCCAAACTTCCTAGGGCTAGAGTAGAGCAGGGAGAACTCTGTCAGCTGGAAGGGAAGAGCAGAAGGGTAGATGGGGCAGAGGTTGCCTGGCCGCTCTGGTGAAGCAACGCCCAGGGAGAAACAGGCACCATGGGCCTCCAGGCAGGGGATGCGAGATCCCAGCCAGAGTGCTTCTGCGTCTCAGCCGAGAAGCTTCCTGAGAGTTTGAGGTTGCCTGCAGCTCTCCAGAGGAGCAAAGACATGTGGGGTGTGTTTGGCCTTTCCCTGGGAGGGTGGTGCCCTTGCGGCAGCCCCAGGCCCAGGAGCAACGGCCCCAGAGGAAAGACCGTTCCCACTGAGATTCGCTGAGGCTGAGAAGCAGATTTCGCAGGAAGCGGGAGGAGAGAGCTTCCTTCGCCAATGCAGAGGCAGCCTAGCGGCCTGCGTCTGCACAGCTGGATTTGGCAGAGAGGCGTTCGCTTTGCCCCTGGGAGACGCTGAGATTGGCTCCAAGCACCGAGATTTCCGGGTGCGCGGCCTGCATCTCTCTTGCACTCTCCGAGCTTGAGAAGGCTTTCCTAGCTCCCAGCGTTGCTTCCCTGAAAGGAGCAGGCTGAGGAAGTGTGTCCGACGTGACTCAGCCCCTTCCTAGGCTTCCCCGTGCTATTGCCTTTCAGTGCAATCGAAGGCGCAGGACTCCTTGGAAAGGAGGCTGGGCTCGGTTGTCTCCCCACTTCAGAGGTCTAGAGCAGAGCACTGAGACGTCTGTCAGGCGGAAGGGAAGCGCTGTTGTGCCCATGGTGAAGACGTTGCTTGGCCGCACTGTGGAAGCAACGCCCAGAGAGAAACAGGCACCGTGGGCCTCCAGGCAGGGGCTGCGGGATCACAGCCAGAATGCCCCTGCGTCTCCGCTGAGAAGCGACCTCCCAGTTGGAGGCTCCATGCCGCCCTCCAGAGGAGCAAAGACGTGTGGAGTGTGTCTGGCCTTTCCTTGGGAGTGTGGTGCCCTTCCCTCTTCACCAGGCACAGGAGCAACTGCCCCTGAGCCAAGACCTCTCCAAGGGCTTTTCCCTCAGGCTGAAGCAGATTTCGCAGTAAGCGGGCCTAGAGAGCTTCCTTCATGGATGCAGAGGCAGCAGAGCGGCCTGCGTGTGCAAAGCTGCATTTGGCAGAGAGGAGCTCGCTTTGGCACTGGGAGGCTGTGAGACCTGCTCCAAGCACCGGGATTGCTGGGTTGGGGCCTGCATCTCGCTGCCACTTGCTGAGCTTCCAAAGACTTTCCTAGCTCACAGCCTCGCTAGCCATGAAGGAGCAGGCTGAGGGAGTGTGTCAGACATGACTCAGCACTTTCCTGGGCTTGCCTGTGGTTTCGCCTTTCCACTCCAACTGGGCCCCGGGACTCCTTGCAGAGGAGGAGGAGCCCGGATGTCTCCAAACTTCCTAGGGCTAGAGTAGAGCAGGGAGAACTCTGTCAGCTGGAAGGGAAGAGCAGAAGGGTAGATGGGGCAGAGGTTGCCTGGCCGCTCTGGTGAAGCAACGCCCAGGGAGAAACAGGCACCATGGGCCTCCAGGCAGGGGATGCGAGATCCCAGCCAGAGTGCTTCTGCGTCTCAGCCGAGAAGCTTCCTGAGAGTTTGAGGTTGCCTGCAGCTCTCCAGAGGAGCAAAGACATGTGGGGTGTGTTTGGCCTTTCCCTGGGAGGGTGGTGCCCTTGCGGCAGCCCCAGGCCCAGGAGCAACGGCCCCAGAGGAAAGACCGTTCCCACTGAGATTCGCTGAGGCTGAGAAGCAGATTTCGCAGGAAGCGGGAGGAGAGAGCTTCCTTCGCCAATGCAGAGGCAGCCTAGCGGCCTGCGTCTGCACAGCTGGATTTGGCAGAGAGGCGTTCGCTTTGCCCCTGGGAGACGCTGAGATTGGCTCCAAGCACCGAGAGTTCCGGGTGCGCGGCCTGCATCTCTCTTGCACTCTCCGAGCTTGAGAAGGCTTTCCTAGCTCCCAGCGTTGCTTCCCTGAAAGGAGCAGGCTGAGGAAGTGTGTCCGACGTGACTCAGCCCCTTCCTAGGCTTCCCCGTGCTATTGCCTTTCAGTGCAATCGAAGGCGCAGGACTCCTTGGAAAGGAGGCTGGGCTCGGTTGTCTCCCCACTTCAGAGGTCTAGAGCAGAGCACTGAGACGTCTGTCAGGCGGAAGGGAAGCGCTGTTGTGCCCATGGTGAAGATGTTGCTTGGCCGCACTGTGGAAGCAACGCCCAGAGAGAAACAGGCACCGTGGGCCTCCAGGCAGGGGCTGCGGGATCACAGCCAGAATGCCCCTGCGTCTCCGCTGAGAAGCGACCTCCCAGTTGGAGGCTCCATGCCGCCCTCCAGAGGAGCAAAGACGTGTGGAGTGTGTCTGGCCTTTCCTTGGGAGTGTGGTGCCCTTCCCTCTTCCCCAGGCACAGGAGCAACTGCCCCTGAGCCAAGACCTCTCCAAGGGCTTTTCCCTCAGGCTGAAGCAGATTTCGCAGGAAGCGGGCCTAGAGAGCTTCCTTCGTGGATGCAGAGGCAGCAGAGCGGCCTGCGTGTGCAAAGCTGCATTTGGCAGAGAGGAGCTCGCTTTGGCACTGGGAGGCTGTGAGACCTGCTCCAAGCACCGGGATTGCTGGGTTGGGGCCTGCATCTGGCTGCCACTTGCTGAGCTTCCAAAGACTTTCCTAGCTCACAGCCTCGCTAGCCATGAAGGAGCAGGCTGAGGGAGTGTGTCAGACATGACTCAGCACTTTCCTGGGCTTGCCTGTGGTTTCGCCTTTCCACTCCAACTGGGCCCCGGGACTCCTTGCAGAGGAGGAGGAGCCCGGTTGTCTCCAAACTTCCTAGGGCTAGAGTAGAGCAGGGAGAACTCTGTCAGCTGGAAGGGAAGAGCAGAAGGGTAGATGGGGCAGAGGTTGCCTGGCCGCTCTGGTGAAGCAACGCCCAGGGAGAAACAGGCACCATGGGCCTCCAGGCAGGGGATGCGAGATCCCAGCCAGAGTGCTTCTGCGTCTCAGCCGAGAAGCTTCCTGAGAGTTTGAGGTTGCCTGCAGCTCTCCAGAGGAGCAAAGACATGTGGGGTGTGTTTGGCCTTTCCCTGGGAGGGTGGTGCCCTTGCGGCAGCCCCAGGCCCAGGAGCAACGGCCCCAGAGGAAAGACCGTTCCCACTGAGATTCGCTGAGGCTGAGAAGCAGATTTCGCAGGAAGCGGGAGGAGAGAGCTTCCTTCGCCAATGCAGAGGCAGCCTAGCGGCCTGCGTCTGCACAGCTGGATTTGGCAGAGAGGCGTTCGCTTTGCCCCTGGGAGACGCTGAGATTGGCTCCAAGCACCGAGAGTTCCGGGTGCGCGGCCTGCATCTCTCTTGCACTCTCCGAGCTTGAGAAGGCTTTCCTAGCTCCCAGCGTTGCTTCCCTGAAAGGAGCAGGCTGAGGAAGTGTGTCCGACGTGACTCAGCCCCTTCCTAGGCTTCCCCGTGCTATTGCCTTTCAGTGCAATCGAAGGCGCAGGACTCCTTGGAAAGGAGGCTGGGCTCGGTTGTCTCCCCACTTCAGAGGTCTAGAGCAGAGCACTGAGACGTCTGTCAGACGGAAGGGAAGCGCTGTTGTGCCCATGGTGAAGATGTTGCTTGGCCGCACTGTGGAAGCAACGCCCAGAGAGAAACAGGCACCGTGGGCCTCCAGGCAGGGGCTGCGGGATCACAGCCAGAATGCCCCTGCGTCTCCGCTGAGAAGCGACCTCCCAGTTGGAGGCTCCATGCCGCCCTCCAGAGGAGCAAAGACGTGTGGAGTGTGTCTGGCCTTTCCTTGGGAGTGTGGTGCCCTTCCCTCTTCCCCAGGCACAGGAGCAACTGCCCCTGAGCCAAGACCTCTCCAAGGGCTTTTCCCTCAGGCTGAAGCAGATTTCGCAGGAAGCGGGCCTAGAGAGCTTCCTTCGTGGATGCAGAGGCAGCAGAGCGGCCTGCGTGTGCAAAGCTGCATTTGGCAGAGAGGAGCTCGCTTTGGCACTGGGAGGCTGTGAGACCTGCTCCAAGCACCGGGATTGCTGGGTTGGGGCCTGCATCTGGCTGCCACTTGCTGAGCTTCCAAAGACTTTCCTAGCTCACAGCCTCGCTAGCCATGAAGGAGCAGGCTGAGGGAGTGTGTCAGACATGACTCAGCACTTTCCTGGGCTTGCCTGTGGTTTCGCCTTTCCACTCCAACTGGGCCCCGGGACTCCTTGCAGAGGAGGAGGAGCCCGGATGTCTCCAAACTTCCTAGGGCTAGAGTAGAGCAGGGAGAACTCTGTCAGCTGGAAGGGAAGAGCAGAAGGGTAGATGGGGCAGAGGTTGCCTGGCCGCTCTGGTGAAGCAACGCCCAGGGAGAAACAGGCACCATGGGCCTCCAGGCAGGGGATGCGAGATCCCAGCCAGAGTGCTTCTGCGTCTCAGCCGAGAAGCTTCCTGAGAGTTTGAGGTTGCCTGCAGCTCTCCAGAGGAGCAAAGACATGTGGGGTGTGTTTGGCCTTTCCCTGGGAGGGTGGTGCCCTTGCGGCAGCCCCAGGCACAGGAGCAACGGCCCCAGAGGAAAGACCGTTCCCACTGAGATTCGCTCAGGCTGAGAAGCAGATTTCGCAGGAAGCGGGAGGAGAGAGCTTCCTTCGCCAATGCAGAGGCAGCCTAGCGGCCTGCGTCTGCACAGCTGGATTTGGCAGAGAGGCGTTCGCTTTGCCCCTGGGAGACGCTGAGATTGGCTCCAAGCACCGAGAGTTCCGGGTGCGCGGCCTGCATCTCTCTTGCACTCTCCGAGCTTGAGAAGGCTTTCCTAGCTCCCAGCGTTGCTTCCCTGAAAGGAGCAGGCTGAGGAAGTGTGTCCGACGTGACTCAGCCCCTTCCTAGGCTTCCCCGTGCTATTGCCTTTCAGTGCAATCGAAGGCGCAGGACTCCTTGGAAAGGAGGCTGGGCTCGGTTGTCTCCCCACTTCAGAGGTCTAGAGCAGAGCACTGAGACGTCTGTCAGACGGAAGGGAAGCGCTGTTGTGCCCATGGTGAAGATGTTGCTTGGCCGCACTGTGGAAGCAACGCCCAGAGAGAAACAGGCACCGTGGGCCTCCAGGCAGGGGCTGCGGGATCACAGCCAGAATGCCCCTGCGTCTCCGCTGAGAAGCGACCTCCCAGTTGGAGGCTCCATGCCGCCCTCCAGAGGAGCAAAGACGTGTGGAGTGTGTCTGGCCTTTCCTTGGGAGTGTGGTGCCCTTCCCTCTTCCCCAGGCACAGGAGCAACTGCCCCTGAGCCAAGACCTCTCCAAGGGCTTTTCCCTCAGGCTGAAGCAGATTTCGCAGGCAGCGGGCCTAGAGAGCTTCCTTCGTGGATGCAGAGGCAGCAGAGCGGCCTGCGTGTGCAAAGCTGCATTTGGCAGAGAGGAGCTCGCTTTGGCACTGGGAGGCTGTGAGACCTGCTCCAAGCACCGGGATTGCTGGGTTGGGGCCTGCATCTCGCTGCCACTTGCTGAGCTTCCAAAGACTTTCCTAGCTCACAGCCTCGCTAGCCATGAAGGAGCAGGCTGAGGGAGTGTGTCAGACATGACTCAGCACTTTCCTGGGCTTGCCTGTGGTTTCGCCTTTCCACTCCAACTGGGCCCCGGGACTCCTTGCAGAGGAGGAGGAGCCCGGTTGTCTCCAAACTTCCTAGGGCTAGAGTAGAGCAGGGAGAACTCTCTCAGCTGGAAGGGAAGAGCAGAAGGGTAGATGGGGCAGAGGTTGCCTGGCCGCTCTGGTGAAGCAACGCCCAGGGAGAAACAGGCACCATGGGCCTCCAGGCAGGGGATGCGAGATCCCAGCCAGAGTGCTTCTGCGTCTCAGCCGAGAAGCTTCCTGAGAGTTTGAGGTTGCCTGCAGCTCTCCAGAGGAGCAAAGACATGTGGGGTGTGTTTGGCCTTTCCCTGGGAGGGTGGTGCCCTTGCGGCAGCCCCAGGCACAGGAGCAACGGCCCCAGAGGAAAGACCGTTCCCACTGAGATTCGCTCAGGCTGAGAAGCAGATTTCGCAGGAAGCGGGAGGAGAGAGCTTCCTTCGCCAATGCAGAGGCAGCCTAGCGGCCTGCGTCTGCACAGCTGGATTTGGCAGAGAGGCGTTCGCTTTGCCCCTGGGAGACGCTGAGATTGGCTCCAAGCACCGAGATTTCCGGGTGCGCGGCCTGCATCTCTCTTGCACTCTCCGAGCTTGAGAAGGCTTTCCTAGCTCCCAGCGTTGCTTCCCTGAAAGGAGCAGGCTGAGGAAGTGTGTCCGACGTGACTCAGCCCCTTCCTAGGCTTCCCCGTGCTATTGCCTTTCAGTGCAATCGAAGGCGCAGGACTCCTTGGAAAGGAGGCTGGGCTCGGTTGTCTCCCCACTTCAGAGGTCTAGAGCAGAGCACTGAGACGTCTGTCAGGCGGAAGGGAAGCGCTGTTGTGCCCATGGTGAAGATGTTGCTTGGCCGCACTGTGGAAGCAACGCCCAGAGAGAAACAGGCACCGTGGGCCTCCAGGCAGGGGCTGCGGGATCACAGCCAGAATGCCCCTGCGTCTCCGCTGAGAAGCGACCTCCCAGTTGGAGGCTCCATGCCGCCCTCCAGAGGAGCAAAGACGTGTGGAGTGTGTCTGGCCTTTCCTTGGGAGTGTGGTGCCCTTCCCTCTTCCCCAGGCACAGGAGCAACTGCCCCTGAGCCAAGACCTCTCCAAGGGCTTTTCCCTCAGGCTGAAGCAGATTTCGCAGGAAGCGGGCCTAGAGAGCTTCCTTCGTGGATGCAGAGGCAGCAGAGCGGCCTGCGTCTGCAAAGCTGCATTTGGCAGAGAGGAGCTCGCTTTGGCACTCGGAGGCTGTGAGACCTGCTCCAAGCACCGGGATTGCTGGGTTGGGGCCTGCATCTCGCTGCCACTTGCTGAGCTTCCAAAGACTTTCCTAGCTCACAGCCTCGCTAGCCATGAAGGAGCAGGCTGAGGGAGTGTGTCAGACATGACTCAGCACTTTCCTGGGCTTGCCTGTGGTTTTGCCTTTCCACTCCAACTGGGCCCCGGGACTCCTTGCAGAGGAGGAGGAGCCCGGATGTCTCCAAACTTCCTAGGGCTAGAGTAGAGCAGGGAGAACTCTGTCAGCTGGAACGGAAGAGCAGAAGGGTAGATGGGGCAGAGGTTGCCTGGCCGCTATGGTGAAGCAACGCCCAGGGAGAAACAGGCACCATGGGCCTCCAGGCAGGGGATGCGAGATCCCAGCCAGAGTGCTTCTGCGTCTCAGCCGAGAAGCTTCCTGAGAGTTTGAGGTTGCCTGCAGCTCTCCAGAGGAGCAAAGACATGTGGGGTGTGTTTGGCCTTTCCCTGGGAGGGTGGTGCCCTTGCGGCAGCCCCAGGCCCAGGAGCAACGGCCCCAGAGGAAAGACCGTTCCCACTGAGATTCGCTGAGGCTGAGAAGCAGATTTCGCAGGAAGCGGGAGGAGAGAGCTTCCTTCGCCAATGCAGAGGCAGCCTAGCGGCCTGCGTCTGCACAGCTGGATTTGGCAGAGAGGCGTTCGCTTTGCCCCTGGGAGACGCTGAGATTGGCTCCAAGCACCGAGAGTTCCGGGTGCGCGGCCTGCATCTCTCTTGCACTCTCCGAGCTTGAGAAGGCTTTCCTAGCTCCCAGCGTTGCTTCCCTGAAAGGAGCAGGCTGAGGAAGTGTGTCCGACGTGACTCAGCCCCTTCCTAGGCTTCCCCGTGCTATTGCCTTTCAGTGCAATCGAAGGCGCAGGACTCCTTGGAAAGGAGGCTGGGCTCGGTTGTCTCCCCACTTCAGAGGTCTAGAGCAGAGCACTGAGACGTCTGTCAGGCGGAAGGGAAGCGCTGTTGTGCCCATGGTGAAGATGTTGCTTGGCCGCACTGTGGAAGCAACGCCCAGAGAGAAACAGGCACCGTGGGCCTCCAGGCAGGGGCTGCGGGATCACAGCCAGAATGCCCCTGCGTCTCCGCTGAGAAGCGACCTCCCAGTTGGAGGCTCCATGCCGCCCTCCAGAGGAGCAAAGACGTGTGGAGTGTGTCTGGCCTTTCCTTGGGAGTGTGGTGCCCTTCCCTCTTCCCCAGGCACAGGAGCAACTGCCCCTGAGCCAAGACCTCTCCAAGGGCTTTTCCCTCAGGCTGAAGCAGATTTCGCAGGAAGCGGGCCTAGAGAGCTTCCTTCGTGGATGCAGAGGCAGCAGAGCGGCCTGCGTGTGCAAAGCTGCATTTGGCAGAGAGGAGCTCGCTTTGGCACTGGGAGGCTGTGAGACCTGCTCCAAGCACCGGGATTGCTGGGTTGGGGCCTGCATCTCGCTGCCACTTGCTGAGCTTCCAAAGACTTTCCTAGCTCACAGCCTCGCTAGCCATGAAGGAGCAGGCTGAGGGAGTGTGTCAGACATGACTCAGCACTTTCCTGGGCTTGCCTGTGGTTTTGCCTTTCCACTCCAACTGGGCCCCGGGACTCCTTGCAGAGGAGGAGGAGCCCGGATGTCTCCAAACTTCCTAGGGCTAGAGTAGAGCAGGGAGAACTCTGTCAGCTGGAACGGAAGAGCAGAAGGGTAGATGGGGCAGAGGTTGCCTGGCCGCTCTGGTGAAGCAACGCCCAGGGAGAAACAGGCACCATGGGCCTCCAGGCAGGGGATGCGAGATCCCAGCCAGAGTGCTTCTGCGTCTCAGCCGAGAAGCTTCCTGAGAGTTTGAGGTTGCCTGCAGCTCTCCAGAGGAGCAAAGACATGTGGGGTGTGTTTGGCCTTTCCCTGGGAGGGTGGTGCCCTTGCGGCAGCCCCAGGCACAGGAGCAACGGCCCCAGAGGAAAGACCGTTCCCACTGAGATTCGCTCAGGCTGAGAAGCAGATTTCGCAGGAAGCGGGAGGAGAGAGCTTCCTTCGCCAATGCAGAGGCAGCCTAGCGGCCTGCGTCTGCACAGCTGGATTTGGCAGAGAGGCGTTCGCTTTGCCCCTGGGAGACGCTGAGATTGGCTCCAAGCACCGAGATCCGGGTGCGCGGCCTGCATCTCTCTTGCACTCTCCGAGCTTGAGAAGGCTTTCCTAGCTCCCAGCGTTGCTTCCCTGAAAGGAGCAGGCTGAGGAAGTGTGTCCGACGTGACTCAGCCCCTTCCTAGGCTTCCCCGTGCTATTGCCTTTCAGTGCAATCGAAGGCGCAGGACTCCTTGGAAAGGAGGCTGGGCTCGGTTGTCTCCCCACTTCAGAGGTCTAGAGCAGAGCACTGAGACGTCTGTCAGACGGAAGGGAAGCGCTGTTGTGCCCATGGTGAAGATGTTGCTTGGCCGCACTGTGGAAGCAACGCCCAGAGAGAAACAGGCACCGTGGGCCTCCAGGCAGGGGCTGCGGGATCACAGCCAGAATGCCCCTGCGTCTCCGCTGAGAAGCGACCTCCCAGTTGGAGGCTCCATGCCGCCCTCCAGAGGAGCAAAGACGTGTGGAGTGTGTCTGGCCTTTCCTTGGGAGTGTGGTGCCCTTCCCTCTTCCCCAGGCACAGGAGCAACTGCCCCTGAGCCAAGACCTCTCCAAGGGCTTTTCCCTCAGGCTGAAGCAGATTTCGCAGGAAGCGGGCCTAGAGAGCTTCCTTCGTGGATGCAGAGGCAGCAGAGCGGCCTGCGTGTGCAAAGCTGCATTTGGCAGAGAGGAGCTCGCTTTGGCACTGGGAGGCTGTGAGACCTGCTCCAAGCACCGGGATTGCTGGGTTGGGGCCTGCATCTCGCTGCCACTTGCTGAGCTTCCAAAGACTTTCCTAGCTCACAGCCTCGCTAGCCATGAAGGAGCAGGCTGAGGGAGTGTGTCAGACATGACTCAGCACTTTCCTGGGCTTGCCTGTGGTTTCGCCTTTCCACTCCAACTGGGCCCCGGGACTCCTTGCAGAGGAGGAGGAGCCCGGTTGTCTCCAAACTTCCTAGGGCTAGAGTAGAGCAGGGAGAACTCTGTCAGCTGGAAGGGAAGAGCAGAAGGGTAGATGGGGCAGAGGTTGCCTGGCCGCTCTGGTGAAGCAACGCCCAGGGAGAAACAGGCACCATGGGCCTCCAGGCAGGGGATGCGAGATCCCAGCCAGAGTGCTTCTGCGTCTCAGCCGAGAAGCTTCCTGAGAGTTTGAGGTTGCCTGCAGCTCTCCAGAGGAGCAAAGACATGTGGGGTGTGTTTGGCCTTTCCCTGGGAGGGTGGTGCCCTTGCGGCAGCCCCAGGCCCAGGAGCAACGGCCCCAGAGGAAAGACCGTTCCCACTGAGATTCGCTGAGGCTGAGAAGCAGATTTCGCAGGAAGCGGGAGGAGAGAGCTTCCTTCGCCAATGCAGAGGCAGCCTAGCGGCCTGCGTCTGCACAGCTGGATTTGGCAGAGAGGCGTTCGCTTTGCCCCTGGGAGACGCTGAGATTGGCTCCAAGCACCGAGATTTCCGGGTGCGCGGCCTGCATCTCTCTTGCACTCTCCGAGCTTGAGAAGGCTTTCCTAGCTCCCAGCGTTGCTTCCCTGAAAGGAGCAGGCTGAGGAAGTGTGTCCGACGTGACTCAGCCCCTTCCTAGGCTTCCCCGTGCTATTGCCTTTCAGTGCAATCGAAGGCGCAGGACTCCTTGGAAAGGAGGCTGGGCTCGGTTGTCTCCCCACTTCAGAGGTCTAGAGCAGAGCACTGAGACGTCTGTCAGGCGGAAGGGAAGCGCTGTTGTGCCCATGGTGAAGACGTTGCTTGGCCGCACTGTGGAAGCAACGCCCAGAGAGAAACAGGCACCGTGGGCCTCCAGGCAGGGGCTGCGGGATCACAGCCAGAATGCCCCTGCGTCTCCGCTGAGAAGCGACCTCCCAGTTGGAGGCTCCATGCCGCCCTCCAGAGGAGCAAAGACGTGTGGAGTGTGTCTGGCCTTTCCTTGGGAGTGTGGTGCCCTTCCCTCTTCCCCAGGCACAGGAGCAACTGCCCCTGAGCAAAGACCTCTCCAAGGGCTTTTCCCTCAGGCTGAAGCAGATTTCGCAGGAAGCGGGCCTAGAGAGCTTCCGTCGTGGATGCAGAGGCAGCAGAGCGGCCTGCGTGTGCACAGCTGCATTTGGCAGAGAGGAGCTCGCTTTGGCACTGGGAGGCTGTGAGACCTGCTCCAAGCACCGGGATTGCTGGGTTGGGGCCTGCATCTCGCTGCCACTTGCTGAGCTTCCAAAGACTTTCCTAGCTCACAGCCTCGCTAGCCATGAAGGAGCAGGCTGAGGGAGTGTGTCAGACATGACTCAGCACTTTCCTGGGCTTGCCTGTGGTTTCGCCTTTCCACTCCAACTGGGCCCCGGGACTCCTTGCAGAGGAGGAGGAGCCCGGTTGTCTCCAAACTTCCTAGGGCTAGAGTAGAGCAGGGAGAACTCTGTCAGCTGGAAGGGAAGAGCAGAAGGGTAGATGGGGCAGAGGTTGCCTGGCCGCTCTGGTGAAGCAACGCCCAGGGAGAAACAGGCACCATGGGCCTCCAGGCAGGGGATGCGAGATCCCAGCCAGAGTGCTTCTGCGTCTCAGCCGAGAAACTTCCTGAGAGTTTGAGGTTGCCTGCAGCTCTCCAGAGGAGCAAAGACATGTGGGGTGTGTTTGGCCTTTCCCTGGGAGGGTGGTGCCCTTGCGGCAGCCCCAGGCCCAGGAGCAACGGCCCCAGAGGAAAGACCATTCCCACTGAGATTCGCTGAGGCTGAGAAGCAGATTTCGCAGGAAGCGGGAGGAGAGAGCTTCCTTCGCCAATGCAGAGGCAGCCTAGCGGCCTGCGTCTGCACAGCTGGATTTGGCAGAGAGGCGTTCGCTTTGCCCCTGGGAGACGCTGAGATTGGCTCCAAGCACCGAGATTTCCGGGTGCGCGGCCTGCATCTCTCTTGCACTCTCCGAGCTTGAGAAGGCTTTCCTAGCTCCCAGCGTTGCTTCCCTGAAAGGAGCAGGCTGAGGAAGTGTGTCCGACGTGACTCAGCCCCTTCCTAGGCTTCCCCGTGCTATTGCCTTTCAGTGCAATCGAAGGCGCAGGACTCCTTGGAAAGGAGGCTGGGCTCGGTTGTCTCCCCACTTCAGAGGTCTAGAGCAGAGCACTGAGACGTCTGTCAGGCGGAAGGGAAGCGCTGTTGTGCCCATGGTGAAGACGTTGCTTGGCCGCACTGTGGAAGCAACGCCCAGAGAGAAACAGGCACCGTGGGCCTCCAGGCAGGGGCTGCGGGATCACAGCCAGAATGCCCCTGCGTCTCCGCTGAGAAGCGACCTCCCAGTTGGAGGCTCCATGCCGCCCTCCAGAGGAGCAAAGACGTGTGGAGTGTGTCTGGCCTTTCCTTGGGAGTGTGGTGCCCTTCCCTCTTCCCCAGGCACAGGAGCAACTGCCCCTGAGCAAAGACCTCTCCAAGGGCTTTTCCCTCAGGCTGAAGCAGATTTCGCAGGAAGCGGGCCTCGAGAGCTTCCGTCGTGGATGCAGAGGCAGCAGAGCGGCCTGCGTGTGCACAGCTGCATTTGGCAGAGAGGAGCTCGCTTTGGCACTGGGAGGCTGTGAGACCTGATCCAAGCACCGGGATTGCTGGGTTGGGGCCTGCATCTGGCTGCCACTTTCTGAGCTTCCAAAGACTTTCCTAGCTCACAGCCTCGCTAGCCATGAAGGAGCAGGCTGAGGGAGTGTGTCAGACATGACTCAGCACTTTCCTGGGCTTGCCTGTGGTTTCGCCTTTCCACTCCAACTGGGCCCCGGGACTCCTTGCAGAGGAGGAGGAGCCCGGTTGTCTCCAAACTTCCTAGGGCTAGAGTAGAGCAGGGAGAACTCTGTCAGCTGGAAGGGAAGAGCAGAAGGGTAGATGGGGCAGAGGTTGCCTGGCCGCTCTGGTGAAGCAACGCCCAGGGAGAAACAGGCACCATGGGCCTCCAGGCAGGGGATGCGAGATCCCAGCCAGAGTGCTTCTGCGTCTCAGCCGAGAAGCTTCCTGAGAGTTTGAGGTTGCCTGCAGCTCTCCAGAGGAGCAAAGACATGTGGGGTGTGTTTGGCCTTTCCCTGGGAGGGTGGTGCCCTTGCGGCAGCCCCAGGCCCAGGAGCAACGGCCCCAGAGGAAAGACCGTTCCCACTGAGATTCGCTGAGGCTGAGAAGCAGATTTCGCAGGAAGCGGGAGGAGAGAGCTTCCTTCGCCAATGCAGAGGCAGCCTAGCGGCCTGCGTCTGCACAGCTGGATTTGGCAGAGAGGCGTTCGCTTTGCCCCTGGGAGACGCTGAGATTGCCTCCAAGCACCGAGATTTCCGGGTGCGCGGCCTGCATCTCTCTTGCACTCTCCGAGCTTGAGAAGGCTTTCCTAGCTCCCAGCGTTGCTTCCCTGAAAGGAGCAGGCTGAGGAAGTGTGTCCGATGTGACTCAGCCCCTTCCTAGGCTTCCCCGTGCTATTGCCTTTCAGTGCAATCGAAGGCGCAGGACTCCTTGGAAAGGAGGCTGGGCTCGGTTGTCTCCCCACTTCAGAGGTCTAGAGCAGAGCACTGAGACGTCTGTCAGGCGGAAGGGAAGCGCTGTTGTGCCCATGGTGAAGACGTTGCTTGGCCGCACTGTGGAAGCAACGCCCAGAGAGAAACAGGCACCGTGGGCCTCCAGGCAGGGGCTGCGGGATCACAGCCAGAATGCCCCTGCATCTCCGCTGAGAAGCGACCTCCCAGTTGGAGGCTCCATGCCGCCCTCCAGAGGAACAAAGACGTGTGGAGTGTGTCTGGCCTTTCCTTGGGAGTGTGGTGCCCTTCCCTCTTCCCCAGGCACAGGAGCAACTGCCCCTGAGCCAAGACCTCTCCAAGGGCTTTTCCCTCAGGCTGAAGCAGATTTCGCAGGAAGCGGGCCTAGAGAGCTTCCTTCGTGGATGCAGAGGCAGCAGAGCGGCCTGCGTGTGCACAGCTGCATTTGGCAGAGAGGAGCTCGCTTTGGCACTGGGAGGCTGTGAGACCTGCTCCAAGCACCGGGATTGCTGGGTTGGGGCCTGCATCTCGCTGCCACTTTCTGAGCTTCCAAAGACTTTCCTAGCTCACAGCCTCGCTAGCCATGAAGGAGCAGGCTGAGGGAGTGTGTCAGACATGACTCAGCACTTTCCTGGGCTTGCCTGTGGTTTCACCTTTCCACTCCAACTGGGCCCCGGGACTCCTTGCAGAGGAGGAGGAGCCCGGTTGTCTCCAAACTTCCTAGGGCTAGAGTAGAGCAGGGAGAACTCTGTCAGCTGGAAGGGAAGAGCAGAAGGGTAGATGGGCAGAGGTTGCCTGGCCGCTCTGGTGAAGCAACGCCCAGGGAGAAACAGGCACCATGGGCCTCCAGGCAGGGGATGCGAGATCCCAGCCAGAGTGCTTCTGCGTCTCAGCCGAGAAGCTTCCTGAGAGTTTGAGGTTGCCTGCAGCTCTCCAGAGGAGCAAAGACATGTGGGGTGTGTTTGGCCTTTCCCTGGGAGGGTGGTGCCCTTGCGGCAGCCCCAGGCCCAGGAGCAACGGCCCCAGAGGAAAGACCGTTCCCACTGAGATTCGCTGAGGCTGAGAAGCAGATTTCGCAGGAAGCGGGAGGAGAGAGCTTCCTTCGCCAATGCAGAGGCAGCCTAGCGGCCTGCGTCTGCACAGCTGGATTTGGCAGAGAGGCGTTCGCTTTGCCCCTGGGAGACGCTGAGATTGGCTCCAAGCACCGAGATTTCCGGGTGCGCGGCCTGCATCTCTCTTGCACTCTCCGAGCTTGAGAAGGCTTTCCTAGCTCCCAGCGTTGCTTCCCTGAAAGGAGCAGGCTGAGGAAGTGTGTCCGACGTGACTCAGCCCCTTCCTAGGCTTCCCCGTGCTATTGCCTTTCAGTGCAATCGAAGGCGCAGGACTCCTTGGAAAGGAGGCTGGGCTCGGTTGTCTCCCCACTTCAGAGGTCTAGAGCAGAGCACTGAGACGTCTGTCAGGCGGAAGGGAAGCGCTGTTGTGCCCATGGTGAAGACGTTGCTTGGCCGCACTGTGGAAGCAACGCCCAGAGAGAAACAGGCACCGTGGGCCTCCAGGCAGGGGCTGCGGGATCACAGCCAGAATGCCCCTGCGTCTCCGCTGAGAAGCGACCTCCCAGTTGGAGGCTCCATGCCGCCCTCCAGAGGAGCAAAGACGTGTGGAGTGTGTCTGGCCTTTCCTTGGGAGTGTGGTGCCCTTCCCTCTTCCCCAGGCACAGGAGCAACTGCCCCTGAGCAAAGACCTCTCCAAGGGCTTTTCCCTCAGGCTGAAGCAGATTTCGCAGGAAGCGGGCCTCGAGAGCTTCCGTCGTGGATGCAGAGGCAGCAGAGCGGCCTGCGTGTGCACAGCTGCATTTGGCAGAGAGGAGCTCGCTTTGGCACTGGGAGGCTGTGAGACCTGATCCAAGCACCGGGATTGCTGGGTTGGGGCCTGCATCTGGCTGCCACTTTCTGAGCTTCCAAAGACTTTCCTAGCTCACAGCCTCGCTAGCCATGAAGGAGCAGGCTGAGGGAGTGTGTCAGACATGACTCAGCACTTTCCTGGGCTTGCCTGTGGTTTCGCCTTTCCACTCCAACTGGGCCCCGGGACTCCTTGCAGAGGAGGAGGAGCCCGGTTGTCTCCAAACTTCCTAGGGCTAGAGTAGAGCAGGGAGAACTCTGTCAGCTGGAAGGGAAGAGCAGAAGGGTAGATGGGGCAGAGGTTGCCTGGCCGCTCTGGTGAAGCAACGCCCAGGGAGAAACAGGCACCATGGGCCTCCAGGCAGGGGATGCGAGATCCCAGCCAGAGTGCTTCTGCGTCTCAGCCGAGAAGCTTCCTGAGAGTTTGAGGTTGCCTGCAGCTCTCCAGAGGAGCAAAGACATGTGGGGTGTGTTTGGCCTTTCCCTGTGAGGGTGGTGCCCTTGCGGCAGCCCCAGGCCCAGGAGCAACGGCCCCAGAGGAAAGACCGTTCCCACTGAGATTCGCTGAGGCTGAGAAGCAGATTTCGCAGGAAGCGGGAGGAGAGAGCTTCCTTCGCCAATGCAGAGGCAGCCTAGCGGCCTGCGTCTGCACAGCTGGATTTGGCAGAGAGGCGTTCGCTTTGCCCCTGGGAGACGCTGAGATTGGCTCCAAGCACCGAGATTTCCGGGTGCGCGGCCTGCATCTCTCTTGCACTCTCCGAGCTTGAGAAGGCTTTCCTAGCTCCCAGCGTTGCTTCCCTGAAAGGAGCAGGCTGAGGAAGTGTGTCCGACGTGACTCAGCCCCTTCCTAGGCTTCCCCGTGCTATTGCCTTTCAGTGCAATCGAAGGCGCAGGACTCCTTGGAAAGGAGGCTGGGCTCGGTTGTCTCCCCACTTCAGAGGTCTAGAGCAGAGCACTGAGACGTCTGTCAGGCGGAAGGGAAGCGCTGTTGTGCCCATGGTGAAGACGTTGCTTGGCCGCACTGTGGAAGCAACGCCCAGAGAGAAACAGGCACCGTGGGCCTCCAGGCAGGGGCTGCGGGATCACAGCCAGAATGCCCCTGCGTCTCCGCTGAGAAGCGACCTCCCAGTTGGAGGCTCCATGCCGCCCTCCAGAGGAGCAAAGACGTGTGGAGTGTGTCTGGCCTTTCCTTGGGAGTGTGGTGCCCTTCCCTCTTCCCCAGGCACAGGAGCAACTGCCCCTGAGCAAAGACCTCTCCAAGGGCTTTTCCCTCAGGCTGAAGCAGATTTCGCAGGAAGCGGGCCTAGAGAGCTTCCTTCGTGGATGCAGAGGCAGCAGAGCGGCCTGCGTGTGCACAGCTGCATTTGGCAGAGAGGAGCTCGCTTTGGCACTGGGAGGCTGTGAGACCTGCTCCAAGCACCGGGATTGCTGGGTTGGGGCCTGCATCTCGCTGCCACTTGCTGAGCTTCCAAAGACTTTCCTAGCTCACAGCCTCGCTAGCCATGAAGGAGCAGGCTGAGGGAGTGTGTCAGACATGACTCAGCACTTTCCTGGGCTTGCCTGTGGTTTCGCCTTTCCACTCCAACTGGGCCCCGGGACTCCTTGCAGAGGAGGAGGAGCCCGGTTGTCTCCAAACTTCCTAGGGCTAGAGTAGAGCAGGGAGAACTCTGTCAGCTGGAAGGGAAGAGCAGAAGGGTAGATGGGGCAGAGGTTGCCTGGCCGCTCTGGTGAAGCAACGCCCAGGGAGAAACAGGCACCATGGGCCTCCAGGCAGGGGATGCGAGATCCCAGCCAGAGTGCTTCTGCGTCTCAGCCCAGAAGCTTCCTGAGAGTTTGAGGTTGCCTGCAGCTCTCCAGAGGAGCAAAGACATGTGGGGTGTGTTTGGCCTTTCCCTGGGAGGGTGGTGCCCTTGCGGCAGCCCCAGGCCCAGGAGCAACGGCCCCAGAGGAAAGACCGTTCCCACTGAGATTCGCTGAGGCTGAGAAGCAGATTTCGCAGGAAGCGGGAGGAGAGAGCTTCCTTCGCCAATGCAGAGGCAGCCTAGCGGCCTGCGTCTGCACAGCTGGATTTGGCAGAGAGGCGTTCGCTTTGCCCCTGGGAGACGCTGAGATTGGCTCCAAGCACCGAGATTTCCGGGTGCGCGGCCTGCATCTCTCTTGCACTCTCCGAGCTTGAGAAGGCTTTCCTAGCTCCCAGCGTTGCTTCCCTGAAAGGAGCAGGCTGAGGAAGTGTGTCCGACGTGACTCAGCCCCTTCCTAGGCTTCCCCGTGCTATTGCCTTTCAGTGCAATCGAAGGCGCAGGACTCCTTGGAAAGGAGGCTGGGCTCGGTTGTCTCCCCACTTCAGAGGTCTAGAGCAGAGCACTGAGACGTCTGTCAGGCGGAAGGGAAGCGCTGTTGTGCCCATGGTGAAGATGTTGCTTGGCCGCACTGTGGAAGCAACGCCCAGAGAGAAACAGGCACCGTGGGCCTCCAGGCAGGGGCTGCGGGATCACAGCCAGAATGCCCCTGCGTCTCCGCTGAGAAGCGACCTCCCAGTTGGAGGCTCCATGCCGCCCTCCAGAGGAGCAAAGACGTGTGGAGTGTGTCTGGCCTTTCCTTGGGAGTGTGGTGCCCTTCCCTCTTCCCCAGGCACAGGAGCAACTGCCCCTGAGCCAAGACCTCTCCAAGGGCTTTTCCCTCAGGCTGAAGCAGATTTCGCAGGAAGCGGGCCTAGAGAGCTTCCTTCGTGGATGCAGAGGCAGCAGAGCGGCCTGCGTGTGCACAGCTGCATTTGGCAGAGAGGAGCTCACTTTGGCACTGGGAGGCTGTGAGACCTGCTCCAAGCACCGGGATTGCTGGGTTGGGGCCTGCATCTGGCTGCCACTTTCTGAGCTTCCAAAGACTTTCCTAGCTCACAGCCTCGCTAGCCATGAAGGAGCAGGCTGAGGGAGTGTGTCAGACATGACTCAGCACTTTCCTGGGCTTGCCTGTGGTTTCGCCTTTCCACTCCAACTGGGCCCCGGGACTCCTTGCAGAGGAGGAGGAGCCCGGTTGTCTCCAAACTTCCTAGGGCTAGAGTAGAGCAGGGAGAACTCTGTCAGCTGGAAGGGAAGAGCAGAAGGGTAGATGGGGCAGAGGTTGCCTGGCCGCTCTGGTGAAGCAACACCCAGGGAGAAACAGGCACCATGGGCCTCCAGGCAGGGGATGCGAGATCCCAGCCAGAGTGCTTCTGCGTCTCAGCCGAGAAGCTTCCTGAGAGTTTGAGGTTGCCTGCAGCTCTCCAGAGGAGCAAAGACATGTGGGGTGTGTTTGGCCTTTCCCTGTGAGGGTGGTGCCCTTGCGGCAGACCCAGGCCCAGGAGCAACGGCCCCAGAGGAAAGACCGTTCCCACTGAGATTCGCTGAGGCTGAGAAGCAGATTTCGCAGGAAGCGGGAGGAGAGAGCTTCCTTCGCCAATGCAGAGGCAGCCTAGCGGCCTGCGTCTGCACAGCTGGATTTGGCAGAGAGGCGTTCGCTTTGCCCCTGGGAGACGCTGAGATTGGCTCCAAGCACCGAGATTTCCGGGTGCGCGGCCTGCATCTCTCTTGCACTCTCCGAGCTTGAGAAGGCTTTCCTAGCTCCCAGCGTTGCTTCCCTGAAAGGAGCAGGCTGAGGAAGTGTGTCCGACGTGACTCAGCCCCTTCCTAGGCTTCCCCGTGCTATTGCCTTTCAGTGCAATCGAAGGCGCAGGACTCCTTGGAAAGGAGGCTGGGCTCGGTTGTCTCCCCACTTCAGAGGTCTAGAGCAGAGCACTGAGACGTCTGTCAGGCGGAAGGGAAGCGCTGTTGTGCCCATGGTGAAGACGTTGCTTGGCCGCACTGTGGAAGCAACGCCCAGAGAGAAACAGGCACAGTGGGCCTCCAGGCAGGGGCTGCGGGATCACAGCCAGAATGCCCCTGCGTCTCCGCTGAGAAGCGACCTCCCAGTTGGAGGCTCCATGCCGCCCTCCAGAGGAGCAAAGACGTGTGGAGTGTGTCTGGCCTTTCCTTGGGAGTGTGGTGCCCTTCCCTCTTCCCCAGGCACAGGAGCAACTGCCCCTGAGCAAAGACCTCTCCAAGGGCTTTTCCCTCAGGCTGAAGCAGATTTCGCAGGAAGCGGGCCTAGAGAGCTTCCTTCGTGGATGCAGAGGCAGCAGAGCGGCCTGCGTGTGCACAGCTGCATTTGGCAGAGAGGAGCTCGCTTTGGCACTGGGAGGCTGTGAGACCTGCTCCAAGCACCGGGATTGCTGGGTTGGGGCCTGCATCTCGCTGCCACTTGCTGAGCTTCCAAAGACTTTCCTAGCTCACAGCCTCGCTAGCCATGAAGGAGCAGGCTGAGGGAGTGTGTCAGACATGACTCAGCACTTTCCTGGGCTTGCCTGTGGTTTCGCCTTTCCACTCCAACTGGGCCCCGGGACTCCTTGCAGAGGAGGAGGAGCCCGGTTGTCTCCAAACTTCCTAGGGCTAGAGTAGAGCAGGGAGAACTCTGTCAGCTGGAAGGGAAGAGCAGAAGGGTAGATGGGGCAGAGGTTGCCTGGCCGCTCTGGTGAAGCAACGCCCAGGGAGAAACAGGCACCATGGGCCTCCAGGCAGGGGATGCGAGATCCCAGCCAGAGTGCTTCTGCGTCTCAGCCGAGAAGCTTCCTGAGAGTTTGAGGTTGCCTGCAGCTCTCCAGAGGAGCAAAGACATGTGGGGTGTGTTTGGCCTTTCCCTGGGAGGGTGGTGCCCTTGCGGCAGCCCCAGGCCCAGGAGCAACGGCCCCAGAGGAAAGACCGTTCCCACTGAGATTCGCTGAGGCTGAGAAGCAGATTTCGCAGGAAGCGGGAGGAGAGAGCTTCCTTCGCCAATGCAGAGGCAGCCTAGCGGCCTGCGTCTGCACAGCTGGATTTGGCAGAGAGGCGTTCGCTTTGCCCCTGGGAGACGCTGAGATTGGCTCCAAGCACCGAGATTTCCGGGTGCGCGGCCTGCATCTCTCTTGCACTCTCCGAGCTTGAGAAGGCTTTCCTAGCTCCCAGCGTTGCTTCCCTGAAAGGAGCAGGCTGAGGAAGTGTGTCCGACGTGACTCAGCCCCTTCCTAGGCTTCCCCGTGCTATTGCCTTTCAGTGCAATCGAAGGCGCAGGACTCCTTGGAAAGGAGGCTGGGCTCGGTTGTCTCCCCACTTCAGAGGTCTAGAGCAGAGCACTGAGACGTCTGTCAGGCGGAAGGGAAGCGCTGTTGTGCCCATGGTGAAGACGTTGCTTGGCCGCACTGTGGAAGCAACGCCCAGAGAGAAACAGGCACCGTGGGCCTCCAGGCAGGGGCTGCGGGATCACAGCCAGAATGCCCCTGCGTCTCCGCTGAGAAGCGACCTCCCAGTTGGAGGCTCCATGCCGCCCTCCAGAGGAGCAAAGACGTGTGGAGTGTGTCTGGCCTTTCCTTGGGAGTGTGGTGCCCTTCCCTCTTCCCCAGGCACAGGAGCAACTGCCCCTGAGCAAAGACCTCTCCAAGGGCTTTTCCCTCAGGCTGAAGCAGATTTCGCAGGAAGCGGGCCTAGAGAGCTTCCGTCGTGGATGCAGAGGCAGCAGAGCGGCCTGCGTGTGCACAGCTGCATTTGGCAGAGAGGAGCTCGCTTTGGCACTGGGAGGCTGTGAGACCTGCTCCAAGCACCGGGATTGCTGGGTTGGGGCCTGCATCTGGCTGCCACTTTCTGAGCTTCCAAAGACTTTCCTAGCTCACAGCCTCGCTAGCCATGAAGGAGCAGGCTGAAGGAGTGTGTCAGACATGACTCAGCACTTTCCTGGGCTTGCCTGTGGTTTCGCCTTTCCACTCCAACTGGGCCCCGGGACTCCTTGCAGAGGAGGAGGAGCCCGGTTGTCTCCAAACTTCCTAGGGCTAGAGTAGAGCAGGGAGAACTCTGTCAGCTGGAAGGGAAGAGCAGAAGGGTAGATGGGGCAGAGGTTGCCTGGCCGCTCTGGTGAAGCAACGCCCAGGGAGAAACAGGCACCATGGGCCTCCAGGCAGGGGATGCGAGATCCCAGCCAGAGTGCTTCTGCGTCTCAGCCGAGAAGCTTCCTGAGAGTTTGAGGTTGCCTGCAGCTCTCCAGAGGAGCAAAGACATGTGGGGTGTGTTTGGCCTTTCCCTGGGAGGGTGGTGCCCTTGCGGCAGCCCCAGGCCCAGGAGCAACGGCCCCAGAGGAAAGACCGTTCCCACTGAGATTCGCTGAGGCTGAGAAGCAGATTTCGCAGGAAGCGGGAGGAGAGAGCTTCCTTCGCCAATGCAGAGGCAGCCTAGCGGCCTGCGTCTGCACAGCTGGATTTGGCAGAGAGGCGTTCGCTTTGCCCCTGGGAGACGCTGAGATTGGCTCCAAGCACCGAGATTTCCGGGTGCGCGGCCTGCATCTCTCTTGCACTCTCCGAGCTTGAGAAGGCTTTCCTAGCTCCCAGCGTTGCTTCCCTGAAAGGAGCAGGCTGAGGAAGTGTGTCCGACGTGACTCAGCCCCTTCCTAGGCTTCCCCGTGCTATTGCCTTTCAGTGCAATCGAAGGCGCAGGACTCCTTGGAAAGGAGGCTGGGCTCGGTTGTCTCCCCACTTCAGAGGTCTAGAGCAGAGCACTGAGACGTCTGTCAGGCGGAAGGGAAGCGCTGTTGTGCCCATGGTGAAGATGTTGCTTGGCCGCACTGTGGAAGCAACGCCCAGAGAGAAACAGGCACCGTGGGCCTCCAGGCAGGGGCTGCGGGATCACAGCCAGAATGCCCCTGCGTCTCCGCTGAGAAGCGACCTCCCAGTTGGAGGCTCCATGCCGCCCTCCAGAGGAGCAAAGACGTGTGGAGTGTGTCTGGCCTTTCCTTGGGAGTGTGGTGCCCTTCCCTCTTCCCCAGGCACAGGAGCAACTGCCCCTGAGCCAAGACCTCTCCAAGGGCTTTTCCCTCAGGCTGAAGCAGATTTCGCAGGCAGCGGGCCTAGAGAGCTTCCTTCGTGGATGCAGAGGCAGCAGAGCGGCCTGCGTGTGCAAAGCTGCATTTGGCAGAGAGGAGCTCGCTTTGGCACTGGGAGGCTGTGAGACCTGCTCCAAGCACCGGGATTGCTGGGTTGGGGCCTGCATCTCGCTGCCACTTGCTGAGCTTCCAAAGACTTTCCTAGCTCACAGCCTCGCTAGCCATGAAGGAGCAGGCTGAGGGAGTGTGTCAGACATGACTCAGCACTTTCCTGGGCTTGCCTGTGGTTTCGCCTTTCCACTCCAACTGGGCCCCGGGACTCCTTGCAGAGGAGGAGGAGCCCGGTTGTCTCCAAACTTCCTAGGGCTAGAGTAGAGCAGGGAGAACTCTGTCAGCTGGAAGGGAAGAGCAGAAGGGTAGATGGGGCAGAGGTTGCCTGGCCGCTCTGGTGAAGCAACGCCCAGGGAGAAACAGGCACCATGGGCCTCCAGGCAGGGGATGCGAGATCCCAGCCAGAGTGCTTCTGCGTCTCAGCCGAGAAGCTTCCTGAGAGTTTGAGGTTGCCTGCAGCTCTCCAGAGGAGCAAAGACATGTGGGGTGTGTTTGGCCTTTCCCTGGGAGGGTGGTGCCCTTGCGGCAGCCCCAGGCCCAGGAGCAACGGCCCCAGAGGAAAGACCGTTCCCACTGAGATTCGCTGAGGCTGAGAAGCAGATTTCGCAGGAAGCGGGAGGAGAGAGCTTCCTTCGCCAATGCAGAGGCAGCCTAGCGGCCTGCGTCTGCACAGCTGGATTTGGCAGAGAGGCGTTCGCTTTGCCCCTGGGAGACGCTGAGATTGGCTCCAAGCACCGAGAGTTCCGGGTGCGCGGCCTGCATCTCTCTTGCACTCTCCGAGCTTGAGAAGGCTTTCCTAGCTCCCAGCGTTGCTTCCCTGAAAGGAGCAGGCTGAGGAAGTGTGTCCGACGTGACTCAGCCCCTTCCTACGCTTCCCCGTGCTATTGCCTTTCAGTGCAATCGAAGGCGCAGGACTCCTTGGAAAGGAGGCTGGGCTCGGTTGTCTCCCCACTTCAGAGGTCTAGAGCAGAGCACTGACACGTCTGTCAGGCGGAAGGGAAGCGCTGTTGTGCCCATGGTGAAGATGTTGCTTGGCCGCACTGTGGAAGCAACGCCCAGAGAGAAACAGGCACCGTGGGCCTCCAGGCAGGGGCTGCGGGATCACAGCCAGAATGCCCCTGCGTCTCCGCTGAGAAGCGACCTCCCAGTTGGAGGCTCCATGCCGCCCTCCAGAGGAGCAAAGACGTGTGGAGTGTGTCTGGCCTTTCCTTGGGAGTGTGGTGCCCTTCCCTCTTCCCCAGGCACAGGAGCAACTGCCCCTGAGCCAAGACCTCTCCAAGGGCTTTTCCCTCAGGCTGAAGCAGATTTCGCAGGAAGCGGGCCTAGAGAGCTTCCTTCGTGGATGCAGAGGCAGCAGAGCGGCCTGCGTCTGCAAAGCTGCATTTGGCAGAGAGGAGCTCGCTTTGGCACTCGGAGGCTGTGAGACCTGCTCCAAGCACCGGGATTGCTGGGTTGGGGCCTGCATCTCGCTGCCACTTGCTGAGCTTCCAAAGACTTTCCTAGCTCACAGCCTCGCTAGCCATGAAGGAGCAGGCTGAGGGAGTGTGTCAGACATGACTCAGCACTTTCCTGGGCTTGCCTGTGGTTTTGCCTTTCCACTCCAACTGGGCCCCGGGACTCCTTGCAGAGGAGGAGGAGCCCGGATGTCTCCAAACTTCCTAGGGCTAGAGTAGAGCAGGGAGAACTCTGTCAGCTGGAAGGGAAGAGCAGAAGGGTAGATGGGGCAGAGGTTGCCTGGCCGCTCTGGTGAAGCAACGCCCAGGGAGAAACAGGCACCATGGGCCTCCAGGCAGGGGATGCGAGATCCCAGCCAGAGTGCTTCTGCGTCTCAGCCGAGAAGCTTCCTGAGAGTTTGAGGTTGCCTGCAGCTCTCCAGAGGAGCAAAGACATGTGGGGTGTGTTTGGCCTTTCCCTGGGAGGGTGGTGCCCTTGCGGCAGCCCCAGGCACAGGAGCAACGGACCCAGAGGAAAGACCGTTCCCACTGAGATTCGCTCAGGCTGAGAAGCAGATTTCGCAGGAAGCGGGAGGAGAGAGCTTCCTTCGCCAATGCAGAGGCAGCCTAGCGGCCTGCGTCTGCACAGCTGGATTTGGCAGAGAGGCGTTCGCTTTGCCCCTGGGAGACGCTGAGATTGGCTCCAAGCACCGAGATCCGGGTGCGCGGCCTGCATCTCTCTTGCACTCTCCGAGCTTGAGAAGGCTTTCCTAGCTCCCAGCGTTGCTTCCCTGAAAGGAGCAGGCTGAGGAAGTGTGTCCGACGTGACTCAGCCCCTTCCTAGGCTTCCCCGTGCTATTGCCTTTCAGTGCAATCGAAGGCGCAGGACTCCTTGGAAAGGAGGCTGGGCTCGGTTGTCTCCCCACTTCAGAGGTCTAGAGCAGAGCACTGAGACGTCTGTCAGGCGGAAGGGAAGCGCTGTTGTGCCCATGGTGAAGATGTTGCTTGGCCGCACTGTGGAAGCAACGCCCAGAGAGAAACAGGCACCGTGGGCCTCCAGGCAGGGGCTGCGGGATCACAGCCAGAATGCCCCTGCGTCTCCGCTGAGAAGCGACCTCCCAGTTGGAGGCTCCATGCCGCCCTCCAGAGGAGCAAAGACGTGTGGAGTGTGTCTGGCCTTTCCTTGGGAGTGTGGTGCCCTTCCCTCTTCCCCAGGCACAGGAGCAACTGCCCCTGAGCCAAGACCTCTCCAAGGGCTTTTCCCTCAGGCTGAAGCAGATTTCGCAGGAAGCGGGCCTAGAGAGCTTCCTTCGTGGATGCAGAGGCAGCAGAGCGGCCTGCGTGTGCAAAGCTGCATTTGGCAGAGAGGAGCTCGCTTTGGCACTGGGAGGCTGTGAGACCTGCTCCAAGCACCGGGATTGCTGGGTTGGGGCCTGCATCTCGCTGCCACTTGCTGAGCTTCCAAAGACTTTCCTAGCTCACAGCCTCGCTAGCCATGAAGGAGCAGGCTGAGGGAGTGTGTCAGACATGACTCAGCACTTTCCTGGGCTTGCCTGTGGTTTCGCCTTTCCACTCCAACTGGGCCCCGGGACTCCTTGCAGAGGAGGAGGAGCCCGGTTGTCTCCAAACTTCCTAGGGCTAGAGTAGAGCAGGGAGAACTCTGTCAGCTGGAAGGGAAGAGCAGAAGGGTAGATGGGGCAGAGGTTGCCTGGCCGCTCTGGTGAAGCAACGCCCAGGGAGAAACAGGCACCATGGGCCTCCAGGCAGGGGATGCGAGATCCCAGCCAGAGTGCTTCTGCGTCTCAGCCGAGAAGCTTCCTGAGAGTTTGAGGTTGCCTGCAGCTCTCCAGAGGAGCAAAGACATGTGGGGTGTGTTTGGCCTTTCCCTGGGAGGGTGGTGCCCTTGCGGCAGCCCCAGGCCCAGGAGCAACGGCCCCAGAGGAAAGACCGTTCCCACTGAGATTCGCTGAGGCTGAGAAGCAGATTTCGCAGGAAGCGGGAGGAGAGAGCTTCCTTCGCCAATGCAGAGGCAGCCTAGCGGCCTGCGTCTGCACAGCTGGATTTGGCAGAGAGGCGTTCGCTTTGCCCCTGGGAGACGCTGAGATTGGCTCCAAGCACCGAGATTTCCGGGTGCGCGGCCTGCATCTCTCTTGCACTCTCCGAGCTTGAGAAGGCTTTCCTAGCTCCCAGCGTTGCTTCCCTGAAAGGAGCAGGCTGAGGAAGTGTGTCCGACGTGACTCAGCCCCTTCCTAGGCTTCCCCGTGCTATTGCCTTTCAGTGCAATCGAAGGCGCAGGACTCCTTGGAAAGGAGGCTGGGCTCGGTTGTCTCCCCACTTCAGAGGTCTAGAGCAGAGCACTGAGACGTCTGTCAGGCGGAAGGGAAGCGCTGTTGTGCCCATGGTGAAGATGTTGCTTGGCCGCACTGTGGAAGCAACGCCCAGAGAGAAACAGGCACCGTGGGCCTCCAGGCAGGGGCTGCGGGATCACAGCCAGAATGCCCCTGCGTCTCCGCTGAGAAGCGACCTCCCAGTTGGAGGCTCCATGCCGCCCTCCAGAGGAGCAAAGACGTGTGGAGTGTGTCTGGCCTTTCCTTGGGAGTGTGGTGCCCTTCCCTCTTCACCAGGCACAGGAGCAACTGCCCCTGAGCCAAGACCTCTCCAAGGGCTTTTCCCTCAGGCTGAAGCAGATTTCGCAGTAAGCGGGCCTAGAGAGCTTCCTTCATGGATGCAGAGGCAGCAGAGCGGCCTGCGTGTGCAAAGCTGCATTTGGCAGAGAGGAGCTCGCTTTGGCACTGGGAGGCTGTGAGACCTGCTCCAAGCACCGGGATTGCTGGGTTGGGGCCTGCATCTCGCTGCCACTTGCTGAGCTTCCAAAGACTTTCCTAGCTCACAGCCTCGCTAGCCATGAAGGAGCAGGCTGAGGGAGTGTGTCAGACATGACTCAGCACTTTCCTGGGCTTGCCTGTGGTTTCGCCTTTCCACTCCAACTGGGCCCCGGGACTCCTTGCAGAGGAGGAGGAGCCCGGATGTCTCCAAACTTCCTAGGGCTAGAGTAGAGCAGGGAGAACTCTGTCAGCTGGAAGGGAAGAGCAGAAGGGTAGATGGGGCAGAGGTTGCCTGGCCGCTCTGGTGAAGCAACGCCCAGGGAGAAACAGGCACCATGGGCCTCCAGGCAGGGGATGCGAGATCCCAGCCAGAGTGCTTCTGCGTCTCAGCCGAGAAGCTTCCTGAGAGTTTGAGGTTGCCTGCAGCTCTCCAGAGGAGCAAAGACATGTGGGGTGTGTTTGGCCTTTCCCTGGGAGGGTTGTGCCCTTGCGGCAGCCCCAGGCCCAGGAGCAATGGCCCCAGAGGAAAGACCGTTCCCACTGAGATTCGCTGAGGCTGAGAAGCAGATTTCGCAGGAAGCGGGAGGAGAGAGCTTCCTTCGCCAATGCAGAGGCAGCCTAGCGGCCTGCGTCTGCACAGCTGGATTTGGCAGAGAGGCGTTCGCTTTGCCCCTGGGAGACGCTGAGATTGGCTCCAAGCACCGAGAGTTCCGGGTGCGCGGCCTGCATCTCTCTTGCACTCTCCGAGCTTGAGAAGGCTTTCCTAGCTCCCAGCGTTGCTTCCCTGAAAGGAGCAGGCTGAGGAAGTGTGTCCGACGTGACTCAGCCCCTTCCTAGGCTTCCCCGTGCTATTGCCTTTCAGTGCAATCGAAGGCGCAGGACTCCTTGGAAAGGAGGCTGGGCTCGGTTGTCTCCCCACTTCAGAGGTCTAGAGCAGAGCACTGAGACGTCTGTCAGGCGGAAGGGAAGCGCTGTTGTGCCCATGGTGAAGATGTTGCTTGGCCGCACTGTGGAAGCAACGCCCAGAGAGAAACAGGCACCGTGGGCCTCCAGGCAGGGGCTGCGGGATCACAGCCAGAATGCCCCTGCGTCTCCGCTGAGAAGCGACCTCCCAGTTGGAGGCTCCATGCCGCCCTCCAGAGGAGCAAAGACGTGTGGAGTGTGTCTGGCCTTTCCTTGGGAGTGTGGTGCCCTTCCCTCTTCCCCAGGCACAGGAGCAACTGCCCCTGAGCCAAGACCTCTCCAAGGGCTTTTCCCTCAGGCTGAAGCAGATTTCGCAGGAAGCGGGCCTAGAGAGCTTCCTTCGTGGATGCAGAGGCAGCAGAGCGGCCTGCGTGTGCAAAGCTGCATTTGGCAGAGAGGAGCTCGCTTTGGCACTCGGAGGCTGTGAGACCTGCTCCAAGCACCGGGATTGCTGGGTTGGGGCCTGCATCTGGCTGCCACTTGCTGAGCTTCCAAAGACTTTCCTAGCTCACAGCCTCGCTAGCCATGAAGGAGCAGGCTGAGGGAGTGTGTCAGACATGACTCAGCACTTTCCTGGGCTTGCCTGTGGTTTCGCCTTACCACTCCAACTGGGCCCCGGGACTCCTTGCAGAGGAGGAGGAGCCCGGTTGTCTCCAAACTTCCTAGGGCTAGAGTAGAGCAGGGAGAACTCTGTCAGCTGGAAGGGAAGAGCAGAAGGGTAGATGGGGCAGAGGTTGCCTGGCCGCTCTGGTGAAGCAACGCCCAGGGAGAAACAGGCACCATGGGCCTCCAGGCAGGGGATGCGAGATCCCAGCCAGAGTGCTTCTGCGTCTCAGCCGAGAAGCTTCCTGAGAGTTTGAGGTTGCCTGCAGCTCTCCAGAGGAGCAAAGACATGTGGGGTGTGTTTGGCCTTTCCCTGGGAGGGTGGTGCCCTTGCGGCAGCCCCAGGCCCAGGAGCAACGGCCCCAGAGGAAAGACCGTTCCCACTGAGATTCGCTGAGGCTGAGAAGCAGATTTCGCAGGAAGCGGGAGGAGAGAGCTTCCTTCGCCAATGCAGAGGCAGCCTAGCGGCCTGCGTCTGCACAGCTGGATTTGGCAGAGAGGCGTTCGCTTTGCCCCTGGGAGACGCTGAGATTGGCTCCAAGCACCGAGAGTTCCGGGTGCGCGGCCTGCATCTCTCTTGCACTCTCCGAGCTTGAGAAGGCTTTCCTAGCTCCCAGCGTTGCTTCCCTGAAAGGAGCAGGCTGAGGAAGTGTGTCCGACGTGACTCAGCCCCTTCCTAGGCTTCCCCGTGCTATTGCCTTTCAGTGCAATCGAAGGCGCAGGACTCCTTGGAAAGGAGGCTGGGCTCGGTTGTCTCCCCACTTCAGAGGTCTAGAGCAGAGCACTGAGACGTCTGTCAGGCGGAAGGGAAGCGCTGTTGTGCCCATGGTGAAGATGTTGCTTGGCCGCACTGTGGAAGCAACGCCCAGAGAGAAACAGGCACCGTGGGCCTCCAGGCAGGGGCTGCGGGATCACAGCCAGAATGCCCCTGCGTCTCCGCTGAGAAGCGACCTCCCAGTTGGAGGCTCCATGCCGCCCTCCAGAGGAGCAAAGACGTGTGGAGTGTGTCTGGCCTTTCCTTGGGAGTGTGGTGCCCTTCCCTCTTCCCCAGGCACAGGAGCAACTGCCCCTGAGCCAAGACCTCTCCAAGGGCTTTTCCCTCAGGCTGAAGCAGATTTCGCAGGAAGCGGGCCTAGAGAGCTTCCTTCGTGGATGCAGAGGCAGCAGAGCGGCCTGCGTGTGCAAAGCTGCATTTGGCAGAGAGGAGCTCGCTTTGGCACTGGGAGGCTGTGAGACCTGCTCCAAGCACCGGGATTGCTGGGTTGGGGCCTGCATCTGGCTGCCACTTGCTGAGCTTCCAAAGACTTTCCTAGCTCACAGCCTCGCTAGCCATGAAGGAGCAGGCTGAGGGAGTGTGTCAGACATGACTCAGCACTTTCCTGGGCTTGCCTGTGGTTTCGCCTTTCCACTCCAACTGGGCCCCGGGACTCCTTGCAGAGGAGGAGGAGCCCGGTTGTCTCCAAACTTCCTAGGGCTAGAGTAGAGCAGGGAGAACTCTGTCAGCTGGAAGGGAAGAGCAGAAGGGTAGATGGGGCAGAGGTTGCCTGGCCGCTCTGGTGAAGCAACGCCCAGGGAGAAACAGGCACCATGGGCCTCCAGGCAGGGGATGCGAGATCCCAGCCAGAGTGCTTCTGCGTCTCAGCCGAGAAGCTTCCTGAGAGTTTGAGGTTGCCTGCAGCTCTCCAGAGGAGCAAAGACATGTGGGGTGTGTTTGGCCTTTCCCTGGGAGGGTGGTGCCCTTGCGGCAGCCCCAGGCCCAGGAGCAACGGCCCCAGAGGAAAGACCGTTCCCACTGAGATTCGCTGAGGCTGAGAAGCAGATTTCGCAGGAAGCGGGAGGAGAGAGCTTCCTTCGCCAATGCAGAGGCAGCCTAGCGGCCTGCGTCTGCACAGCTGGATTTGGCAGAGAGGCGTTCGCTTTGCCCCTGGGAGACGCTGAGATTGGCTCCAAGCACCGAGAGTTCCGGGTGCGCGGCCTGCATCTCTCTTGCACTCTCCGAGCTTGAGAAGGCTTTCCTAGCTCCCAGCGTTGCTTCCCTGAAAGGAGCAGGCTGAGGAAGTGTGTCCGACGTGACTCAGCCCCTTCCTAGGCTTCCCCGTGCTATTGCCTTTCAGTGCAATCGAAGGCGCAGGACTCCTTGGAAAGGAGGCTGGGCTCGGTTGTCTCCCCACTTCAGAGGTCTAGAGCAGAGCACTGAGACGTCTGTCAGACGGAAGGGAAGCGCTGTTGTGCCCATGGTGAAGATGTTGCTTGGCCGCACTGTGGAAGCAACGCCCAGAGAGAAACAGGCACCGTGGGCCTCCAGGCAGGGGCTGCGGGATCACAGCCAGAATGCCCCTGCGTCTCCGCTGAGAAGCGACCTCCCAGTTGGAGGCTCCATGCCGCCCTCCAGAGGAGCAAAGACGTGTGGAGTGTGTCTGGCCTTTCCTTGGGAGT
This sequence comes from Moschus berezovskii, assembly GCF_049115385.1. NCBI lineage: Eukaryota > Metazoa > Chordata > Mammalia > Artiodactyla > Moschidae > Moschus > Moschus berezovskii. Next base: position 165,811,016 of record NC_142460.1, read on the forward strand.
GTGGTGCCCTTCCCTCTTCCCCAGGCACAGGAGCAACTGCCCCTGAGCCAAGACCTCTCCAAGGGCTTTTCCCTCAGGCTGAAGCAGATTTCGCAGGCAGCGGGCCTAGAGAGCTTCCTTCGTGGATGCAGAGGCAGCAGAGCGGCCTGCGTGTGCAAAGCTGCATTTGGCAGAGAGGAGCTCGCTTTGGCACTGGGAGGCTGTGAGACCTGCTCCAAGCACCGGGATTGCTGGGTTGGGGCCTGCATCTCGCTGCCACTTGCTGAGCTTCCAAAGACTTTCCTAGCTCACAGCCTCGCTAGCCATGAAGGAGCAGGCTGAGGGAGTGTGTCAGACATGACTCAGCACTTTCCTGGGCTTGCCTGTGGTTTCGCCTTTCCACTCCAACTGGGCCCCGGGACTCCTTGCAGAGGAGGAGGAGCCCGGTTGTCTCCAAACTTCCTAGGGCTAGAGTAGAGCAGGGAGAACTCTCTCAGCTGGAAGGGAAGAGCAGAAGGGTAGATGGGGCAGAGGTTGCCTGGCCGCTCTGGTGAAGCAACGCCCAGGGAGAAACAGGCACCATGGGCCTCCAGGCAGGGGATGCGAGATCCCAGCCAGAGTGCTTCTGCGTCTCAGCCGAGAAGCTTCCTGAGAGTTTGAGGTTGCCTGCAGCTCTCCAGAGGAGCAAAGACATGTGGGGTGTGTTTGGCCTTTCCCTGGGAGGGTGGTGCCCTTGCGGCAGCCCCAGGCCCAGGAGCAACGGCCCCAGAGGAAAGACCGTTCCCACTGAGATTCGCTGAGGCTGAGAAGCAGATTTCGCAGGAAGCGGGAGGAGAGAGCTTCCTTCGCCAATGCAGAGGCAGCCTAGCGGCCTGCGTCTGCACAGCTGGATTTGGCAGAGAGGCGTTCGCTTTGCCCCTGGGAGACGCTGAGATTGGCTCCAAGCACCGAGATTTCCGGGTGCGCGGCCTGCATCTCTCTTGCACTCTCCGAGCTTGAGAAGGCTTTCCTAGCTCCCAGCGTTGCTTCCCTGAAAGGAGCAGGCTGAGGAAGTGTGTCCGACGTGACTCAGCCCCTTCCTAGGCTTCCCCGTGCTATTGCCTTTCAGTGCAATCGAAGGCGCAGGACTCCTTGGAAAGGAGGCTGGGCTCGGTTGTCTCCCCACTTCAGAGGTCTAGAGCAGAGCACTGAGACGTCTGTCAGGCGGAAGGGAAGCGCTGTTGTGCCCATGGTGAAGATGTTGCTTGGCCGCACTGTGGAAGCAACGCCCAGAGAGAAACAGGCACCGTGGGCCTCCAGGCAGGGGCTGCGGGATCACAGCCAGAATGCCCCTGCGTCTCCGCTGAGAAGCGACCTCCCAGTTGGAGGCTCCATGCCGCCCTCCAGAGGAGCAAAGACGTGTGGAGTGTGTCTGGCCTTTCCTTGGGAGTGTGGTGCCCTTCCCTCTTCCCCAGGCACAGGAGCAACTGCCCCTGAGCCAAGACCTCTCCAAGGGCTTTTCCCTCAGGCTGAAGCAGATTTCGCAGGAAGCGGGCCTAGAGAGCTTCCTTCGTGGATGCAGAGGCAGCAGAGCGGCCTGCGTCTGCAAAGCTGCATTTGGCAGAGAGGAGCTCGCTTTGGCACTCGGAGGCTGTGAGACCTGCTCCAAGCACCGGGATTGCTGGGTTGGGGCCTGCATCTCGCTGCCACTTGCTGAGCTTCCAAAGACTTTCCTAGCTCACAGCCTCGCTAGCCATGAAGGAGCAGGCTGAGGGAGTGTGTCAGACATGACTCAGCACTTTCCTGGGCTTGCCTGTGGTTTCGCCTTTCCACTCCAACTGGGCCCCGGGACTCCTTGCAGAGGAGGAGGAGCCCGGATGTCTCCAAACTTCCTAGGGCTAGAGTAGAGCAGGGAGAACTCTGTCAGCTGGAACGGAAGAGCAGAAGGGTAGATGGGGCAGAGGTTGCCTGGCCGCTCTGGTGAAGCAACGCCCAGGGAGAAACAGGCACCATGGGCCTCCAGGCAGGGGATGCGAGATCCCAGCCAGAGTGCTTCTGCGTCTCAGCCGAGAAGCTTCCTGAGAGTTTGAGGTTGCCTGCAGCTCTCCAGAGGAGCAAAGACATGTGGGGTGTGTTTGGCCTTTCCCTGGGAGGGTGGTGCCCTTGCGGCAGCCCCAGGCCCAGGAGCAACGGCCCCAGAGGAAAGACCGTTCCCACTGAGATTCGCTGAGGCTGAGAAGCAGATTTCGCAGGAAGCGGGAGGAGAGAGCTTCCTTCGCCAATGCAGAGGCAGCCTAGCGGCCTGCGTCTGCACAGCTGGATTTGGCAGAGAGGCGTTCGCTTTGCCCCTGGGAGACGCTGAGATTGGCTCCAAGCACCGAGAGTTCCGGGTGCGCGGCCTGCATCTCTCTTGCACTCTCCGAGCTTGAGAAGGCTTTCCTAGCTCCCAGCGTTGCTTCCCTGAAAGGAGCAGGCTGAGGAAGTGTGTCCGACGTGACTCAGCCCCTTCCTAGGCTTCCCCGTGCTATTGCCTTTCAGGGCAATCGAAGGCGCAGGACTCCTTGGAAAGGAGGCTGGGCTCGGTTGTCTCCCCACTTCAGAGGTCTAGAGCAGAGCACTGAGACGTCTGTCAGGCGGAAGGGAAGCGCTGTTGTGCCCATGGTGAAGATGTTGCTTGGCCGCACTGTGGAAGCAACGCCCAGAGAGAAACAGGCACCGTGGGCCTCCAGGCAGGGGCTGCGGGATCACAGCCAGAATGCCCCTGCGTCTCCGCTGAGAAGCGACCTCCCAGTTGGAGGCTCCATGCCGCCCTCCAGAGGAGCAAAGACGTGTGCAGTGTGTCTGGCCTTTCCTTGGGAGTGTGGTGCCCTTCCCTCTTCCCCAGGCACAGGAGCAACTGCCCCTGAGCCAAGACCTCTCCAAGGGCTTTTCCCTCAGGCTGAAGCAGATTTCGCAGGAAGCGGGCCTAGAGAGCTTCCTTCGTGGATGCAGAGGCAGCAGAGCGGCCTGCGTGTGCAAAGCTGCATTTGGCAGAGAGGAGCTCGCTTTGGCACTGGGAGGCTGTGAGACCTGCTCCAAGCACCGGGATTGCTGGGTTGGGGCCTGCATCTCGCTGCCACTTGCTGAGCTTCCAAAGACTTTCCTAGCTCACAGCCTCGCTAGCCATGAAGGAGCAGGCTGAGGGAGTGTGTCAGACATGACTCAGCACTTTCCTGGGCTTGCCTGTGGTTTTGCCTTTCCACTCCAACTGGGCCCCGGGACTCCTTGCAGAGGAGGAGGAGCCCGGATGTCTCCAAACTTCCTAGGGCTAGAGTAGAGCAGGGAGAACTCTGTCAGCTGGAACGGAAGAGCAGAAGGGTAGATGGGGCAGAGGTTGCCTGGCCGCTCTGGTGAAGCAACGCCCAGGGAGAAACAGGCACCATGGGCCTCCAGGCAGGGGATGCGAGATCCCAGCCAGAGTGCTTCTGCGTCTCAGCCGAGAAGCTTCCTGAGAGTTTGAGGTTGCCTGCAGCTCTCCAGAGGAGCAAAGACATGTGGGGTGTGTTTGGCCTTTCCCTGGGAGGGTGGTGCCCTTGCGGCAGCCCCAGGCACAGGAGCAACGGCCCCAGAGGAAAGACCGTTCCCACTGAGATTCGCTGAGGCTGAGAAGCAGATTTCGCAGGAAGCGGGAGGAGAGAGCTTCCTTCGCCAATGCAGAGGCAGCCTAGCGGCCTGCGTCTGCACAGCTGGATTTGGCAGAGAGGCGTTCGCTTTGCCCCTGGGAGACGCTGAGATTGGCTCCAAGCACCGAGATCCGGGTGCGCGGCCTGCATCTCTCTTGCACTCTCCGAGCTTGAGAAGGCTTTCCTAGCTCCCAGCGTTGCTTCCCTGAAAGGAGCAGGCTGAGGAAGTGTGTCCGACGTGACTCAGCCCCTTCCTAGGCTTCCCCGTGCTATTGCCTTTCAGTGCAATCGAAGGCGCAGGACTCCTTGGAAAGGAGGCTGGGCTCGGTTGTCTCCCCACTTCAGAGGTCTAGAGCAGAGCACTGAGACGTCTGTCAGACGGAAGGGAAGCGCTGTTGTGCCCATGGTGAAGATGTTGCTTGGCCGCACTGTGGAAGCAACGCCCAGAGAGAAACAGGCACCGTGGGCCTCCAGGCAGGGGCTGCGGGATCACAGCCAGAATGCCCCTGCGTCTCCGCTGAGAAGCGACCTCCCAGTTGGAGGCTCCATGCCGCCCTCCAGAGGAGCAAAGACGTGTGGAGTGTGTCTGGCCTTTCCTTGGGAGTGTGGTGCCCTTCCCTCTTCCCCAGGCACAGGAGCAACTGCCCCTGAGCCAAGACCTCTCCAAGGGCTTTTCCCTCAGGCTGAAGCAGATTTCGCAGGAAGCGGGCCTAGAGAGCTTCCTTCGTGGATGCAGAGGCAGCAGAGCGGCCTGCGTGTGCAAAGCTGCATTTGGCAGAGAGGAGCTCGCTTTGGCACTGGGAGGCTGTGAGACCTGCTCCAAGCACCGGGATTGCTGGGTTGGGGCCTGCATCTCGCTGCCACTTGCTGAGCTTCCAAAGACTTTCCTAGCTCACAGCCTCGCTAGCCATGAAGGAGCAGGCTGAGGGAGTGTGTCAGACATGACTCAGCACTTTCCTGGGCTTGCCTGTGGTTTCGCCTTTCCACTCCAACTGGGCCCCGGGACTCCTTGCAGAGGAGGAGGAGCCCGGTTGTCTCCAAACTTCCTAGGGCTAGAGTAGAGCAGGGAGAACTCTGTCAGCTGGAAGGGAAGAGCAGAAGGGTAGATGGGGCAGAGGTTGCCTGGCCGCTCTGGTGAAGCAACGCCCAGGGAGAAACAGGCACCATGGGCCTCCAGGCAGGGGATGCGAGATCCCAGCCAGAGTGCTTCTGCGTCTCAGCCGAGAAGCTTCCTGAGAGTTTGAGGTTGCCTGCAGCTCTCCAGAGGAGCAAAGACATGTGGGGTGTGTTTGGCCTTTCCCTGGGAGGGTGGTGCCCTTGCGGCAGCCCCAGGCCCAGGAGCAACGGCCCCAGAGGAAAGACCGTTCCCACTGAGATTCGCTGAGGCTGAGAAGCAGATTTCGCAGGAAGCGGGAGGAGAGAGCTTCCTTCGCCAATGCAGAGGCAGCCTAGGGGCCTGCGTCTGCAAAGCTGGATTTGGCAGAGAGGCGTTCGCTTTGCCCCTGGGAGACGCTGAGATTGGCTCCAAGCACCGAGATTTCCGGGTGCGCGGCCTGCATCTCTCTTGCACTCTCCGAGCTTGAGAAGGCTTTCCTAGCTCCCAGCGTTGCTTCCCTGAAAGGAGCAGGCTGAGGAAGTGTGTCCGACGTGACTCAGCCCCTTCCTAGGCTTCCCCGTGCTATTGCCTTTCAGTGCAATCGAAGGCGCAGGACTCCTTGGAAAGGAGGCTGGGCTCGGTTGTCTCCCCACTTCAGAGGTCTAGAGCAGAGCACTGAGACGTCTGTCAGGCGGAAGGGAAGCGCTGTTGTGCCCATGGTGAAGATGTTGCTTGGCCGCACTGTGGAAGCAACGCCCAGAGAGAAACAGGCACCGTGGGCCTCCAGGCAGGGGCTGCGGGATCACAGCCAGAATGCCCCTGCGTCTCCGCTGAGAAGCGACCTCCCAGTTGGAGGCTCCATGCCGCCCTCCAGAGGAGCAAAGACGTGTGGAGTGTGTCTGGCCTTTCCTTGGGAGTGTGGTGCCCTTCCCTCTTCACCAGGCACAGGAGCAACTGCCCCTGAGCCAAGACCTCTCCAAGGGCTTTTCCCTCAGGCTGAAGCAGATTTCGCAGTAAGCGGGCCTAGAGAGCTTCCTTCATGGATGCAGAGGCAGCAGAGCGGCCTGCGTGTGCAAAGCTGCATTTGGCAGAGAGGAGCTCGCTTTGGCACTGGGAGGCTGTGAGACCTGCTCCAAGCACCGGGATTGCTGGGTTGGGGCCTGCATCTCGCTGCCACTTGCTGAGCTTCCAAAGACTTTCCTAGCTCACAGCCTCGCTAGCCATGAAGGAGCAGGCTGAGGGAGTGTGTCAGACATGACTCAGCACTTTCCTGGGCTTGCCTGTGGTTTCGCCTTTCCACTCCAACTGGGCCCCGGGACTCCTTGCAGAGGAGGAGGAGCCCGGATGTCTCCAAACTTCCTAGGGCTAGAGTAGAGCAGGGAGAACTCTGTCAGCTGGAAGGGAAGAGCAGAAGGGTAGATGGGGCAGAGGTTGCCTGGCCGCTCTGGTGAAGCAACGCCCAGGGAGAAACAGGCACCATGGGCCTCCAGGCAGGGGATGCGAGATCCCAGCCAGAGTGCTTCTGCGTCTCAGCCGAGAAGCTTCCTGAGAGTTTGAGGTTGCCTGCAGCTCTCCAGAGGAGCAAAGACATGTGGGGTGTGTTTGGCCTTTCCCTGGGAGGGTGGTGCCCTTGCGGCAGCCCCAGGCCCAGGAGCAACGGCCCCAGAGGAAAGACCGTTCCCACTGAGATTCGCTGAGGCTGAGAAGCAGATTTCGCAGGAAGCGGGAGGAGAGAGCTTCCTTCGCCAATGCAGAGGCAGCCTAGCGGCCTGCGTCTGCACAGCTGGATTTGGCAGAGAGGCGTTCGCTTTGCCCCTGGGAGACGCTGAGATTGGCTCCAAGCACCGAGAGTTCCGGGTGCGCGGCCTGCATCTCTCTTGCACTCTCCGAGCTTGAGAAGGCTTTCCTAGCTCCCAGCGTTGCTTCCCTGAAAGGAGCAGGCTGAGGAAGTGTGTCCGACGTGACTCAGCCCCTTCCTAGGCTTCCCCGTGCTATTGCCTTTCAGTGCAATCGAAGGCGCAGGACTCCTTGGAAAGGAGGCTGGGCTCGGTTGTCTCCCCACTTCAGAGGTCTAGAGCAGAGCACTGAGACGTCTGTCAGGCGGAAGGGAAGCGCTGTTGTGCCCATGGTGAAGATGTTGCTTGGCCGCACTGTGGAAGCAACGCCCAGAGAGAAACAGGCACCGTGGGCCTCCAGGCAGGGGCTGCGGGATCACAGCCAGAATGCCCCTGCGTCTCCGCTGAGAAGCGACCTCCCAGTTGGAGGCTCCATGCCGCCCTCCAGAGGAGCAAAGACGTGTGGAGTGTGTCTGGCCTTTCCTTGGGAGTGTGGTGCCCTTCCCTCTTCCCCAGGCACAGGAGCAACTGCCCCTGAGCCAAGACCTCTCCAAGGGCTTTTCCCTCAGGCTGAAGCAGATTTCGCAGGAAGCGGGCCTAGAGAGCTTCCTTCGTGGATGCAGAGGCAGCAGAGCGGCCTGCGTGTGCAAAGCTGCATTTGGCAGAGAGGAGCTCGCTTTGGCACTGGGAGGCTGTGAGACCTGCTCCAAGCACCGGGATTGCTGGGTTGGGGCCTGCATCTCGCTGCCACTTGCTGAGCTTCCAAAGACTTTCCTAGCTCACAGCCTCGCTAGCCATGAAGGAGCAGGCTGAGGGAGTGTGTCAGACATGACTCAGCACTTTCCTGGGCTTGCCTGTGGTTTCGCCTTTCCACTCCAACTGGGCCCCGGGACTCCTTGCAGAGGAGGAGGAGCCCGGTTGTCTCCAAACTTCCTAGGGCTAGAGTAGAGCAGGGAGAACTCTGTCAGCTGGAAGGGAAGAGCAGAAGGGTAGATGGGGCAGAGGTTGCCTGGCCGCTCTGGTGAAGCAACGCCCAGGGAGAAACAGGCACCATGGGCCTCCAGGCAGGGGATGCGAGATCCCAGCCAGAGTGCTTCTGCGTCTCAGCCGAGAAGCTTCCTGAGTGTTTGAGGTTGCCTGCAGCTCTCCAGAGGAGCAAAGACATGTGGGGTGTGTTTGGCCTTTCCCTGGGAGGGTGGTGCCCTTGCGGCAGCCCCAGGCCCAGGAGCAACGGCCCCAGAGGAAAGACCGTTCCCACTGAGATTCGCTGAGGCTGAGAAGCAGATTTCGCAGGAAGCGGGAGGAGAGAGCTTCCTTCGCCAATGCAGAGGCAGCCTAGCGGCCTGCGTCTGCACAGCTGGATTTGGCAGAGAGGCGTTCGCTTTGCCCCTGGGAGACGCTGAGATTGGCTCCAAGCACCGAGAGTTCCGGGTGCGCGGCCTGCATCTCTCTTGCACTCTCCGAGCTTGAGAAGGCTTTCCTAGCTCCCAGCGTTGCTTCCCTGAAAGGAGCAGGCTGAGGAAGTGTGTCCGACGTGACTCAGCCCCTTCCTAGGCTTCCCCGTGCTATTGCCTTTCAGTGCAATCGAAGGCGCAGGACTCCTTGGAAAGGAGGCTGGGCTCGGTTGTCTCCCCACTTCAGAGGTCTAGAGCAGAGCACTGAGACGTCTGTCAGGCGGAAGGGAAGCGCTGTTGTGCCCATGGTGAAGATGTTGCTTGGCCGCACTGTGGAAGCAACGCCCAGAGAGAAACAGGCACCGTGGGCCTCCAGGCAGGGGCTGCGGGATCACAGCCAGAATGCCCCTGCGTCTCCGCTGAGAAGCGACCTCCCAGTTGGAGGCTCCATGCCGCCCTCCAGAGGAGCAAAGACGTGTGGAGTGTGTCTGGCCTTTCCTTGGGAGTGTGGTGCCCTTCCCTCTTCCCCAGGCACAGGAGCAACTGCCCCTGAGCCAAGACCTCTCCAAGGGCTTTTCCCTCAGGCTGAAGCAGATTTCGCAGGAAGCGGGCCTAGAGAGCTTCCTTCGTGGATGCAGAGGCAGCAGAGCGGCCTGCGTGTGCAAAGCTGCATTTGGCAGAGAGGAGCTCGCTTTGGCACTGGGAGGCTGTGAGACCTGCTCCAAGCACCGGGATTGCTGGGTTGGGGCCTGCATCTGGCTGCCACTTGCTGAGCTTCCAAAGACTTTCCTAGCTCACAGCCTCGCTAGCCATGAAGGAGCAGGCTGAGGGAGTGTGTCAGACATGACTCAGCACTTTCCTGGGCTTGCCTGTGGTTTCGCCTTTCCACTCCAACTGGGCCCCGGGACTCCTTGCAGAGGAGGAGGAGCCCGGATGTCTCCAAACTTCCTAGGGCTAGAGTAGAGCAGGGAGAACTCTGTCAGCTGGAAGGGAAGAGCAGAAGGGTAGATGGGGCAGAGGTTGCCTGGCCGCTCTGGTGAAGCAACGCCCAGGGAGAAACAGGCACCATGGGCCTCCAGGCAGGGGATGCGAGATCCCAGCCAGAGTGCTTCTGCGTCTCAGCCGAGAAGCTTCCTGAGAGTTTGAGGTTGCCTGCAGCTCTCCAGAGGAGCAAAGACATGTGGGGTGTGTTTGGCCTTTCCCTGGGAGGGTGGTGCCCTTGCGGCAGCCCCAGGCCCAGGAGCAACGGCCCCAGAGGAAAGACCGTTCCCACTGAGATTCGCTGAGGCTGAGAAGCAGATTTCGCAGGAAGCGGGAGGAGAGAGCTTCCTTCGCCAATGCAGAGGCAGCCTAGCGGCCTGCGTCTGCACAGCTGGATTTGGCAGAGAGGCGTTCGCTTTGCCCCTGGGAGACGCTGAGATTGGCTCCAAGCACCGAGAGTTCCGGGTGCGCGGCCTGCATCTCTCTTGCACTCTCCGAGCTTGAGAAGGCTTTCCTAGCTCCCAGCGTTGCTTCCCTGAAAGGAGCAGGCTGAGGAAGTGTGTCCGACGTGACTCAGCCCCTTCCTAGGCTTCCCCGTGCTATTGCCTTTCAGTGCAATCGAAGGCGCAGGACTCCTTGGAAAGGAGGCTGGGCTCGGTTGTCTCCCCACTTCAGAGGTCTAGAGCAGAGCACTGAGACGTCTGTCAGACGGAAGGGAAGCGCTGTTGTGCCCATGGTGAAGATGTTGCTTGGCCGCACTGTGGAAGCAACGCCCAGAGAGAAACAGGCACCGTGGGCCTCCAGGCAGGGGCTGCGGGATCACAGCCAGAATGCCCCTGCGTCTCCGCTGAGAAGCGACCTCCCAGTTGGAGGCTCCATGCCGCCCTCCAGAGGAGCAAAGACGTGTGGAGTGTGTCTGGCCTTTCCTTGGGAGTGTGGTGCCCTTCCCTCTTCCCCAGGCACAGGAGCAACTGCCCCTGAGCCAAGACCTCTCCAAGGGCTTTTCCCTCAGGCTGAAGCAGATTTCGCAGGAAGCGGGCCTAGAGAGCTTCCTTCGTGGATGCAGAGGCAGCAGAGCGGCCTGCGTGTGCAAAGCTGCATTTGGCAGAGAGGAGCTCGCTTTGGCACTGGGAGGCTGTGAGACCTGCTCCAAGCACCGGGATTGCTGGGTTGGGGCCTGCATCTCGCTGCCACTTGCTGAGCTTCCAAAGACTTTCCTAGCTCACAGCCTCGCTAGCCATGAAGGAGCAGGCTGAGGGAGTGTGTCAGACATGACTCAGCACTTTCCTGGGCTTGCCTGTGGTTTCGCCTTTCCACTCCAACTGGGCCCCGGGACTCCTTGCAGAGGAGGAGGAGCCCGGTTGTCTCCAAACTTCCTAGGGCTAGAGTAGAGCAGGGAGAACTCTCTCAGCTGGAAGGGAAGAGCAGAAGGGTAGATGGGGCAGAGGTTGCCTGGCCGCTCTGGTGAAGCAACGCCCAGGGAGAAACAGGCACCATGGGCCTCCAGGCAGGGGATGCGAGATCCCAGCCAGAGTGCTTCTGCGTCTCAGCCGAGAAGCTTCCTGAGAGTTTGAGGTTGCCTGCAGCTCTCCAGAGGAGCAAAGACATGTGGGGTGTGTTTGGCCTTTCCCTGGGAGGGTGGTGCCCTTGCGGCAGCCCCAGGCCCAGGAGCAACGGCCCCAGAGGAAAGACCGTTCCCACTGAGATTCGCTGAGGCTGAGAAGCAGATTTCGCAGGAAGCGGGAGGAGAGAGCTTCCTTCGCCAATGCAGAGGCAGCCTAGCGGCCTGCGTCTGCACAGCTGGATTTGGCAGAGAGGCGTTCGCTTTGCCCCTGGGAGACGCTGAGATTGGCTCCAAGCACCGAGATTTCCGGGTGCGCGGCCTGCATCTCTCTTGCACTCTCCGAGCTTGAGAAGGCTTTCCTAGCTCCCAGCGTTGCTTCCCTGAAAGGAGCAGGCTGAGGAAGTGTGTCCGACGTGACTCAGCCCCTTCCTAGGCTTCCCCGTGCTATTGCCTTTCAGTGCAATCGAAGGCGCAGGACTCCTTGGAAAGGAGGCTGGGCTCGGTTGTCTCCCCACTTCAGAGGTCTAGAGCAGAGCACTGAGACGTCTGTCAGACGGAAGGGAAGCGCTGTTGTGCCCATGGTGAAGATGTTGCTTGGCCGCACTGTGGAAGCAACGCCCAGAGAGAAACAGGCACCGTGGGCCTCCAGGCAGGGGCTGCGGGATCACAGCCAGAATGCCCCTGCGTCTCCGCTGAGAAGCGACCTCCCAGTTGGAGGCTCCATGCCGCCCTCCAGAGGAGCAAAGACGTGTGGAGTGTGTCTGGCCTTTCCTTGGGAGTGTGGTGCCCTTCCCTCTTCCCCAGGCACAGGAGCAACTGCCCCTGAGCCAAGACCTCTCCAAGGGCTTTTCCCTCAGGCTGAAGCAGATTTCGCAGGAAGCGGGCCTAGAGAGCTTCCTTCGTGGATGCAGAGGCAGCAGAGCGGCCTGCGTGTGCAAAGCTGCATTTGGCAGAGAGGAGCTCGCTTTGGCACTGGGAGGCTGTGAGACCTGCTCCAAGCACCGGGATTGCTGGGTTGGGGCCTGCATCTCGCTGCCACTTGCTGAGCTTCCAAAGACTTTCCTAGCTCACAGCCTCGCTAGCCATGAAGGAGCAGGCTGAGGGAGTGTGTCAGACATGACTCAGCACTTTCCTGGGCTTGCCTGTGGTTTTGCCTTTCCACTCCAACTGGGCCCCGGGACTCCTTGCAGAGGAGGAGGAGCCCGGATGTCTCCAAACTTCCTAGGGCTAGAGTAGAGCAGGGAGAACTTTGTCAGCTGGAACGGAAGAGCAGAAGGGTAGATGGGGCAGAGGTTGCCTGGCCGCTCTGGTGAAGCAACGCCCAGGGAGAAACAGGCACCATGGGCCTCCAGGCAGGGGATGCGAGATCCCAGCCAGAGTGCTTCTGCGTCTCAGCCGAGAAGCTTCCTGAGAGTTTGAGGTTGCCTGCAGCTCTCCAGAGGAGCAAAGACATGTGGGGTGTGTTTGGCCTTTCCCTGGGAGGGTGGTGCCCTTGCGGCAGCCCCAGGCCCAGGAGCAACGGCCCCAGAGGAAAGACCGTTCCCACTGAGATTCGCTGAGGCTGAGAAGCAGATTTCGCAGGAAGCGGGAGGAGAGAGCTTCCTTCGCCAATGCAGAGGCAGCCTAGCGGCCTGCGTCTGCACAGCTGGATTTGGCAGAGAGGCGTTCGCTTTGCCCCTGGGAGACGCTGAGATTGGCTCCAAGCACCGAGAGTTCCGGGTGCGCGGCCTGCATCTCTCTTGCACTCTCCGAGCTTGAGAAGGCTTTCCTAGCTCCCAGCGTTGCTTCCCTGAAAGGAGCAGGCTGAGGAAGTGTGTCCGACGTGACTCAGCCCCTTCCTAGGCTTCCCCGTGCTATTGCCTTTCAGTGCAATCGAAGGCGCAGGACTCCTTGGAAAGGAGGCTGGGCTCGGTTGTCTCCCCACTTCAGAGGTCTAGAGCAGAGCACTGAGACGTCTGTCAGGCGGAAGGGAAGCGCTGTTGTGCCCATGGTGAAGATGTTGCTTGGCCGCACTGTGGAAGCAACGCCCAGAGAGAAACAGGCACCGTGGGCCTCCAGGCAGGGGCTGCGGGATCACAGCCAGAATGCCCCTGCGTCTCCGCTGAGAAGCGACCTCCCAGTTGGAGGCTCCATGCCGCCCTCCAGAGGAGCAAAGACGTGTGGAGTGTGTCTGGCCTTTCCTTGGGAGTGTGGTGCCCTTCCCTCTTCCCCAGGCACAGGAGCAACTGCCCCTGAGCCAAGACCTCTCCAAGGGCTTTTCCCTCAGGCTGAAGCAGATTTCGCAGGAAGCGGGCCTAGAGAGCTTCCTTCGTGGATGCAGAGGCAGCAGAGCGGCCTGCGTGTGCAAAGCTGCATTTGGCAGAGAGGAGCTCGCTTTGGCACTGGGAGGCTGTGAGACCTGCTCCAAGCACCGGGATTGCTGGGTTGGGGCCTGCATCTCGCTGCCACTTGCTGAGCTTCCAAAGACTTTCCTAGCTCACAGCCTCGCTAGCCATGAAGGAGCAGGCTGAGGGAGTGTGTCAGACATGACTCAGCACTTTCCTGGGCTTGCCTGTGGTTTCGCCTTTCCACTCCAACTGGGCCCCGGGACTCCTTGCAGAGGAGGAGGAGCCCGGTTGTCTCCAAACTTCCTAGGGCTAGAGTAGAGCAGGGAGAACTCTGTCAGCTGGAACGGAAGAGCAGAAGGGTAGATGGGGCAGAGGTTGCCTGGCCGCTCTGGTGAAGCAACGCCCAGGGAGAAACAGGCACCATGGGCCTCCAGGCAGGGGATGCGAGATCCCAGCCAGAGTGCTTCTGCGTCTCAGCCGAGAAGCTTCCTGAGAGTTTGAGGTTGCCTGCAGCTCTCCAGAGGAGCAAAGACATGTGGGGTGTGTTTGGCCTTTCCCTGGGAGGGTGGTGCCCTTGCGGCAGCCCCAGGCACAGGAGCAACGGCCCCAGAGGAAAGACCGTTCCCACTGAGATTCGCTCAGGCTGAGAAGCAGATTTCGCAGGAAGCGGGAGGAGAGAGCTTCCTTCGCCAATGCAGAGGCAGCCTAGCGGCCTGCGTCTGCACAGCTGGATTTGGCAGAGAGGCGTTCGCTTTGCCCCTGGGAGACGCTGAGATTGGCTCCAAGCACCGAGATCCGGGTGCGCGGCCTGCATCTCTCTTGCACTCTCCGAGCTTGAGAAGGCTTTCCTAGCTCCCAGCGTTGCTTCCCTGAAAGGAGCAGGCTGAGGAAGTGTGTCCGACGTGACTCAGCCCCTTCCTAGGCTTCCCCGTGCTATTGCCTTTCAGTGCAATCGAAGGCGCAGGACTCCTTGGAAAGGAGGCTGGGCTCGGTTGTCTCCCCACTTCAGAGGTCTAGAGCAGAGCACTGAGACGTCTGTCAGACGGAAGGGAAGCGCTGTTGTGCCCATGGTGAAGATGTTGCTTGGCCGCACTGTGGAAGCAACGCCCAGAGAGAAACAGGCACCGTGGGCCTCCAGGCAGGGGCTGCGGGATCACAGCCAGAATGCCCCTGCGTCTCCGCTGAGAAGCGACCTCCCAGTTGGAGGCTCCATGCCGCCCTCCAGAGGAGCAAAGACGTGTGGAGTGTGTCTGGCCTTTCCTTGGGAGTGTGGTGCCCTTCCCTCTTCCCCAGGCACAGGAGCAACTGCCCCTGAGCCAAGACCTCTCCAAGGGCTTTTCCCTCAGGCTGAAGCAGATTTCGCAGGAAGCGGGCCTAGAGAGCTTCCTTCGTGGATGCAGAGGCAGCAGAGCGGCCTGCGTGTGCAAAGCTGCATTTGGCAGAGAGGAGCTCGCTTTGGCACTGGGAGGCTGTGAGACCTGCTCCAAGCACCGGGATTGCTGGGTTGGGGCCTGCATCTCGCTGCCACTTGCTGAGCTTCCAAAGACTTTCCTAGCTCACAGCCTCGCTAGCCATGAAGGAGCAGGCTGAGGGAGTGTGTCAGACATGACTCAGCACTTTCCTGGGCTTGCCTGTGGTTTCGCCTTTCCACTCCAACTGGGCCCCGGGACTCCTTGCAGAGGAGGAGGAGCCCGGTTGTCTCCAAACTTCCTAGGGCTAGAGTAGAGCAGGGAGAACTCTGTCAGCTGGAAGGGAAGAGCAGAAGGGTAGATGGGGCAGAGGTTGCCTGGCCGCTCTGGTGAAGCAACGCCCAGGGAGAAACAGGCACCATGGGCCTCCAGGCAGGGGATGCGAGATCCCAGCCAGAGTGCTTCTGCGTCTCAGCCGAGAAGCTTCCTGAGATTTTGAGGTTGCCTGCAGCTCTCCAGAGGAGCAAAGACATGTGGGGTGTGTTTGGCCTTTCCCTGGGAGGGTGGTGCCCTTGCGGCAGCCCCAGGCCCAGGAGCAACGGCCCCAGAGGAAAGACCGTTCCCACTGAGATTCGCTGAGGCTGAGAAGCAGATTTCGCAGGAAGCGGGAGGAGAGAGCTTCCTTCGCCAATGCAGAGGCAGCCTAGCGGCCTGCGTCTGCACAGCTGGATTTGGCAGAGAGGCGTTCGCTTTGCCCCTGGGAGACGCTGAGATTGGCTCCAAGCACCGAGATTTCCGGGTGCGCGGCCTGCATCTCTCTTGCACTCTCCGAGCTTGAGAAGGCTTTCCTAGCTCCCAGCGTTGCTTCCCTGAAAGGAGCAGGCTGAGGAAGTGTGTCCGACGTGACTCAGCCCCTTCCTAGGCTTCCCCGTGCTATTGCCTTTCAGTGCAATCGAAGGCGCAGGACTCCTTGGAAAGGAGGCTGGGCTCGGTTGTCTCCCCACTTCAGAGGTCTAGAGCAGAGCACTGAGACGTCTGTCAGGCGGAAGGGAAGCGCTGTTGTGCCCATGGTGAAGATGTTGCTTGGCCGCACTGTGGAAGCAACGCCCAGAGAGAAACAGGCACCGTGGGCCTCCAGGCAGGGGCTGCGGGATCACAGCCAGAATGCCCCTGCGTCTCCGCTGAGAAGCGACCTCCCAGTTGGAGGCTCCATGCCGCCCTCCAGAGGAGCAAAGACGTGTGGAGTGTGTCTGGCCTTTCCTTGGGAGTGTGGTGCCCTTCCCTCTTCACCAGGCACAGGAGCAACTGCCCCTGAGCCAAGACCTCTCCAAGGGCTTTTCCCTCAGGCTGAAGCAGATTTCGCAGGAAGCGGGCCTAGAGAGCTTCCTTCATGGATGCAGAGGCAGCAGAGCGGCCTGCGTGTGCAAAGCTGCATTTGGCAGAGAGGAGCTCGCTTTGGCACTGGGAGGCTGTGAGACCTGCTCCAAGCACCGGGATTGCTGGGTTGGGGCCTGCATCTCGCTGCCACTTGCTGAGCTTCCAAAGACTTTCCTAGCTCACAGCCTCGCTAGCCATGAAGGAGCAGGCTGAGGGAGTGTGTCAGACATGACTCAGCACTTTCCTGGGCTTGCCTGTGGTTTCGCCTTTCCACTCCAACTGGGCCCCGGGACTCCTTGCAGAGGAGGAGGAGCCCGGTTGTCTCCAAACTTCCTAGGGCTAGAGTAGAGCAGGGAGAACTCTGTCAGCTGGAAGGGAAGAGCAGAAGGGTAGATGGGGCAGAGGTTGCCTGGCCGCTCTGGTGAAGCAACGCCCAGGGAGAAACAGGCACCATGGGCCTCCAGGCAGGGGATGCGAGATCCCAGCCAGAGTGCTTCTGCGTCTCAGCCGAGAAGCTTCCTGAGAGTTTGAGGTTGCCTGCAGCTCTCCAGAGGAGCAAAGACATGTGGGGTGTGTTTGGCCTTTCCCTGGGAGGGTGGTGCCCTTGCGGCAGCCCCAGGCCCAGGAGCAACGGCCCCAGAGGAAAGACCGTTCCCACTGAGATTCGCTGAGGCTGAGAAGCAGATTTCGCAGGAAGCGGGAGGAGAGAGCTTCCTTCGCCAATGCAGAGGCAGCCTAGCGGCCTGCGTCTGCACAGCTGGATTTGGCAGAGAGGCGTTCGCTTTGCCCCTGGGAGACGCTGAGATTGGCTCCAAGCACCGAGAGTTCCGGGTGCGCGGCCTGCATCTCTCTTGCACTCTCCGAGCTTGAGAAGGCTTTCCTAGCTCCCAGCGTTGCTTCCCTGAAAGGAGCAGGCTGAGGAAGTGTGTCCGACGTGACTCAGCCCCTTCCTAGGCTTCCCCGTGCTATTGCCTTTCAGTGCAATCGAAGGCGCAGGACTCCTTGGAAAGGAGGCTGGGCTCGGTTGTCTCCCCACTTCAGAGGTCTAGAGCAGAGCACTGAGACGTCTGTCAGGCGGAAGGGAAGCGCTGTTGTGCCCATGGTGAAGATGTTGCTTGGCCGCACTGTGGAAGCAACGCCCAGAGAGAAACAGGCACCGTGGGCCTCCAGGCAGGGGCTGCGGGATCACAGCCAGAATGCCCCTGCGTCTCCGCTGAGAAGCGACCTCCCAGTTGGAGGCTCCATGCCGCCCTCCAGAGGAGCAAAGACGTGTGGAGTGTGTCTGGCCTTTCCTTGGGAGTGTGGTGCCCTTCCCTCTTCCCCAGGCACAGGAGCAACTGCCCCTGAGCCAAGACCTCTCCAAGGGCTTTTCCCTCAGGCTGAAGCAGATTTCGCAGGAAGCGGGCCTAGAGAGCTTCCTTCGTGGATGCAGAGGCAGCAGAGCGGCCTGCGTGTGCAAAGCTGCATTTGGCAGAGAGGAGCTCGCTTTGGCACTGGGAGGCTGTGAGACCTGCTCCAAGCACCGGGATTGCTGGGTTGGGGCCTGCATCTCGCTGCCACTTGCTGAGCTTCCAAAGACTTTCCTAGCTCACAGCCTCGCTAGCCATGAAGGAGCAGGCTGAGGGAGTGTGTCAGACATGACTCAGCACTTTCCTGGGCTTGCCTGTGGTTTCGCCTTTCCACTCCAACTGGGCCCCGGGACTCCTTGCAGAGGAGGAGGAGCCCGGTTGTCTCCAAACTTCCTAGGGCTAGAGTAGAGCAGGGAGAACTCTGTCAGCTGGAAGGGAAGAGCAGAAGGGTAGATGGGGCAGAGGTTGCCTGGCCGCTCTGGTGAAGCAACGCCCAGGGAGAAACAGGCACCATGGGCCTCCAGGCAGGGGATGCGAGATCCCAGCCAGAGTGCTTCTGCGTCTCAGCCGAGAAGCTTCCTGAGAGTTTGAGGTTGCCTGCAGCTCTCCAGAGGAGCAAAGACATGTGGGGTGTGTTTGGCCTTTCCCTGGGAGGGTGGTGCCCTTGCGGCAGCCCCAGGCCCAGGAGCAACGGCCCCAGAGGAAAGACCGTTCCCACTGAGATTCGCTGAGGCTGAGAAGCAGATTTCGCAGGAAGCGGGAGGAGAGAGCTTCCTTCGCCAATGCAGAGGCAGCCTAGCGGCCTGCGTCTGCACAGCTGGATTTGGCAGAGAGGCGTTCGCTTTGCCCCTGGGAGACGCTGAGATTGGCTCCAAGCACCGAGAGTTCCGGGTGCGCGGCCTGCATCTCTCTTGCACTCTCCGAGCTTGAGAAGGCTTTCCTAGCTCCCAGCGTTGCTTCCCTGAAAGGAGCAGGCTGAGGAAGTGTGTCCGACGTGACTCAGCCCCTTCCTAGGCTTCCCCGTGCTATTGCCTTTCAGTGCAATCGAAGGCGCAGGACTCCTTGGAAAGGAGGCTGGGCTCGGTTGTCTCCCCACTTCAGAGGTCTAGAGCAGAGCACTGAGACGTCTGTCAGGCGGAAGGGAAGCGCTGTTGTGCCCATGGTGAAGATGTTGCTTGGCCGCACTGTGGAAGCAACGCCCAGAGAGAAACAGGCACCGTGGGCCTCCAGGCAGGGGCTGCGGGATCACAGCCAGAATGCCCCTGCGTCTCCGCTGAGAAGCGACCTCCCAGTTGGAGGCTCCATGCCGCCCTCCAGAGGAGCAAAGACGTGTGGAGTGTGTCTGGCCTTTCCTTGGGAGTGTGGTGCCCTTCCCTCTTCCCCAGGCACAGGAGCAACTGCCCCTGAGCCAAGACCTCTCCAAGGGCTTTTCCCTCAGGCTGAAGCAGATTTCGCAGGAAGCGGGCCTAGAGAGCTTCCTTCGTGGATGCAGAGGCAGCAGAGCGGCCTGCGTGTGCAAAGCTGCATTTGGCAGAGAGGAGCTCGCTTTGGCACTGGGAGGCTGTGAGACCTGCTCCAAGCACCGGGATTGCTGGGTTGGGGCCTGCATCTCGCTGCCACTTGCTGAGCTTCCAAAGACTTTCCTAGCTCACAGCCTCGCTAGCCATGAAGGAGCAGGCTGAGGGAGTGTGTCAGACATGACTCAGCACTTTCCTTGGCTTGCCTGTGGTTTCGCCTTTCCACTCCAACTGGGCCCCGGGACTCCTTGCAGAGGAGGAGGAGCCCGGATGTCTCCAAACTTCCTAGGGCTAGAGTAGAGCAGGGAGAACTCTGTCAGCTGGAAGGGAAGAGCAGAAGGGTAGATGGGGCAGAGGTTGCCTGGCCGCTCTGGTGAAGCAACGCCCAGGGAGAAACAGGCACCATGGGCCTCCAGGCAGGGGATGCGAGATCCCAGCCAGAGTGCTTCTGCGTCTCAGCCGAGAAGCTTCCTGAGAGTTTGAGGTTGCCTGCAGCTCTCCAGAGGAGCAAAGACATGTGGGGTGTGTTTGGCCTTTCCCTGGGAGGGTGGTGCCCTTGCGGCAGCCCCAGGCCCAGGAGCAACGGCCCCAGAGGAAAGACCGTTCCCACTGAGATTCGCTGAGGCTGAGAAGCAGATTTCGCAGGAAGCGGGAGGAGAGAGCTTCCTTCGCCAATGCAGAGGCAGCCTAGCGGCCTGCGTCTGCACAGCTGGATTTGGCAGAGAGGCGTTCGCTTTGCCCCTGGGAGACGCTGAGATTGGCTCCAAGCACCGAGAGTTCCGGGTGCGCGGCCTGCATCTCTCTTGCACTCTCCGAGCTTGAGAAGGCTTTCCTAGCTCCCAGCGTTGCTTCCCTGAAAGGAGCAGGCTGAGGAAGTGTGTCCGACGTGACTCAGCCCCTTCCTAGGCTTCCCCGTGCTATTGCCTTTCAGTGCAATCGAAGGCGCAGGACTCCTTGGAAAGGAGGCTGGGCTCGGTTGTCTCCCCACTTCAGAGGTCTAGAGCAGAGCACTGAGACGTCTGTCAGGCGGAAGGGAAGCGCTGTTGTGCCCATGGTGAAGATGTTGCTTGGCCGCACTGTGGAAGCAACGCCCAGAGAGAAACAGGCACCGTGGGCCTCCAGGCAGGGGCTGCGGGATCACAGCCAGAATGCCCCTGCGTCTCCGCTGAGAAGCGACCTCCCAGTTGGAGGCTCCATGCCGCCCTCCAGAGGAGCAAAGACGTGTGGAGTGTGTCTGGCCTTTCCTTGGGAGTGTGGTGCCCTTCCCTCTTCCCCAGGCACAGGAGCAACTGCCCCTGAGCCAAGACCTCTCCAAGGGCTTTTCCCTCAGGCTGAAGCAGATTTCGCAGGAAGCGGGCCTAGAGAGCTTCCTTCGTGGATGCAGAGGCAGCAGAGCGGCCTGCGTGTGCAAAGCTGCATTTGGCAGAGAGGAGCTCGCTTTGGCACTGGGAGGCTGTGAGACCTGCTCCAAGCACCGGGATTGCTGGGTTGGGGCCTGCATCTCGCTGCCACTTGCTGAGCTTCCAAAGACTTTCCTAGCTCACAGCCTCGCTAGCCATGAAGGAGCAGGCTGAGGGAGTGTGTCAGACATGACTCAGCACTTTCCTGGGCTTGCCTGTGGTTTCGCCTTTCCACTCCAACTGGGCCCCGGGACTCCTTGCAGAGGAGGAGGAGCCCGGATGTCTCCAAACTTCCTAGGGCTAGAGTAGAGCAGGGAGAACTCTGTCAGCTGGAAGGGAAGAGCAGAAGGGTAGATGGGGCAGAGGTTGCCTGGCCGCTCTGGTGAAGCAACGCCCAGGGAGAAACAGGCACCATGGGCCTCCAGGCAGGGGATGCGAGATCCCAGCCAGAGTGCTTCTGCGTCTCAGCCGAGAAGCTTCCTGAGAGTTTGAGGTTGCCTGCAGCTCTCCAGAGGAGCAAAGACATGTGGGGTGTGTTTGGCCTTTCCCTGGGAGGGTGGTGCCCTTGCGGCAGCCCCAGGCCCAGGAGCAACGGCCCCAGAGGAAAGACCGTTCCCACTGAGATTCGCTGAGGCTGAGAAGCAGATTTCGCAGGAAGCGGGAGGAGAGAGCTTCCTTCGCCAATGCAGAGGCAGCCTAGCGGCCTGCGTCTGCACAGCTGGATTTGGCAGAGAGGCGTTCGCTTTGCCCCTGGGAGACGCTGAGATTGGCTCCAAGCACCGAGAGTTCCGGGTGCGCGGCCTGCATCTCTCTTGCACTCTCCGAGCTTGAGAAGGCTTTCCTAGCTCCCAGCGTTGCTTCCCTGAAAGGAGCAGGCTGAGGAAGTGTGTCCGACGTGACTCAGCCCCTTCCTAGGCTTCCCCGTGCTATTGCCTTTCAGTGCAATCGAAGGCGCAGGACTCCTTGGAAAGGAGGCTGGGCTCGGTTGTCTCCCCACTTCAGAGGTCTAGAGCAGAGCACTGAGACGTCTGTCAGACGGAAGGGAAGCGCTGTTGTGCCCATGGTGAAGATGTTGCTTGGCCGCACTGTGGAAGCAACGCCCAGAGAGAAACAGGCACCGTGGGCCTCCAGGCAGGGGCTGCGGGATCACAGCCAGAATGCCCCTGCGTCTCCGCTGAGAAGCGACCTCCCAGTTGGAGGCTCCATGCCGCCCTCCAGAGGAGCAAAGACGTGTGGAGTGTGTCTGGCCTTTCCTTGGGAGTGTGGTGCCCTTCCCTCTTCCCCAGGCACAGGAGCAACTGCCCCTGAGCCAAGACCTCTCCAAGGGCTTTTCCCTCAGGCTGAAGCAGATTTCGCAGGAAGCGGGCCTAGAGAGCTTCCTTCGTGGATGCAGAGGCAGCAGAGCGGCCTGCGTCTGCAAAGCTGCATTTGGCAGAGAGGAGCTCGCTTTGGCACTGGGAGGCTGTGAGACCTGCTCCAAGCACCGGGATTGCTGGGTTGGGGCCTGCATCTGGCTGCCACTTTCTGAGCTTCCAAAGACTTTCCTAGCTCACAGCCTCGCTAGCCATGAAGGAGCAGGCTGACGGAGTGTGTCAGACATGACTCAGCACTTTCCTGGGCTTGCCTGTGGTTTCGCCTTTCCACTCCAACTGGGCCCCGGGACTCCTTGCAGAGGAGGAGGAGCCCGGTTGTCTCCAAACTTCCTAGGGCTAGAGTAGAGCAGGGAGAACTCTGTCAGCTGGAAGGGAAGAGCAGAAGGGTAGATGGGGCAGAGGTTGCCTGGCCGCTCTGGTGAAGCAACGCCCAGGGAGAAACAGGCACCATGGGCCTCCAGGCAGGGGATGCGAGATCCCAGCCAGAGTGCTTCTGCGTCTCAGCCGAGAAGCTTCCTGAGAGTTTGAGGTTGCCTGCAGCTCTCCAGAGGAGCAAAGACATGTGGGGTGTGTTTGGCCTTTCCCTGGGAGGGTGGTGCCCTTGCGGCAGCCCCAGGCCCAGGAGCAACGGCCCCAGAGGAAAGACCGTTCCCACTGAGATTCGCTGAGGCTGAGAAGCAGATTTCGCAGGAAGCGGGAGGAGAGAGCTTCCTTCGCCAATGCAGAGGCAGCCTAGCGGCCTGCGTCTGCACAGCTGGATTTGGCAGAGAGGCGTTCGCTTTGCCCCTGGGAGACGCTGAGATTGGCTCCAAGCACCGAGAGTTCCGGGTGCGCGGCCTGCATCTCTCTTGCACTCTCCGAGCTTGAGAAGGCTTTCCTAGCTCCCAGCGTTGCTTCCCTGAAAGGAGCAGGCTGAGGAAGTGTGTCCGACGTGACTCAGCCCCTTCCTAGGCTTCCCCGTGCTATTGCCTTTCAGTGCAATCCAAGGCGCAGGACTCCTTGGAAAGGAGGCTGGGCTCGGTTGTCTCCCCACTTCAGAGGTCTAGAGCAGAGCACTGAGACGTCTGTCAGGCGGAAGGGAAGCGCTGTTGTGCCCATGGTGAAGATGTTGCTTGGCCGCACTGTGGAAGCAACGCCCAGAGAGAAACAGGCACCGTGGGCCTCCAGGCAGGGGCTGCGGGATCACAGCCAGAATGCCCCTGCGTCTCCGCTGAGAAGCGACCTCCCAGTTGGAGGCTCCATGCCGCCCTCCAGAGGAGCAAAGACCTGTGGAGTGTGTCTGGCCTTTCCTTGGGAGTGTGGTGCCCTTCCCTCTTCACCAGGCACAGGAGCAACTGCCCCTGAGCCAAGACCTCTCCAAGGGCTTTTCCCTCAGGCTGAAGCAGATTTCGCAGTAAGCGGGCCTAGAGAGCTTCCTTCGTGGATGCAGAGGCAGCAGAGCGGCCTGCGTGTGCAAAGCTGCATTTGGCAGAGAGGAGCTCGCTTTGGCACTGGGAGGCTGTGAGACCTGCTCCAAGCACCGGGATTGCTGGGTTGGGGCCTGCATCTGGCTGCCACTTGCTGAGCTTCCAAAGACTTTCCTAGCTCACAGCCTCGCTAGCCATGAAGGAGCAGGCTGAGGGAGTGTGTCAGACATGACTCAGCACTTTCCTGGGCTTGCCTGTGGTTTCGCCTTTCCACTCCAACTGGGCCCCGGGACTCCTTGCAGAGGAGGAGGAGCCCGGTTGTCTCCAAACTTCCTAGGGCTAGAGTAGAGCAGGGAGAACTCTGTCAGCTGGAAGGGAAGAGCAGAAGGGTAGATGGGGCAGAGGTTGCCTGGCCGCTCTGGTGAAGCAACGCCCAGGGAGAAACAGGCACCATGGGCCTCCAGGCAGGGGATGCGAGATCCCAGCCAGAGTGCTTCTGCGTCTCAGCCGAGAAGCTTCCTGAGAGTTTGAGGTTGCCTGCAGCTCTCCAGAGGAGCAAAGACATGTGGGGTGTGTTTGGCCTTTCCCTGGGAGGGTGGTGCCCTTGCGGCAGCCCCAGGCCCAGGAGCAACGGCCCCAGAGGAAAGACCGTTCCCACTGAGATTCGCTGAGGCTGAGAAGCAGATTTCAGAGGAAGCGGGAGGAGAGAGCTTCCTTCGCCAATGCAGAGGCAGCCTAGCGGCCTGAGTCTGCAAAGCTGGATTTGGCAGAGAGGCGTTCGCTTTGCCCCTGGGAGACGCTGAGATTGGCTCCAAGCACCGAGATTTCCGGGTGCGCGGCCTGCATCTCTCTTGCACTCTCCGAGCTTGAGAAGGCTTTCCTAGCTCCCAGCGTTGCTTCCCTGAAAGGAGCAGGCTGAGGAAGTGTGTCCGACGTGACTCAGCCCCTTCCTAGGCTTCCCCGTGCTATTGCCTTTCAGTGCAATCGAAGGCGCAGGACTCCTTGGAAAGGAGGCTGGGCTCGGTTGTCTCCCCACTTCCGAGGTCTAGAGCAGAGCACTGAGACGTCTGTCAGACGGAAGGGAAGCGCTGTTGTGCCCATGGTGAAGATGTTGCTTGGCCGCACTGTGGAAGCAACGCCCAGAGAGAAACAGGCACCGTGGGCCTCCAGGCAGGGGCTGCGGGATCACAGCCAGAATGCCCCTGCGTCTCCGCTGAGAAGCGACCTCCCAGTTGGAGGCTCCATGCCGCCCTCCAGAGGAGCAAAGACGTGTGGAGTGTGTCTGGCCTTTCCTTGGGAGTGTGGTGCCCTTCCCTCTTCCCCAGGCACAGGAGCAACTGCCCCTGAGCCAAGACCTCTCCAAGGGCTTTTCCCTCAGGCTGAAGCAGATTTCGCAGGAAGCGGGCCTAGAGAGCTTCCTTCGTGGATGCAGAGGCAGCAGAGCGGCCTGCGTGTGCAAAGCTGCATTTGGCAGAGAGGAGCTCGCTTTGGCACTGGGAGGCTGTGAGACCTGCTCCAAGCACCGGGATTGCTGGGTTGGGGCCTGCATCTGGCTGCCACTTTCTGAGCTTCCAAAGACTTTCCTAGCTCACAGCCTCGCTAGCCATGAAGGAGCAGGCTGAGGGAGTGTGTCAGACATGACTCAGCACTTTCCTGGGCTTGCCTGTGGTTTCGCCTTTCCACTCCAACTGGGCCCCGGGACTCCTTGCAGAGGAGGAGGAGCCCGGTTGTCTCCAAACTTCCTAGGGCTAGAGTAGAGCAGGGAGAACTCTGTCAGCTGGAAGGGAAGAGCAGAAGGGTAGATGGGGCAGAGGTTGCCTGGCCGCTCTGGTGAAGCAACGCCCAGGGAGAAACAGGCACCATGGGCCTCCAGGCAGGGGATGCGAGATCCCAGCCAGAGTGCTTCTGCGTCTCAGCCGAGAAGCTTCTTGAGAGTTTGAGGTTGCCTGCAGCTCTCCAGAGGAGCAAAGACATGTGGGGTGTGTTTGGCCTTTCCCTGGGAGGGTGGTGCCCTTGCGGCAGCCCCAGGCCCAGGAGCAACGGCCCCAGAGGAAAGACCGTTCCCACTGAGATTCGCTGAGGCTGAGAAGCAGATTTCGCAGGAAGCGGGAGGAGAGAGCTTCCTTCGCCAATGCAGAGGCAGCCTAGCGGCCTGCGTCTGCACAGCTGGATTTGGCAGAGAGGCGTTCGCTTTGCCCCTGGGAGACGCTGAGATTGGCTCCAAGCACCGAGAGTTCCGGGTGCGCGGCCTGCATCTCTCTTGCACTCTCCGAGCTTGAGAAGGCTTTCCTAGCTCCCAGCGTTGCTTCCCTGAAAGGAGCAGGCTGAGGAAGTGTGTCCGACGTGACTCAGCCCCTTCCTAGGCTTCCCCGTGCTATTGCCTTTCAGTGCAATCGAAGGCGCAGGACTCCTTGGAAAGGAGGCTGGGCTCGGTTGTCTCCCCACTTCAGAGGTCTAGAGCAGAGCACTGAGACGTCTGTCAGGCGGAAGGGAAGCGCTGTTGTGCCCATGGTGAAGATGTTGCTTGGCCGCACTGTGGAAGCAACGCCCAGAGAGAAACAGGCACCGTGGGCCTCCAGGCAGGGGCTGCGGGATCACAGCCAGAATGCCCCTGCGTCTCCGCTGAGAAGCGACCTCCCAGTTGGAGGCTCCATGCCGCCCTCCAGAGGAGCAAAGACGTGTGGAGTGTGTCTGGCCTTTCCTTGGGAGTGTGGTGCCCTTCCCTCTTCCCCAGGCACAGGAGCAACTGCCCCTGAGCCAAGACCTCTCCAAGGGCTTTTCCCTCAGGCTGAAGCAGATTTCGCAGGAAGCGGGCCTAGAGAGCTTCCTTCGTGGATGCAGAGGCAGCAGAGCGGCCTGCGTGTGCAAAGCTGCATTTGGCAGAGAGGAGCTCGCTTTGGCACTGGGAGGCTGTGAGACCTGCTCCAAGCACCGGGATTGCTGGGTTGGGGCCTGCATCTGGCTGCCACTTGCTGAGCTTCCAAAGACTTTCCTAGCTCACAGCCTCGCTAGCCATGAAGGAGCAGGCTGAGGGAGTGTGTCAGACATGACTCAGCACTTTCCTGGGCTTGCCTGTGGTTTCGCCTTTCCACTCCAACTGGGCCCCGGGACTCCTTGCAGAGGAGGAGGAGCCCGGTTGTCTCCAAACTTCCTAGGGCTAGAGTAGAGCAGGGAGAACTCTGTCAGCTGGAAGGGAAGAGCAGAAGGGTAGATGGGGCAGAGGTTGCCTGGCCGCTCTGGTGAAGCAACGCCCAGGGAGAAACAGGCACCATGGGCCTCCAGGCAGGGGATGCGAGATCCCAGCCAGAGTGCTTCTGCGTCTCAGCCGAGAAGCTTCCTGAGAGTTTGAGGTTGCCTGCAGCTCTCCAGAGGAGCAAAGACATGTGGGGTGTGTTTGGCCTTTCCCTGGGAGGGTGGTGCCCTTGCGGCAGCCCCAGGCCCAGGAGCAACGGCCCCAGAGGAAAGACCGTTCCCACTGAGATTCGCTGAGGCTGAGAAGCAGATTTCGCAGGAAGCGGGAGGAGAGAGCTTCCTTCGCCAATGCAGAGGCAGCCTAGCGGCCTGCGTCTGCACAGCTGGATTTGGCAGAGAGGCGTTCGCTTTGCCCCTGGGAGACGCTGAGATTGGCTCCAAGCACCGAGAGTTCCCGGTGCGCGGCCTGCATCTCTCTTGTACTCTCCGAGCTTGAGAAGGCTTTCCTAGCTCCCAGCGTTGCTTCCCTGAAAGGAGCAGGCTGAGGAAGTGTGTCCGACGTGACTCAGCCCCTTCCTAGGCTTCCCCGTGCTATTGCCTTTCAGTGCAATCGAAGGCGCAGGACTCCTTGGAAAGGAGGCTGGGCTCGGTTGTCTCCCCACTTCAGAGGTCTAGAGCAGAGCACTGAGACGTCTGTCAGACGGAAGGGAAGCGCTGTTGTGCCCATGGTGAAGATGTTGCTTGGCCGCACTGTGGAAGCAACGCCCAGAGAGAAACAGGCACCGTGGGCCTCCAGGCAGGGGCTGCGGGATCACAGCCAGAATGCCCCTGCGTCTCCGCTGAGAAGCGACCTCCCAGTTGGAGGCTCCATGCCGCCCTCCAGAGGAGCAAAGACGTGTGGAGTGTGTCTGGCCTTTCCTTGGGAGTGTGGTGCCCTTCCCTCTTCCCCAGGCACAGGAGCAACTGCCCCTGAGCAAAGACCTCTCCAAGGGCTTTTCCCTCAGGCTGAAGCAGATTTCGCAGGAAGCGGGCCTCGAGAGCTTCCTTCGTGGATGCAGAGGCAGCAGAGCGGCCTGCGTGTGCAAAGCTGCATTTGGCAGAGAGGAGCTCGCTTTGGCACTGGGAGGCTGTGAGACCTGCTCCAAGCACCGGGATTGCTGGGTTGGGGCCTGCATCTGGCTGCCACTTGCTGAGCTTCCAAAGACTTTCCTAGCTCACAGCCTCGCTAGCCATGAAGGAGCAGGCTGAGGGAGTGTGTCAGACATGACTCAGCACTTTCCTGGGCTTGCCTGTGGTTTCGCCTTTCCACTCCAACTGGGCCCCGGGACTCCTTGCAGAGGAGGAGGAGCCCGGTTGTCTCCAAACTTCCTAGGGCTAGAGTAGAGCAGGGAGAACTCTGTCAGCTGGAAGGGAAGAGCAGAAGGGTAGATGGGGCAGAGGTTGCCTGGCCGCTCTGGTGAAGCAACGCCCAGGGAGAAACAGGCACCATGGGCCTCCAGGCAGGGGATGCGAGATCCCAGCCAGAGTGCTTCTGCGTCTCAGCCGAGAATCTTCCTGAGAGTTTGAGGTTGCCTGCAGCTCTCCAGAGGAGCAAAGACATGTGGGGTGTGTTTGGCCTTTCCCTGGGAGGGTGGTGCCCTTGCGGCAGCCCCAGGCCCAGGAGCAACGGCCCCAGAGGAAAGACCGTTCCCACTGAGATTCGCTGAGGCTGAGAAGCAGATTTCGCAGGAAGCGGGAGGAGAGAGCTTCCTTCGCCAATGCAGAGGCAGCCTAGCGGCCTGCGTCTGCACAGCTGGATTTGGCAGAGAGGCGTTCGCTTTGCCCCTGGGAGACGCTGAGATTGGCTCCAAGCACCGAGAGTTCCGGGTGCGCGGCCTGCATCTCTCTTGCACTCTCCGAGCTTGAGAAGGCTTTCCTAGCTCCCAGCGTTGCTTCCCTGAAAGGAGCAGGCTGAGGAAGTGTGTCCGACGTGACTCAGCCCCTTCCTAGGCTTCCCCGTGCTATTGCCTTTCAGTGCAATCGAAGGCGCAGGACTCCTTGGAAAGGAGGCTGGGCTCGGTTGTCTCCCCACTTCAGAGGTCTAGAGCAGAGCACTGAGACGTCTGTCAGACGGAAGGGAAGCGCTGTTGTGCCCATGGTGAAGATGTTGCTTGGCCGCACTGTGGAAGCAACGCCCAGAGAGAAACAGGCACCGTGGGCCTCCAGGCAGGGGCTGCGGGATCACAGCCAGAATGCCCCTGCGTCTCCGCTGAGAAGCGACCTCCCAGTTGGAGGCTCCATGCCGCCCTCCAGAGGAGCAAAGACGTGTGGAGTGTGTCTGGCCTTTCCTTGGGAGTGTGGTGCCCTTCCCTCTTCCCCAGGCACAGGAGCAACTGCCCCTGAGCCAAGACCTCTCCAAGGGCTTTTCCCTCAGGCTGAAGCAGATTTCGCAGGAAGCGGGCCTAGAGAGCTTCCTTCGTGGATGCAGAGGCAGCAGAGCGGCCTGCGTGTGCAAAGCTGCATTTGGCAGAGAGGAGCTCGCTTTGGCACTGGGAGGCTGTGAGACCTGCTCCAAGCACCGGGATTGCTGGGTTGGGGCCTGCATCTGGCTGCCACTTGCTGAGCTTCCAAAGACTTTCCTAGCTCACAGCCTCGCTAGCCATGAAGGAGCAGGCTGAGGGAGTGTGTCAGACATGACTCAGCACATTCCTGGGCTTGCCTGTGGTTTCGCCTTTCCACTCCAACTGGGCCCCGGGACTCCTTGCAGAGGAGGAGGAGCCCGGTTGTCTCCAAACTTCCTAGGGCTAGAGTAGAGCAGGGAGAACTCTGTCAGCTGGAAGGGAAGAGCAGAAGGGTAGATGGGGCAGAGGTTGCCTGGCCGCTCTGGTGAAGCAACGCCCAGGGAGAAACAGGCACCATGGGCCTCCAGGCAGGGGATGCGAGATCCCAGCCAGAGTGCTTCTGCGTCTCAGCCGAGAAGCTTCCTGAGAGTTTGAGGTTGCCTGCAGCTCTCCAGAGGAGCAAAGACATGTGGGGTGTGTTTGGCCTTTCCCTGGGAGGGTGGTGCCCTTGCGGCAGCCCCAGGCCCAGGAGCAACGGCCCCAGAGGAAAGACCGTTCCCACTGAGATTCGCTGAGGCTGAGAAGCAGATTTCGCAGGAAGCGGGAGGAGAGAGCTTCCTTCGCCAATGCAGAGGCAGCCTAGCGGCCTGCGTCTGCACAGCTGGATTTGGCAGAGAGGCGTTCGCTTTGCCCCTGGGAGACGCTGAGATTGGCTCCAAGCACCGAGAGTTCCGGGTGCGCGGCCTGCATCTCTCTTGCACTCTCCGAGCTTGAGAAGGCTTTCCTAGCTCCCAGCGTTGCTTCCCTGAAAGGAGCAGGCTGAGGAAGTGTGTCCGACGTGACTCAGCCCCTTCCTAGGCTTCCCCGTGCTATTGCCTTTCAGTGCAATCGAAGGCGCAGGACTCCTTGGAAAGGAGGCTGGGCTCGGTTGTCTCCCCAATTCAGAGGTCTAGAGCAGAGCACTGAGACGTCTGTCAGACGGAAGGGAAGCGCTGTTGTGCCCATGGTGAAGATGTTGCTTGGCTGCACTGTGGAAGCAACGCCCAGAGAGAAACAGGCACCGTGGGCCTCCAGGCAGGGGCTGCGGGATCACAGCCAGAATGCCCCTGCGTCTCCGCTGAGAAGCGACCTCCCAGTTGGAGGCTCCATGGCGCCCTCCAGAGGAGCAAAGACGTGTGGAGTGTGTCTGGCCTTTCCTTGGGAGTGTGGTGCCCTTCCCTCTTCCCCAGGCACAGGAGCAACTGCCCCTGAGCCAAGACCTCTCCAAGGGCTTTTCCCTCAGGCTGAAGCAGATTTCGCAGGAAGCGGGCCTAGAGAGCTTCCTTCGTGGATGCAGAGGCAGCAGAGCGGCCTGCGTGTGCAAAGCTGCATTTGGCAGAGAGGAGCTCGCTTTGGCACTGGGAGGCTGTGAGACCTGCTCCAAGCACCGGGATTGCTGGGTTGGGGCCTGCATCTCGCTGCCACTTTCTGAGCTTCCAAAGACTTTCCTAGCTCACAGCCTCGCTAGCCATGAAGGAGCAGGCTGAGGGAGTGTGTCAGACATGACTCAGCACTTTCCTGGGCTTGCCTGTGGTTTCGCCTTTCCACTCCAACTGGGCCCCGGGACTCCTTGCAGAGGAGGAGGAGCCCGGTTGTCTCCAAACTTCCTAGGGCTAGAGTAGAGCAGGGAGAACTCTGTCAGCTGGAAGGGAAGAGCAGAAGGGTAGATGGGGCAGAGGTTGCCTGGCCGCTCTGGTGAAGCAACGCCCAGGGAGAAACAGGCACCATGGGCCTCCAGGCAGGGGATGCGAGATCCCAGCCAGAGTGCTTCTGCGTCTCAGCCGAGAAGCTTCCTGAGAGTTTGAGGTTGCCTGCAGCTCTCCAGAGGAGCAAAGACATGTGGGGTGTGTTTGGCCTTTCCCTGGGAGGGTGGTGCCCTTGCGGCAGCCCCAGGCCCAGGAGCAACGGCCCCAGAGGAAAGACCGTTCCCACTGAGATTCGCTGAGGCTGAGAAGCAGATTTCGCAGGAAGCGGGAGGAGAGAGCTTCCTTCGCCAATGCAGAGGCAGCCTAGCGGCCTGCGTCTGCACAGCTGGATTTGGCAGAGAGGCGTTCGCTTTGCCCCTGGGAGACGCTGAGATTGGCTCCAAGCACCGAGAGTTCCGGGTGCGCGGCCTGCATCTCTCTTGCACTCTCCGAGCTTGAGAAGGCTTTCCTAGCTCCCAGCGTTGCTTCCCTGAAAGGAGCAGGCTGAGGAAGTGTGTCCGACGTGACTCAGCCCCTTCCTAGGCTTCCCCGTGCTATTGCCTTTCAGTGCAATCGAAGGCGCAGGACTCCTTGGAAAGGAGGCTGGGCTCGGTTGTCTCCCCACTTCAGAGGTCTAGAGCAGAGCACTGAGACGTCTGTCAGACGGAAGGGAAGCGCTGTTGTGCCCATGGTGAAGATGTTGCTTGGCCGCACTGTGGAAGCAACGCCCAGAGAGAAACAGGCACCGTGGGCCTCCAGGCAGGGGCTGCGGGATCACAGCCAGAATGCCCCTGCGTCTCCGCTGAGAAGCGACCTCCCAGTTGGAGGCTCCATGCCGCCCTCCAGAGGAGCAAAGACGTGTGGAGTGTGTCTGGCCTTTCCTTGGGAGTGTGGTGCCCTTCCCTCTTCCCCAGGCACAGGAGCAACTGCCCCTGAGCCAAGACCTCTCCAAGGGCTTTTCCCTCAGGCTGAAGCAGATTTCGCAGGAAGCGGGCCTAGAGAGCTTCCTTCGTGGATGCAGAGGCAGCAGAGCGGCCTGCGTGTGCAAAGCTGCATTTGGCAGAGAGGAGCTCGCTTTGGCACTGGGAGGC
Organism: Moschus berezovskii; assembly: GCF_049115385.1. Taxonomy (NCBI): domain Eukaryota; kingdom Metazoa; phylum Chordata; class Mammalia; order Artiodactyla; family Moschidae; genus Moschus; species Moschus berezovskii. The sequence continues at coordinate 165,842,211 of NC_142460.1, forward strand.
TGTGAGACCTGCTCCAAGCACCGGGATTGCTGGGTTGGGGCCTGCATCTCGCTGCCACTTGCTGAGCTTCCAAAGACTTTCCTAGCTCACAGCCTCGCTAGCCATGAAGGAGCAGGCTGAGGGAGTGTGTCAGACATGACTCAGCACTTTCCTGGGCTTGCCTGTGGTTTCGCCTTTCCACTCCAACTGGGCCCCGGGACTCCTTGCAGAGGAGGAGGAGCCCGGTTGTCTCCAAACTTCCTAGGGCTAGAGTAGAGCAGGGAGAACTCTGTCAGCTGGAAGGGAAGAGCAGAAGGGTAGATGGGGCAGAGGTTGCCTGGCCGCTCTGGTGAAGCAACGCCCAGGGAGAAACAGGCACCATGGGCCTCCAGGCAGGGGATGCGAGATCCCAGCCAGAGTGCTTCTGCGTCTCAGCCGAGAAGCTTCCTGAGAGTTTGAGGTTGCCTGCAGCTCTCCAGAGGAGCAAAGACATGTGGGGTGTGTTTGGCCTTTCCCTGGGAGGGTGGTGCCCTTGCGGCAGCCCCAGGCCCAGGAGCAACGGCCCCAGAGGAAAGACCGTTCCCACTGAGATTCGCTGAGGCTGAGAAGCAGATTTCGCAGGAAGCGGGAGGAGAGAGCTTCCTTCGCCAATGCAGAGGCAGCCTAGCGGCCTGCGTCTGCACAGCTGGATTTGGCAGAGAGGCGTTCGCTTTGCCCCTGGGAGACGCTGAGATTGGCTCCAAGCACCGAGAGTTCCGGGTGCGCGGCCTGCATCTCTCTTGCACTCTCCGAGCTTGAGAAGGCTTTCCTAGCTCCCAGCGTTGCTTCCCTGAAAGGAGCAGGCTGAGGAAGTGTGTCCAACGTGACTCAGCCCCTTCCTAGGCTTCCCCGTGCTATTGCCTTTCAGTGCAATCGAAGGCGCAGGACTCCTTGGAAAGGAGGCTGGGCTCGGTTGTCTCCCCACTTCAGAGGTCTAGAGCAGAGCACTGAGACGTCTGTCAGACGGAAGGGAAGCGCTGTTGTGCCCATGGTGAAGATGTTGCTTGGCCGCACTGTGGAAGCAACGCCCAGAGAGAAACAGGCACCGTGGGCCTCCAGGCAGGCGCTGCGGGATCACAGCCAGAATGCCCCTGCGTCTCCGCTGAGAAGCGACCTCCCAGTTGGAGGCTCCATGCCGCCCTCCAGAGGAGCAAAGACGTGTGGAGTGTGTCTGGCCTTTCCTTGGGAGTGTGGTGCCCTTCCCTCTTCCCCAGGCACAGGAGCAACTGCCCCTGAGCCAAGACCTCTCCAAGGGCTTTTCCCTCAGGCTGAAGCAGATTTCGCAGGAAGCGGGCCTAGAGAGCTTCCTTCGTGGATGCAGAGGCAGCAGAGCGGCCTGCGTGTGCAAAGCTGCATTTGGCAGAGAGGAGCTCGCTTTGGCACTGGGAGGCTGTGAGACCTGCTCCAAGCACCGGGATTGCTGGGTTGGGGCCTGCATCTGGCTGCCACTTGCTGAGCTTCCAAAGACTTTCCTAGCTCACAGCCTCGCTAGCCATGAAGGAGCAGGCTGAGGGAGTGTGTCAGACATGACTCAGCACTTTCCTGGGCTTGCCTGTGGTTTCGCCTTTCCACTCCAACTGGGCCCCGGGACTCCTTGCAGAGGAGGAGGAGCCCGGTTGTCTCCAAACTTCCTAGGGCTAGAGTAGAGCAGGGAGAACTCTGTCAGCTGGAAGGGAAGAGCAGAAGGGTAGATGGGGCAGAGGTTGCCTGGCCGCTCTGGTGAAGCAACGCCCAGGGAGAAACAGGCACCATGGGCCTCCAGGCAGGGGATGCGAGATCCCAGCCAGAGTGCTTCTGCGTCTCAGCCGAGAAGCTTCCTGAGAGTTTGAGGTTGCCTGCAGCTCTCCAGAGGAGCAAAGACATGTGGGGTGTGTTTGGCCTTTCCCTGGGAGGGTGGTGCCCTTGCGGCAGCCCCAGGCCCAGGAGCAACGGCCCCAGAGGAAAGACCGTTCCCACTGAGATTCGCTGAGGCTGAGAAGCAGATTTCGCAGGAAGCGGGAGGAGAGAGCTTCCTTCGCCAATGCAGAGGCAGCCTAGCGGCCTGCGTCTGCACAGCTGGATTTGGCAGAGAGGCGTTCGCTTTGCCCCTGGGAGACGCTGAGATTGGCTCCAAGCACCGAGAGTTCCGGGTGCGCGGCCTTCATCTCTCTTGCACTCTCCGAGCTTGAGAAGGCTTTCCTAGCTCCCAGCGTTGCTTCCCTGAAAGGAGCAGGCTGAGGAAGTGTGTCCGACGTGACTCAGCCCCTTCCTAGGCTTCCCCGTGCTATTGCCTTTCAGTGCAATCGAAGGCGCAGGACTCCTTGGAAAGGAGGCTGGGCTCGGTTGTCTCCCCACTTCAGAGGTCTAGAGCAGAGCACTGAGACGTCTGTCAGACGGAAGGGAAGCGCTGTTGTGCCCATGGTGAAGATGTTGCTTGGCCGCACTGTGGAAGCAACGCCCAGAGAGAAACAGGCACCGTGGGCCTCCAGGCAGGGGCTGCGGGATCACAGCCAGAATGCCCCTGCGTCTCCGCTGAGAAGCGACCTCCCAGTTGGAGGCTCCATGCCGCCCTCCAGAGGAGCAAAGACGTGTGGAGTGTGTCTGGCCTTTCCTTGGGAGTGTGGTGCCCTTCCCTCTTCCCCAGGCACAGGAGCAACTGCCCCTGAGCCAAGACCTCTCCAAGGGCTTTTCCCTCAGGCTGAAGCAGATTTCGCAGGAAGCGGGCCTAGAGAGCTTCCTTCGTGGATGCAGAGGCAGCAGAGCGGCCTGCGTGTGCAAAGCTGCATTTGGCAGAGAGGAGCTCGCTTTGGCACTGGGAGGCTGTGAGACCTGCTCCAAGCACCGGGATTGCTGGGTTGGGGCCTGCATCTGGCTGCCACTTGCTGAGCTTCCAAAGACTTTCCTAGCTCACAGCCTCGCTAGCCATGAAGGAGCAGGCTGAGGGAGTGTGTCAGACATGACTCAGCACTTTCCTGGGCTTGCCTGTGGTTTCGCCTTTCCACTCCAACTGGGCCCCGGGACTCCTTGCAGAGGAGGAGGAGCCCGGTTGTCTCCAAACTTCCTAGGGCTAGAGTAGAGCAGGGAGAACTCTGTCAGCTGGAAGGGAAGAGCAGAAGGGTAGATGGGGCAGAGGTTGCCTGGCCGCTCTGGTGAAGCAACGCCCAGGGAGAAACAGGCACCATGGGCCTCCAGGCAGGGGATGCGAGATCCCAGCCAGAGTGCTTCTGCGTCTCAGCCGAGAAGCTTCCTGAGAGTTTGAGGTTGCCTGCAGCTCTCCAGAGGAGCAAAGACATGTGGGGTGTGTTTGGCCTTTCCCTGGGAGGGTGGTGCCCTTGCGGCAGCCCCAGGCCCAGGAGCAACGGCCCCAGAGGAAAGACCGTTCCCACTGAGATTCGCTGAGGCTGAGAAGCAGATTTCGCAGGAAGCGGGAGGAGAGAGCTTCCTTCGCCAATGCAGAGGCAGCCTAGCGGCCTGCGTCTGCACAGCTGGATTTGGCAGAGAGGCGTTCGCTTTGCCCCTGGGAGACGCTGAGATTGGCTCCAAGCACCGAGAGTTCCGGGTGCGCGGCCTTCATCTCTCTTGCACTCTCCGAGCTTGAGAAGGCTTTCCTAGCTCCCAGCGTTGCTTCCCTGAAAGGAGCAGGCTGAGGAAGTGTGTCCGACGTGACTCAGCCCCTTCCTAGGCTTCCCCGTGCTATTGCCTTTCAGTGCAATCGAAGGCGCAGGACTCCTTGGAAAGGAGGCTGGGCTCGGTTGTCTCCCCACTTCAGAGGTCTAGAGCAGAGCACTGAGACGTCTGTCAGACGGAAGGGAAGCGCTGTTGTGCCCATGGTGAAGATGTTGCTTGGCCGCACTGTGGAAGCAACGCCCAGAGAGAAACAGGCACCGTGGGCCTCCAGGCAGGGGCTGCGGGATCACAGCCAGAATGCCCCTGCGTCTCCGCTGAGAAGCGACCTCCCAGTTGGAGGCTCCATGCCGCCCTCCAGAGGAGCAAAGACGTGTGGAGTGTGTCTGGCCTTTCCTTGGGAGTGTGGTGCCCTTCCCTCTTCCCCAGGCACAGGAGCAACTGCCCCTGAGCCAAGACCTCTCCAAGGGCTTTTCCCTCAGGCTGAAGCAGATTTCGCAGGAAGCGGGCCTAGAGAGCTTCCTTCGTGGATGCAGAGGCAGCAGAGCGGCCTGCGTGTGCAAAGCTGCATTTGGCAGAGAGGAGCTCGCTTTGGCACTGGGAGGCTGTGAGACCTGCTCCAAGCACCGGGATTGCTGGGTTGGGGCCTGCATCTCGCTGCCACTTGCTGAGCTTCCAAAGACTTTCCTAGCTCACAGCCTCGCTAGCCATGAAGGAGCAGGCTGAGGGAGTGTGTCAGACATGACTCAGCACTTTCCTGGGCTTGCCTGTGGTTTCGCCTTTCCACTCCAACTGGGCCCCGGGACTCCTTGCAGAGGAGGAGGAGCCCGGTTGTCTCCAAACTTCCTAGGGCTAGAGTAGAGCAGGGAGAACTCTGTCAGCTGGAAGGGAAGAGCAGAAGGGTAGATGGGGCAGAGGTTGCCTGGCCGCTCTGGTGAAGCAACGCCCAGGGAGAAACAGGCACCATGGGCCTCCAGGCAGGGGATGCAAGATCCCAGCCAGAGTGCTTCTGCGTCTCAGCCGAGAAGCTTCCTGAGAGTTTGAGGTTGCCTGCAGCTCTCCAGAGGAGCAAAGACATGTGGGGTGTGTTTGGCCTTTCCCTGGGAGGGTGGTGCCCTTGCGGCAGCCCCAGGCCCAGGAGCAACGGCCCCAGAGGAAAGACCGTTCCCACTGAGATTCGCTGAGGCTGAGAAGCAGATTTCGCAGGAAGCGGGAGGAGAGAGCTTCCTTCGCCAATGCAGAGGCAGCCTAGCGGCCTGCGTCTGCACAGCTGGATTTGGCAGAGAGGCGTTCGCTTTGCCCCTGGGAGACGCTGAGATTGGCTCCAAGCACCGAGAGTTCCGGGTGCGCGGCCTGCATCTCTCTTGCACTCTCCGAGCTTGAGAAGGCTTTCCTAGCTCCCAGCGTTGCTTCCCTGAAAGGAGCAGGCTGAGGAAGTGTGTCCGACGTGACTCAGCCCCTTCCTAGGCTTCCCCGTGCTATTGCCTTTCAGTGCAATCGAAGGCGCAGGACTCCTTGGAAAGGAGGCTGGGCTCGGTTGTCTCCCCACTTCAGAGGTCTAGAGCAGAGCACTGAGACGTCTGTCAGACGGAAGGGAAGCGCTGTTGTGCCCATGGTGAAGATGTTGCTTGGCCGCACTGTGGAAGCAACGCCCAGAGAGAAACAGGCACCGTGGGCCTCCAGGCAGGCGCTGCGGGATCACAGCCAGAATGCCCCTGCGTCTCCGCTGAGAAGCGACCTCCCAGTTGGAGGCTCCATGCCGCCCTCCAGAGGAGCAAAGACGTGTGGAGTGTGTCTGGCCTTTCCTTGGGAGTGTGGTGCCCTTCCCTCTTCCCCAGGCACAGGAGCAACTGCCCCTGAGCCAAGACCTCTCCAAGGGCTTTTCCCTCAGGCTGAAGCAGATTTCGCAGGAAGCGGGCCTAGAGAGCTTCCTTCGTGGATGCAGAGGCAGCAGAGCGGCCTGCGTGTGCAAAGCTGCATTTGGCAGAGAGGAGCTCGCTTTGGCACTGGGAGGCTGTGAGACCTGCTCCAAGCACCGGGATTGCTGGGTTGGGGCCTGCATCTGGCTGCCACTTGCTGAGCTTCCAAAGACTTTCCTAGCTCACAGCCTCGCTAGCCATGAAGGAGCAGGCTGAGGGAGTGTGTCAGACATGACTCAGCACTTTCCTGGGCTTGCCTGTGGTTTCGCCTTTCCACTCCAACTGGGCCCCGGGACTCCTTGCAGAGGAGGAGGAGCCCGGTTGTCTCCAAACTTCCTAGGGCTAGAGTAGAGCAGGGAGAACTCTGTCAGCTGGAAGGGAAGAGCAGAAGGGTAGATGGGGCAGAGGTTGCCTGGCCGCTCTGGTGAAGCAACGCCCAGGGAGAAACAGGCACCATGGGCCTCCAGGCAGGGGATGCGAGATCCCAGCCAGAGTGCTTCTGCGTCTCAGCCGAGAAGCTTCCTGAGAGTTTGAGGTTGCCTGCAGCTCTCCAGAGGAGCAAAGACATGTGGGGTGTGTTTGGCCTTTCCCTGGGAGGGTGGTGCCCTTGCGGCAGCCCCAGGCCCAGGAGCAACGGCCCCAGAGGAAAGACCGTTCCCACTGAGATTCGCTGAGGCTGAGAAGCAGATTTCGCAGGAAGCGGGAGGAGAGAGCTTCCTTCGCCAATGCAGAGGCAGCCTAGCGGCCTGCGTCTGCACAGCTGGATTTGGCAGAGAGGCGTTCGCTTTGCCCCTGGGAGACGCTGAGATTGGCTCCAAGCACCGAGAGTTCCGGGTGCGCGGCCTTCATCTCTCTTGCACTCTCCGAGCTTGAGAAGGCTTTCCTAGCTCCCAGCGTTGCTTCCCTGAAAGGAGCAGGCTGAGGAAGTGTGTCCGACGTGACTCAGCCCCTTCCTAGGCTTCCCCGTGCTATTGCCTTTCAGTGCAATCGAAGGCGCAGGACTCCTTGGAAAGGAGGCTGGGCTCGGTTGTCTCCCCACTTCAGAGGTCTAGAGCAGAGCACTGAGACGTCTGTCAGACGGAAGGGAAGCGCTGTTGTGCCCATGGTGAAGATGTTGCTTGGCCGCACTGTGGAAGCAACGCCCAGAGAGAAACAGGCACCGTGGGCCTCCAGGCAGGGGCTGCGGGATCACAGCCAGAATGCCCCTGCGTCTCCGCTGAGAAGCGACCTCCCAGTTGGAGGCTCCATGCCGCCCTCCAGAGGAGCAAAGACGTGTGGAGTGTGTCTGGCCTTTCCTTGGGAGTGTGGTGCCCTTCCCTCTTCCCCAGGCACAGGAGCAACTGCCCCTGAGCCAAGACCTCTCCAAGGGCTTTTCCCTCAGGCTGAAGCAGATTTCGCAGGAAGCGGGCCTAGAGAGCTTCCTTCGTGGATGCAGAGGCAGCAGAGCGGCCTGCGTGTGCAAAGCTGCATTTGGCAGAGAGGAGCTCGCTTTGGCACTGGGAGGCTGTGAGACCTGCTCCAAGCACCGGGATTGCTGGGTTGGGGCCTGCATCTCGCTGCCACTTTCTGAGCTTCCAAAGACTTTCCTAGCTCACAGCCTCGCTAGCCATGAAGGAGCAGGCTGAGGGAGTGTGTCAGACATGACTCAGCACTTTCCTGGGCTTGCCTGTGGTTTCGCCTTTCCACTCCAACTGGGCCCCGGGACTCCTTGCAGAGGAGGAGGAGCCCGGTTGTCTCCAAACTTCCTAGGGCTAGAGTAGAGCAGGGAGAACTCTGTCAGCTGGAAGGGAAGAGCAGAAGGGTAGATGGGGCAGAGGTTGCCTGGCCGCTCTGGTGAAGCAACGCCCAGGGAGAAACAGGCACCATGGGCCTCCAGGCAGGGGATGCGAGATCCCAGCCAGAGTGCTTCTGCGTCTCAGCCGAGAAGCTTCCTGAGAGTTTGAGGTTGCCTGCAGCTCTCCAGAGGAGCAAAGACATGTGGGGTGTGTTTGGCCTTTCCCTGGGAGGGTGGTGCCCTTGCGGCAGCCCCAGGCCCAGGAGCAACGGCCCCAGAGGAAAGACCGTTCCCACTGAGATTCGCTGAGGCTGAGAAGCAGATTTCGCAGGAAGCGGGAGGAGAGAGCTTCCTTCGCCAATGCAGAGGCAGCCTAGCGGCCTGCGTCTGCACAGCTGGATTTGGCAGAGAGGCGTTCGCTTTGCCCCTGGGAGACGCTGAGATTGGCTCCAAGCACCGAGAGTTCCGGGTGCGCGGCCTTCATCTCTCTTGCACTCTCCGAGCTTGAGAAGGCTTTCCTAGCTCCCAGCGTTGCTTCCCTGAAAGGAGCAGGCTGAGGAAGTGTGTCCGACGTGACTCAGCCCCTTCCTAGGCTTCCCCGTGCTATTGCCTTTCAGTGCAATCGAAGGCGCAGGACTCCTTGGAAAGGAGGCTGGGCTCGGTTGTCTCCCCACTTCAGAGGTCTAGAGCAGAGCACTGAGACGTCTGTCAGACGGAAGGGAAGCGCTGTTGTGCCCATGGTGAAGATGTTGCTTGGCCGCACTGTGGAAGCAACGCCCAGAGAGAAACAGGCACCGTGGGCCTCCAGGCAGGGGCTGCGGGATCACAGCCAGAATGCCCCTGCGTCTCCGCTGAGAAGCGACCTCCCAGTTGGAGGCTCCATGCCGCCCTCCAGAGGAGCAAAGACGTGTGGAGTGTGTCTGGCCTTTCCTTGGGAGTGTGGTGCCCTTCCCTCTTCCCCAGGCACAGGAGCAACTGCCCCTGAGCCAAGACCTCTCCAAGGGCTTTTCCCTCAGGCTGAAGCAGATTTCGCAGGAAGCGGGCCTAGAGAGCTTCCTTCGTGGATGCAGAGGCAGCAGAGCGGCCTGCGTGTGCAAAGCTGCATTTGGCAGAGAGGAGCTCGCTTTGGCACTGGGAGGCTGTGAGACCTGCTCCAAGCACCGGGATTGCTGGGTTGGGGCCTGCATCTCGCTGCCACTTGCTGAGCTTCCAAAGACTTTCCTAGCTCACAGCCTCGCTAGCCATGAAGGAGCAGGCTGAGGGAGTGTGTCAGACATGACTCAGCACTTTCCTGGGCTTGCCTGTGGTTTCGCCTTTCCACTCCAACTGGGCCCCGGGACTCCTTGCAGAGGAGGAGGAGCCCGGTTGTCTCCAAACTTCCTAGGGCTAGAGTAGAGCAGG